>NC_064550.1:11685491-12022991 GCF_023856365.1 Brienomyrus brachyistius
CAGTATGAGCTTTGAGCTGCCAAAGCACACCTGTACAGGCCTGCAGATCCGCTTCCTTCGCCTGACCCCAGTCCAGCCCAACCCATCTCCACGCTGGGTGCGTTATGTCACCCACTCAGACTCTTATACTATACGCATCTAATAAGCCCTGCCAAACCCTGGATCTAGCATGTCCATGTGTCAGTTGAAAGAAATTTCTTGTGGGATTCCTCGTCTTTCATTCCTTATAGTTGGGATTTCCTCAAGTGGGAGTGAAGAGGTAACATCTGTATCTTCTGTCTTGGTTAATAGCAATCCCTGATCCCCTCTTTCAGGCACACGATGAATGCATTAATCTGAATTCGCAGCCTAACAGATGTGACTATCCGTAAGGCGGATAGGTGGAACTGATCAATGAAAACTTTGCCTTTGTGAGCCTCCTTAGGTCTTGCAGAGCAGTATTTCTTAACCTGGTCCTCAGAGACCTCCAAGCAGCACATGTTTTTGCTTGAGCTGTGAACAGTCCAGTCTGGTGGTTTTATCTTAGATAAGAGTGATTGAGTAATCAATATTAAAACAATACTGAGTGTTATTAAATGTTACCATTCACACAATGTCCTGTGGAATAAAGCCATCATTCTGGATTCTCACCATACCTCTTTAATAGATTTGTCAAAGTGCAGTGTCCGGTAGCAGTGACCTTAGTGTTGTTTCAATACCCTTCCTGCCTGAATGTTACATTTTTACGGTCAATTTTCCTGATGCTTGTTCGCAAGAAATAGAGGTCTTTTGAATTGGCGAGCTGTCAGCAGATGTCCTTAAAAGTGTAAAGTTGGATGAGAAGGGTAACAAGTCTGCAGAAGGTTTTTTTTTTATTTCTGAATGACTATTCTATTCTGAATGACTATCCTATTTTAATTAGGTGATAAATCACCTATGGAATGCAATATTCTTTTACAGGGGGTGCCAAGGGTGCGTTTGTACGTGAAAACACTGAAGTTTTCAAATGATGTATGAGTGAATGAATAAATGTTCGATAATTGATTACAATTGGCCATTTTGATGCTTTGTTGTACTCTAGTTGTCTTTGAGGAGTGTTGATTGCATATCAGGGTAGTAACAGCATAATAACCCCTCACCTCACCTAAGCCATGTACATTACAGTGATTGTTTACAAGAAATAGCTTTGCTGCAAGGTGATCGAAAAATAAAACACCAACACAACGTAAACCAGCGTGAACATGCTGCTATCAGTGATTCCGACACCCACCACCGTGAACAGTGTATCCCATGCAAGTTTGAAAAGTGTAGAAAGATCAGGTTCGTATCATCATATGAGCTTGAGCACACCGTTTGTGGCAAGAAATTTGAACTGTTAAAATTATTTTTAAATTGCATTTACCTGTTGTCTTCTTTGCATCTGTGATAGTCACTTGTAAAGACTGACTAGCAAATTTCTGCTTTGTATTTAAAATTAATAGCTCTAGTTTGCAGTCTAAGTCTCCAAGGTGGTAGTCAACGATATTTTTTAAAATGCTATAAACTGTAGACCCTGCAAACACACCCTAAGTGAAATATGTATAAAAAACGAGGAACTTATATTGATGTATTTTCCTCCTGGATGTACTGGTACAAGTAAACGGAGATCTTTACTAATTCTGCAACAAATCTTTAATGATTTTGTTTCTCATATCTTGAGTAAAATAACAGCCACGTTAACTTCTGAATAGGGTCACGCGTTGTTTTCTTAAGACAGGGTGACCTGCAGTGATGCTAAATCTGTAGCGAGAGAGATGAGGTGGTACTTTTTTGAGAACAACATAAAGAAAATTATGCATAAATACATACAACGCAACGTTAAGTTTGGTGTCATATTATTTGTAAGTCTCTCATCCCAAAAAAAGACTTTCCTTAGGTGTCACATCACACTTTAAAATCCCGGTCACTCATTTCAGGTGATCTCGAAATTGGGGCATTTCGGCCTCTGATTGGCCAGAATCATATGTGTAAGCGCTTCTGATTGGGTGGGGGGAACGCCAGTCTCCGTCAGGGGGTGGGCTTTGGGTCGCTGTCGCGTTCCAACTACCGAGCGGTTGGTACCTTCGGGCAGCATCGGGGTTTCGTGCGTGAGGGGGGTGATACTCTGCTTAACTACGACCCTAAACGAAATACTTCGTAGTAAAAATTCTACACATATACGTGTACGGTGATGGAGGACATGGCGGGCACCAGGTAAGACATTATCTTTATGGTTGTTTTTTTACGCTTTTAATTCAGCCTCGCAGGCACCATGCTCAGGGGGAAAAGCGCCGAGCTTGATTTTGGGGTCAGGGGCTTGTGGAGTTGCCAGTGTCCGCTAACCGGCTACCAGATTATTACCTGCGGGGTGCATACGGTCTCCGTTTGCAGGGTGGTTCCGTTTGGGGTTGATATACAGTTATGAGGGTAGGTAACCGCGCCTCATGAGGACGCGTGCATGGTAACGGTAACGGGGAAGCCGGGGTTTCGGTGTGAGTGAAGCGTTTAATATCAGAAAGGAGCCGTGAACTGTCAGTCCGGGGATTCATAAAGGGAATGGTGTATGGACACTGCCGCAACGTGTCTATGCATTCCTGCTGATGGGGTTTATGTGTGCTGTCATTTAAAATAAAAAAAATGCAAAGTATTTGATTTGTTTAACCCCCCTCTGGTTGCTGGTTTTTCTTCTGGAGGAAATATGTGGTTCTGTCCCTGTTTCAGTTGAGGAGGTTAAAGACCGTACAAGCAGCTATTTGTGAACCACGAATATACTGTAATATTTGCCGACACAATCCCAGTGCCTTTGCCTGCGCTGTACCTTTGAGCAAGAGACTTTGCGTCGGTTGATACTGAATGACTGGTCTTCTGAGACTGTAAATTGTTCTCTAAAAGTTTCCACGGGGAAAGTTTTTTCTATTAAGCGAACCATTATCTAGCAGAGACAAGGACTGCGTTGGACTTGGTCTCCCAAGCTATGAATGCTGGCATGACGTATGTGTGACAGCTACTTTCATGATCTGAGGCTCAGCTTGTCATCATTGCTGACCCATGATTATCACTGGATGTGGGTCTGTCAGGTAGCAATCAGGAGTCACCTCTTATTTAAGTCTCTCAGATATCTTAGATTTCTACTGTGTTCTATTGTTGTATTTAAACACCAAGTTTATTCTTTTTTTCATAATTTATTTACGACGATGTGGAGGAGTTGGGACTGTGACGATTGTGACCTTGGTAGGTAGAAACCCACACTGAATTTCCGGTTTTGGGCGGTTTTGAAGCACACTGAGAGACATGAACAGAGGCAGACAAACCGGTGGTAACATTACATGTTGAAAAAATGGTCCCTTTAAAATAGTCCTGCACATTCTTGGTGGCTGTCACATTCTTGTATTTTTTTTTCTTGTTCTATTGTGGTCATCTTTGTGCTTTTCTTAGCCATGACATGGGTTTCCCAGCAAAGGCACAGATGAAAATTTTAAAGGTGCCCTACCAGAGTCAGTTATTCTGACTCTCACATCTCTCATTTAAAAAAGTCCCATGTTTTCATTATAATTCTGTCAAATTATAATCATATGCTCCGTTACCTCTCAAAGAACAGAGCTGTCTTCCGGTCGCACAGTATGTATGAAAACCGAATGGAAAAGAGGCAATTGGCCTTATAGGGATTATTGTAAGTTGGATATAGGAAATTAGCAGTGATAGTGGCGAGTGTCATGGGGTCAGGGTGTATTGGCTATGCAAGTACTCATCAGCCCAGCAGCGTCTCTTAAATTTTTACACTGGGTTAATTTAGACAGTTCAGTTTTTGTAAAGAGTCATTTCAGTCTTCCCCTGGGCTAGAACAGAATGGATAGCCCTGGGTCATTCCATTTTAATTCAATACATTTCCAAAAATATTCGCCATACCGTGAAAAAGTACTCTTTTTGAGCTTTCTAACAAACTATAGTTGAGCCATGTATAGCTCTAATAGTAAAAAACGTTGCAGTTCACAAGAAAACACCCTGATTAATATATTGTTTTATACCCACTGTGTAGAAAAGGTGCTATATCACATATGATTTTTTTACAATATAAAACATTTCTGAAGTCTGGAATGTATGTGTAATTCACATGCTAAATTTCCACAAAATCAAAAATGGTTACATAAAGGCCATTTGTTGAATTCAAATGGAATAACGCCTTGGGGGCTTTTTCTCCTTACTCTCCTTTAACTTTACTTCCTCTTTATGTAACGAGAAGTTGGTATAGCCCAAGGCAATACCCTTTTGGGTGTGTTGGGTGTGGGTGCTTGTTTTGTTGTAATCAAACTGAAATGGTTAATAACACAACCAACCAAGATATATAGTTATCAGAAGCTGTGTAATGATGACAAATTAATCAATAAAGTGTGCTGTTTATTGTTGTGCTGTTTTATGATTGGCTAATAATTAACCAAGATGAAATGTAGTGAGAGAGTCTCAAAGTCAATCAAAAACAATCTGAAAAATAAAAGGGGTGACTAATTAAGAACTCATTGAAAAGGAGCTACTGATCTGGAAAAGGTGTTTGAGGAAGAAGACATTTTCTTCTTCAAAAAGACATTTTTGGGGATGTACAGTTGATGCTATAGGGATACCAGGGTGTACTGTGGGAGGCAAAACAGTTATTGTTTTCAGAAGTTATTGTTTTCTCCTAGAGCTCCTGATCTTCTTTAGAAGTTGAAATTAGGCTTGGGACCTATTATGATGGCAAAATTAGCTGAGTGTGGGGGGGGTGGATTTATTCTGGGGGTCTAACCACACTTCCCCCAAATACCCAGATTAGCAAAATACTGTGTACCGCACTGCAGTATAATGTCTGGACAGTGTGACCGTATGGCTGGGCGATATGCCAAAATATTTTATCACGATAATATAATTATTATGATGTAATACATTCTTACTTTAATTTAAGGCTTTGCTTAAAATTCTGTTAGGATTCCCCTTAAATGGATTCAGCACATAAAAGAGAAGTATACTTTTAATAAATGAACCAATAAAACAAAAAAGCTTTTGCGCTGAAGGGTATAATGCTAGAAAATGACGACAGCACTGTTTGATGCTGGGTTTTTTCTCTGACTGCCTTCCTGCATGTGTAGGGGATGGATTTGACATTGCTGATAGAGCTACTGCCCATCGTATATTGAAAAATAAAATGAAATCTGTCTTGTATTTCTTCAGATTGAAAGTGGAAACCCTAAATGTTGGTGTCCGTGATTGTAAGCACTTGCGTTCTATATGTTCTACTGGATAGCATTGATTCAAGTGGTGAAATAAATTGAGTATGTCCAATTTTAGCTGGCACTAGTTTTCTGAAGAGTTTACAGTACACAGCCCCAGATTTTAAATTGCCGAAGTACCACCATGACATGGTCGTCTATCATGTTAATCCACAATATCTCCTTTTAAAAACATATGGCTGCTGACTTGTAACTGTCTTCACTGAATCTTTGGTTCTGAGAAAGCGCCCATATACATCACTAACTCAGTCGACCTTGTGGATTGAGCACTGCCCCCCCTCCCACACACACACACACACACACACACTTTTTATGTGAGAAAAATGCTCAGAAATAGAATATCAAGATATATTATTTTCCCATCCATCTTCTGAAACAGCTGAATCCCAACTGGGGGGGAACGGAGCCTACCCCGGGAACCAACCCTGGGCAGTCGCCAACACACCGCAGTGCTCACACACTCACTCACACAACTACAGGGCCAATTGAGACTCACCAATCAACCTATCCTGCACGCTTTTGGACCGTGGGAGGAAACCGGAGCCCCCGGCAAAAACCCACACAAACTCCCCACAGAAAGGACTTGGGACCAAACCCAGGCCCTTCTTGCCATGAGGCAGCAGCGCTAACCACTGCACCACCACACCACATATTCGTTTCCCATGAAAAGATATAAAAATGGCACAGCAACATTTATGTTTGGTTGCCTTTGTTACCTTTGGGGAATTGTGTTCACACAGCTGAATGTTTTAATCAGGCAGATTTTTTTTATCCAGCTGGACCTTCTGCTCACTATTCCACTTTTGCTTCATTTGCAGAAAGATGTAGCTAGTCCACATGTTGTTCAGTGAATTGCCAGACACCTTGTGGGGCAATACTATGACAACTGGACATGTGCGTTAGAAGTACGGGCTTGTGATACCACCTGTACCCTCTTAGACCATGACCTGTCTCACTGGTGAAAAAATGTTTTTTTTCTTTTCCTCATTCAGTTGCCATGGGAACCAGGGAATACTCCAGCTTGCCACCATAGCAACAAAGCAAAACCTATTTAATTCTCTGTGTGTGTGTGTGTGTGTGTGTGTGTGTGTGTGTGTGTGTGTGTGTGTGTGTGTGTGTGTGTGTGTGTGTGGTGTGTATTAGCTGAATGGGTGGTACTCCAGTGTGATCTGGTGCATGGCTCAGAATTGGCTTCAATGTTACTTTAGCTAATTAAATACATGTACTGATAGTTCTGGTGCATTGTTGTTTGAGTCTGTTTACAGCCAATAAAGATTAAGTCCCAGATTAGCTGTGAATCTGTTTCACCGTGCTTTTGCCATTTACTCAGTGCTCTCTCCTATTCTAGTCTTTCATTTGTGATGCCTGTTGAAAAATGTTCCATAGTGCCAAGCTGAACTAATTATTGAATGGAGTCTATTGCCAGTCACTTAATACACTTAGAATAAGTGAGGATCCCCACTGTTAGTTATGGAGAAACATATACTGTTTGTGTAGTTTGTTCCTCAAAATACCGCAATATACCATATTGCTGTAATACCACCCAAGGCTAACACATCCTTGTTATGCTTGAATTCTCTTTTTCTATAGTTTGTATATGTCCTGTATCTGTTCATTTTTGCTACGCTGACCCCTCTGACACAATGGACCTTGCTTATGCAGACTGTGCATTCCAGGGCAAATTTTTTGTCTTGCTGCTGACCTGAATCTATCTCTATCTCTCCTTCAGGGTTTTTAAGAAGTCAAGCCCTAACTGTAAGGTATAGTATTATAGTCTTTTTCTACAAGTTTGTGTGTGGGAGTATGTGAGTTGGTCTCCTTGATAGTCTGAACTCCATGTCCTTCTCTTCAGCTGACAGTCTACCTAGGGAAGAGAGACTTCATAGACCACCTGAACCACGTGGACCCTGTGGGTGAGTATGTGGGGGGGGTAGTTTATGGAATATGATTGTAACTAGAGAAAGGTTTCAGAATCTAATTATCAGATCTGTGACTGAGTTAAACCCAGAAAAACTTATATAAATGCAAACGGAAATAATCACAGGCTGTGAAAACAGGGCTGGTTTTGTAATGGTGGTAGGGTGACAGACAAATGTTACTTCACTTCGCAGAATAATCATGATGTCATGAAGAGAATAAGGAATCAAATCAGGCAATGTGACAAAAGAACTGTACCCATGCATAGAGTGCTCAGAACAGAACGGTGTGTTTGTTTGCTGTTCAAACCTTCTCTCTAGATGGTGTGATCCTGGTGGACCCAGACTACTTGAAAGACAGAAAAGGTACAGCTATACCTGACCTCCTTATCTCTACCCGCTCTATGATGTGTCTCTTGGTACACGTCCCACAGTCTCCAACTGTGGGTTTTTAGGATACCATGTTTATGACTAACCATTGAAGGTATCGGCTGTTTAAGATGCCAGTGTGATAAATGCATGGATTTATGTGTTTGCTATTGGAAAATATGTTGCCCCTCCAGTTTTATATGAAGTGTATACTGCTTCACAAAGGTGATCAGTGTTGACACATCACAGCACACAACAACAGAATGTGTCCCCTGCCTTTACCCCATATGTGATATGGTGACATAGCAGGGGGCAGCTAATTCAGTGCCCAAGGAGCAGTACTTGGGGTCGGTACCCTGCTCAGGGCACCTCAGTGGCCTTGCTGGTCGGGGATTCGAACCAGCAATTTTTCAATTACAAGTGTGGGTCCCTAACCATTAAGCCACCACTGCCCACCAGCAAAACACAGTAACTATGTATTTTATCAAAATTGAATTATGACCTAAACCCGATCTTTTTGGCTATGTTTTATCGTGTGATGAAATATTTTAGTTCAGCTATGCTTTCTTTTGAAGAAAACACTATCATTACCTTCCTACTACACATATGTGTGGCCATTAAAAAAACTTCCTGGTCAGTTTCAGTGTTGGCGTAGTTACTGTGTTTTGCCTTTGTGGGGCAGTATAGAGGTCAACAGTGTGTATGTGTGTGTGTGTGTGTGGTATGTCCTTGGTAGACCAGCTAACTCAGCTGTTGCTCCTTAGTGTTTGTGACCCTGACATGCGCATTCCGGTACGGGCGCGAGGACCTGGACGTATTAGGCCTGTCCTTCAGGAAGGACCTCTACATCTCCACCTTCCAGGCCTACCCAGCACTGTCTGAAGAGCCATACAGCCGCCTGCAGGAGAAGCTACTGAAGAAGCTGGGTCAACACGCACATCCCTTCCATTTCACTGTGAGTCATCGCAAAAACGGCATTTCAGTCAGAATACTAACATTAATACGGCACTCGCTACTCATTCTATATACATGCTACAGACACGTACCTTTAAAATCACAATTTTACATGAAATAAGTTGAAACTGACAAAAGTAATTGGCATTCACTTAATTCTGTATTCAATGGAGCAGACACTTTCCTTTCGATTTGTGGCTTAACATATTATAAGACAAATGAAAATGACATGGACAACATTATTGAGACCCTAAACCTAATATTTTGTAGCATGCTTTTCTGAGATGATAGCTGCAATCAAGCGCTTTCTATAGCTCTGAATGAGTCTTCTGCACTGCTCAATGAGTAATGTAGCCCACTCTTCTTGATGCAAACTGCTCCTGTTCAAATGAGATGGAGCTTTCTAACACTGGGCAGTACATTTTGCTCCAGAATGCTTCGATAGTCTTCTGATCTTATTGTGCCTTGCACAGATTCACCCAGTGCCAGAGGCTGTACAGCAGCCCCTTAACATTACTAAACTTCCTCTGCATTTAATAGTAAGGGATGGTGTTCTTTCCTTTGAAAGTATCGTTTTGTCTTCTGTGAACGTAGAGCTACTGTGACTTAACAAAAACCTCGAGTTTTGTTTCATCTTTCCAAAGATCCATGACTCATCAACATGCACATTAGCGAACTCCAGTTGAGCTTTTTTGTGTTTCTCTTTCGGAAGTGGATTCTTCTTCCGTGGAACTTACTTTTATTCGGTCAGCAAGGGATGGTGCGACTTGAAACTGTTGTACCTTGATCCTGAAGGTCAGCTTGGATCAGGGACGGATTACAGACCGGGCCAGCGGGGCCGCTGCCCAGGGGCCCTTGGGGTGCAGGCCCCTAGCCCAAAACAATTTGCAACGCTTATCAACAATGTATTTTCGTTTGTCTATTTTAGAGGGCCTACATTCTTTGATCCTCTGCCTACAAGGGCCCCTGACCCTATAGGGAGGGCGTTTGGCTGCCAAGGGCCCTTGAATTGTGGTGGTTGTGGTGGTGGTGGTGTTGGGGGGGGGCCCTCGCGAACGTTTTGCCCAGGGGCCCACACAACCCATAATCCGTCCCTGGCTTGGATATGTTTTGAAGTGTAACTTAGTTCAAATGTTGGAGTCCAATCTCCAGTCAATTTTTCTCTTGCAGCCATGTCCAGGGAGGTTGCCTTAAACTAGGGTGATCATATGTCCTCTTTTTCCTGAACTGGTCCTCTTTGTTTTGGGACCTAAAAATGTGTCCTGCCAGGATTTGTAAATTGCCTGAAATGTCTACAATTTCTGAATCTTTGTTTCATGTTTTCATTTGCTTTCTATAGGCAGAATACTTTCTGCGTGCATATTTATGTCACTTTGATGCCTCTCTTTACATCCTGCCCCCACTGTCCTCTTTTTTGAAAACCAAAATATGGCCGCTACTTAATCCTCTTGGTAATGTTAGTGAATGTTATAAAAAGGAGAATGCCGCTCTTTGGAGACGGTCCTGTAGCCTTTACCTCGACCATGTTTGGGTCTTGCTTTCCTTCTCAGACAACTTTCTGCTTTTGCTTCTGTTGTCCATGTGATTATTTTTCTCAGTCCAAATTGACTGAGCGACTGATCATGATACCGAAGACACCTTTTATACTGATTAAAGTAAATAGTCTGCTTGATTTCAGTCCAGTACAATTTCTTTTACCCTCTAAAGGGACCCAATAATCTTTTACATGCAATTTTTTAATTATTTACAATAATATATCCATCCATTTTCTGTAACCACATATCCTAATCAGGGTCGCGGGATTCCAGAGCCTAAAGGCGCAAGGCAGGAAACAACCTAGGTTGGGGCTCCAACCCACGGCAGGGCAAACTCACACATTCACTCATACAAACACATGTATGGGCAATTTGGTAGCTCCAACTAGCCTCAGCATGTTTTATGGAGTGTGGGGAGAAAGTGGAGTACCCAGAGGAAACCCCACAACGACACGGGGGGGAACATGCAAACTCCACACACATGGAATCCTGGCAGAGACTTGAACCGAGGTCCCAGGCAACTGTGCTACTGCACCACCGTGCCGTCCCTACAACAATATAATAAGCTATCAATCAAATGCAAATGCAGAAGTGTCTGATCTATGGAATATGGAAGAAAGAGTGGTGGATGCCGGTTACTTTTGGCAGTTTAGCTTATTTCACAGAGAATTGTGAAATTGTTTTTAACAAGTGGAAGGGTATCAATACGTATGGCTGCGTTTGTACGTGCAGCTACTCTATTATACCTCTGTAACGTATTGTGTGTTTCAGTATCATGATCTATCCGTTTCTGTTCCAGATCCCACAGAATTTGCCATGTTCAGTCACACTACAGCCTGGACCAGAGGACACAGGAAAGGTAGGAACCTTCCGATAGATTTGCAAAACACACAACAACAGGAGCACTGAATTCTCATCTGCTTTATAGGCATGTGGGGTCGACTTTGAGGTTAGAGCTTTCTGCGCCAAATCAGCGGAGGAAAAAATTCACAAAAGGTAAAATAGGTTTCTCCTCTGTTGCTGTTTTTAGCCGTGTTCTGTTGTCTGTAAATATAGATCTAGATATATCCCATATATGGGTAAACTTGTGTGTGGAACTGCAGGAACTCTGTTCGGCTGATCATCAGGAAGGTGCAGTATGCTCCAGAGATTCCTGGACCCCAGCCTATGGTGGAGACGACCCGTAGCTTCCTCATGTCTGACCACTCCCTGCACCTGGAGGCTTCGCTGGACAAGGAGGTAGCGCACGCTCACACCTGGTGACCTCGTTAGACGAGAAGCTGATTTCTTTTCCTCTCTCTCTTTCCAGCTGTACTACCATGGAGAGCCTGTTAATGTCAATGTCCACGTCACCAATAACTCTACCAAGACCGTCAAAAAAATCAAAACATCCGGTGAGGCGAAAGCACAGTGGAGCGCTGTGCTCGTCACCTCCGTTGTTTGTTTTTTGTCCCCTCTATCCCTCCTTTCTCAGATTTTGCCATCCTCTTAATGTGCGAGCTAACACAGATGTTAGGCACTTCTGTGCCTGAGTTAACCCCTCTATTCCTCCTGTTCCTCTCCTCAGTGCGGCAGTATGCAGATATCTGCTTGTTCAGCACAGCGCAGTACAAGTGCTCCGTAGCTCAAGTCGAAGCTGAGTAAGTAACATACCCTTTATTCATCCATCACTGTCGAGCCTCCCTGTACTGTACTTAATTATTTAGGCACTTGATACATTCTACTTTTTTTTAATTTCTCTGGCTTTGTGTTTCACTACTGTGCTGTTTCTTAGAAATCACTCGTGTGTTATTCAGTCATTGCTGCTCACTTCTCCTGGAAGTATTTGTAGTTTATGTGATTCCCCCCACAATGCTGGCCTAACAAGGTCAGGACCCCCCCCCAGAAGCAATGCGAACTCAGACCAACTCAAGAAGGGGTCTAAATTCGGTTAAAGTCCACTTTTGGACTTGGTCTATTCGCTGACAGTATGTAAACAGAAGTGCATCCAGCCTGCTTCAATTTTCTCTGTGCTTTTTGGCCATGACAGAATACCATACAGTGCTGATGTCACAAATGTCAGCACATTATGAATTCTTCAGATAGATCACACTAATTTATAACAGTCCTCAGTAGTTAAGTGAAATTCAGTTAATGCGATGGAATAGTCCTTTACATTGATACAGTACCTGTGTTTCACCCGTGACACAAGGATTGTCAGTAGCATGAAAAATCAGGCGGATGTTTATGTTATTGTTGGAGCACTATTTCACAAACAACGATAAAGCATATGTTGTCAAACCGTAGTGGAGTCTCACTCTAAATTCTGTCGTACAAATGTGCAATGACAATAAAGGTTTTCAATTTCAACCTCAATGTTGCCAGCATAGGCGCAGCCATTTTGTTGAGGATGAAGCGACTCTCGTGATCAGTTCAGTGTCCAAAAAGACCAAGTGTGAATGTGAAATGGACTGAGACCACATTAAAGCTGAAGTACCCCAGAAAGTGAATCCAAAGAAAATTGAGTTCCCTTTAACTTAAAGTGGACAGTTTGGTTCTTTTCTAATGAACTGTATGTGAAAACACACTTAGACTTGATTTGTTTCTCAGAACTATATTTCCCATGAACCTGTTCAAAGCATTCTTTCTGCAAACCACCCCATCTAATCATATGTGTTTTTGAACTTATCCGTAACGCTGTCATTTATATAGCATTTTAGTTAAATTTATGTGTGAAATGGGAAAACAGGAGAAACTTGCTGAAAGAGGAACGTTATTCAAACAAAACCTGTTCGTCAGCTAACATCCTTTTCACTAGATTTACTCAAGAACAGGTTTTCTAATTGCCCACTTTCCCATAACTCCCCTTTTCCCTAGTGACCAGGTGTCTTCCAGCTCCACCTTCTGCAAGGTGTATACCTTAACCCCTACCATGAGCAACAACCAAGAAAAGCGGGGCCTAGCTCTAGACGGCAAGCTGAAGCACGAGGACACCAACCTGGCCTCCAGCACCATGTGAGAGGGGCACGGAGCTGCCCCTTATATACCACTCCTGTGTCAACCTTACACACTGCTACACATCCTGTACACTGTGTTTATAGTTACACAACAAACAGCATTACACTTACACTGTTCATCACGGTTGGGGTCTTGCCGGAATGCATTCATCAATTCCAATCTAAATCAGGAAATGAAATGAGTTGCGACTGGAAAACAAACTATGAGGAACAGAACTGGAATTGAATTCAAATTTCAGGGAGATTTAAATTCCAACTCTAGTTCCATTTCCTGATTTGGACTGGAATTGATGAATGCATTCCGGAATGACCCCAACCCTACTGCTCATATCCATTTATATCACCAAATCTAATAGGCAGCATGTTTTTAAGTCATATTGATATAGCGCAGTTAAACATCCTGAAAGAATGTAAATGTACCCAATAACTATATATACCACATACATGAGTATATACTATATATTTCCATATAGTTATAATGACCTACCTCGTATATACAGTCTTCTCTTTCCAGATAATGCTATTCTTTGCACATGGGATAACTGTACATTTGTAATTTGTTATGATCTTCTGGTGGTTAGAATTCTTTTCTCAGTCTTTCTGTCTGCTGATGTTTTTTGTTTGTTTGTTTTCTTGTTTGTTTATTGTCTCAGAGTGAAGGATGTGCCCAACAAGGAAGTCCTGGGAATTCTTGTGTCATATAGGGTCAAAGTCAAACTGGTGGTGTCACGAGGAGGGTAAGGGGCCAAAGGTTTTTGTTACTAGTGTGTACTAGGGATAAAATTTCAAGATGTGTCTATAGGTTTTTTGTTTGGTTTCTATTAGGCTTTTAATGGAAACGGTTTATTTTAATAACCTAATTCCCAACTGGCTTTACTCTCTTAAAAGAAACTGTAATCAAGGCTCCAGTGTCCTGGTTTCCCATGATGCACTGTTTTACTTAGGGACGTTGCTGTGGAGCTGCCTTTTGTCTTGATGCACCCAAAGCCCTCAGACCTGCCCAGCATCCCCCCACAGTCAGGTACCCCCCGATGATGACGCCCCAGTCCTCTATCCAGTTTGCACTATGACGATATATATGGAGTGACAGCCCTCTCTCCTTGTATGCACAGCTGCGCCTGACAAAGATCCGCCCATCAGCCCCAACCTGATAGAGTTTGAGAGCAGGTGAGCTGCGGTGTGGGCGTGGCCTCACATGGATCGTCACCCGTTGTTTTATAATCCAGGTCTCCAATGGAAATCCAGTTCAGTGGCATCCTTCCTCAGATTTCCAGAAGTTTAGTTTGTGTTATTGAACTGTGGATAACTAATTTATTTTAAAGTGATTCCAGAATGTATCTATTTCTTTCACCGCAATATTCACTAGTAGCATCTAAAAATTATTTTCAAGGCTGGCTCAAAATTAAAAAAAAACACCATATTACTAAAAATTATGTAATAAGTATGATTTTGACGTATTGTTGCTTATGTGTTTATGCAGAAAAGTCATACTAAATTATATTTCATTAATATATACATGGCACAATGGGTAGGACTAAAATGGTCTAGGCTTCAACCAATTGTATCCATGTTGGCTGGGGTGACAGTTGCCATGATTGCAAAAGTTTAAAGTTCTACAATACCGGAATAATATATATTGGGATGTAACTACAAATGGAATACCATGGACACACTGAAATGCCAGCAATTATTTAAAATGTTACCATTAATTGAGATTACGAGTGCACAAAAACCTTTCAAATGCACCTTTTTTGCCTGTGACAAAAAGACATATATAAGTGATAACAGATTAAAAAGGCAATATGTTTCAATGAGTTTGTTTACCCGTGAAAGCCCCTGTTGGAGGGTTTGCTTGTGATTGCCCTCATAGGAGAGTGCACGGGTATGCTGGTAACCTTGCCCTTGTTGTCGAATCCCTTCTATTCCTGGGCCAGGTGACAGTCATGAGGTCATGTCATGCCCTCAGCACGTGGACACCTCAGTGTGCTTACAATGTCTATTGACTATTTGTGTGCCTTTTTAGAAATAATGTAGCACAATGGTCTTACTTATTTCTATATAGTAATTATTGTTTCACTTTTAACTTCCTTTTATCCTCACAGTAATTTTACTCAGGATGATGACTTTGTGTTTGAGGACTTTGCCCGCTTGCGTTTGAAGCGAATAAAGGACAAGGATGGTGACAGTCACATTTGCTGAAGCTAGATTCTCCGACTCCTCAATGAGCCATGTCTGGTATGGATACCATGGTCAATGCATAACTCTACGGTTAAGGATTGTTGGACAAGACACAGCACTCCTCCACCATCCATGTGTGAACGTAACTCAGTTATTATATATTTCAGTATTTTGTGCTGATAGCCTAGGGCAGTGTTTCCCAGTCTGTTCCTCTGGGACTCACAGACAGTCCACATTTTTGCTCCCTCCCAGGACAAGGCTGAGAAACACTGTCCTAGAAGGAATATCATTGTCCGTGTTTACATTCAGTGGCACAGAGTTAGATGGACCTCAGTGTGTTGCAGAACTTCTTTTCTACTTGTCAGGTTAAGTTTTGTTTTACAAAACATTTATGCTTGTGTGTTAGCGAGGAATGAAACCAGGGCATGTGCACACATACAGAATCCCTGCTCAGCCAGTACTCACAAGCCTAACTTTGAAATCTGGCAATAGTGCAGACGTTTTAAAGTAATGTTCATCCAAGTCTTTTTGTTGCCTGTATATAAATATAATAAGGATTCCATTTGCAGCAATGTGTTGTTGTTTTTCAAACATTTATAAAGTTTGCTGCATCCTCCTCAGGCAAATTTTCTCTTAGGAACTTCCTATCTTTGATTATTTTTTCTTTTCATACCGCCACTGGGACATGATCACTTCAACAATGCCAATTAACGCTACCTAACAGGTAGAGTCAGAAAATATTAGCTGGCTAGCTGGTTAGCAGAGCATGCTGCTTCAGCACATCGTGAAATATTTAGCGTTTTGACGCAAATGTGCGGTTTCAGTGCTGATAAACACCACGGTTGTTAATACCTACTTATTATTGGGGTAACTGAAGAAATTAAATATTATATAAAAATATAGCATAAAAATATTATAAATGAACAATTACAAATAATGCAACTATGAGCATTTATGTACAATTTTCCATCAGTAACTACAGGGTGCATATGTTCTTTTTGCAGGGGGCTCTTTTCAGGGAACTATGTTTACATTTTATTGTTCTATCTATCTCCTAACGAATTACCTTGTTCAGGGCAGAGGGTGGGAGTGGGGGGGTCCAGGAGCCAATCCCAGATGGGCTTGATGGAATTTCAGTCCATCACAGGGCACACATGTTCACGCAATCATAGTACACGGGCAATTTAGAGACGCCAATTAGCTAAAATGCATGTCTTACCCATGCAACATGAAAACAACATGCAAAATCCACAAACACGCACATACATACACACACACACACACACACCAGAGGTGGGATTTAGACCCCCAGCACTGGAGGTGTGAGGTTACAGGGTCCCACTGTGCCACCGTACATTTTTTTTTTTTGCATTTATCTTATCTTGATGTCTCATCCCCTTATATGCATTTATTTCTGGTCTATAAATGTCTAATTGACGTCATGCAGTACAAAGAGGCAGTTTCACACTTGGCACTATGCTTCCGACAGTAAACCATATCTAAAATGAAAAAGCAGGTTACAGCTTCTCATGGAGAGAGTATGGAAACACGGTACATATTTACAAGGTTATTTCCCCGACTGTCTCAGTCACATGTGCGCTGGTTTTTGGTCAATTTATCCTCCTGGTTATTACGGTTTGGTTGTGCTGGTAAAATAAGCTACACTCAACCAAGCATCATGTGTGCACCTGTCCTCATTATAGACCTAAGATATTACTTCTGCCTCTGTGTCATTACTAAGTATAACTGCTTTTTGTTACATCTATTTGTGATCCCAGTAGAGGACTCCTGCGCACAAACCCAAAGACCATTTTTAGGTTCTACTGTTAGTAGTCAGGTAGCCTAGCGATCACACAGCTATAGGACTATAGGTACAAATCTGGCCACAGCTCTGTCAGGACGGACTACATTCCCAGTACATTCTTGTATGTTACTTCCAAGATCTCTGGTTTCCTGCCAGGAAAATCGGAATGCCTCTTAGTGCGATTTTGTGATGGACGGAGCACATCCTGCTTCGTATCCCATGGCCGCTGGGAGAGGCTCCCGGCCAGCATCATCACAAATGTATAAAATCAAATTAATTGGATGGACAGATTACTACTAGGTGAAAGAAAAGGCTACACTCAATTTATGAGATTTATTAAAGAAGGATTGTTGCAGCTTTTCTTGTAAGAAAACTTACCATGATAAAAAATATGTGCTGCTTTATTTTGTACTGCATATTAGTGCATATTTAAAATAAAAAACATGGAAAAAGTTGGGTGTGTCTGTGTGATGCGTTTCAGACTCAGAAAATTCTGACTAGATATTACCGTTGACCAGATTTAATGGTACTTTCATTTCATTTCAGTTATTTGAGCAATTCAAGCACAAAAGTTGACCTTCGATGGGATAAGAATTGCCATACACTTACAGTTTGACATTTGTATTTCTGAATGGCTGTTTCATTCTGGAAAATTGACTCTTTTCTTTTGATTACTTCTGATTCAAGACATGGTCATGATAAAATGCTGCTTCTTCATCAGAGATCAGTACCTTTGGGCAGACTTGCTATCCATCTGTCAGTTTTTCACCTGATACAGCTGGGGAATGGAGAGAAAGTGGGGCATTTGCTGATTTAGGAATAAGCCAGTAAGCTCAACAATACAATGTCCTGCATAACAGAGGTGCCCCTTTGAACGTGGATATATCTTCAAAATGCTCTGCTGAAATTTAAATGCTTAGTGACAGTCCAGTTTGGAGCTAATTGTCATGTGCCTTTATGTGAAATCTAAGCTGAAAGTTGATTTATGAAACATTCTTGGTCTCTCGACCTGGTGACATTGTAAAATGTGAATATGGCATAAGTCACAATGAAAACACCTCTAGCATGAGTAACTGCTGCAAGAAACATACATATCTAATCTGTACCAGGTGGTTTGGCTAGAAGTCTTTAGTGCAGATATGGATCTGCCGATCACCTCAGAGACTCAGTTGTCGTTGGCCCTGGGTGGTTCGGAAGATTCCTTCAAAGAGTCAGGCTGTCCTTCCATAATCTCACGCTGAGGCTGGTTTTGCTTGTGAAGGCGCCTTGTCAGCTGACGGGTGAAGCGATGCCATCTGGAGGTTATGACAGGAATGGCTTATAAAAGGCTATAACTGGACAGAGTAAACCACAAGACCCAAAAACCTTATAGTAACTAGAGTGAATGCTCGCATTCAGCATCTTGGCCACACAAAAATGATTAAAACCTTTAATGACGACTCAAGAACATGAAAAGCCAGCAGTCTGTCAACTTAGTCACCTAAAATGGATTTACAAGGTTTGACCAAAACTATACAATTAACTACCAGTAATGAGTACTGATTACAGTAAAAGATACTTAATTTCATATTTGCATGAGATATGGATTTTTTATTTTCTGCATACTACATTTTGCTACATTTTCTGCATACTACATTTTGCTCTCTTATGGAAACAGGCAAAGACATGTATATGCAGGTTAGAGGAAGTTTTCTTGGGGGTCAGTGTCAGCGGTAGTTGCCCCAGAGCAGTTGGCTTTGAGGGTCACTGCTCATGACCAGCTGTGATATGATTATTCTGCCAGCTACAGGATTTGAACCTCAGCTTATGGAGACGGGCAGAGATCCCTAAAACAGCTACATACCATCATTTCATCTCATCATTCAGAGAAAGGGGCCACTTACTGTGAGACTGAGCTCTGATTTATATTCCATTCTCTCCTTGATCCCCACCTCACCTCTCCTGGGCTTCATTGTTCAGGTTCACTCTGTGTGCCTCCTGGATTTTCTCCTGCAACCATCGCTCCTGTAGCTCCTCCTTCTCACGCCGGATTTCATCCATCTCCTGCAACAGTGCCGTTTGTCCTGAGCGCAAAGCCACCAGTTCCTTAGACTGCTGCTCCAGGGCAAACTCGCACTCTGACAGGGTGTCCCGCAGGGCTGTGGTACCACAGGCCTGAGAGACAGCCTCCTGCCGATAGCGGGACACCCTTAGAGAAGAAAAAGACTTGTGTCACTGAAGGTGTGACATAGTTGGCTTGGCTCTTCTATACGTCAGATATTGATTCCAGCTGCGATTTACTCACTGCGAGTGGCAGTATTGTAGCTCTGCCTCTTTAAGATACATGGAGGCGTTGAGGTCTGCGACAGTCTGTACGAGCTGGAGCAATAAGATGGGTTCAGGGATGCCAACTTTGGTCAGCTGGCTGGCGTGAGATTTTCAATTAGAGACAATTTTTGTGCTTTTGATGTAGCTAATTTTAGGTTTATAATAGAATAATACACATTTGCCGCAAGATTTCTTCCTTGAGAGCGAGAGTCTGAAAGCGTGAGCGTCACGCCAGGTGCGTGAGAGCTGGCAACTCTGTGGGTCATGAAGACTGATGGTGGTTATTATCGGCAGGATGATTAACACGCAGGGTGACTCACCTTCTCTCTGGCTTTCTCGTTCTCTTTGAGCACCAGATATACATGAAATGGCACTTCTAGTGTCTGACCGTCACTGCTGCTGTTCTCAGAGCTAGATCAAACACAGACACAGTCCTACACTGAAAATAATGGCCTTTCAAATTTAATAAAAAATGTTTCTGTTGAGACAAGACAGCCTAAAATTAGCAAAATGATCTGCCAGTGCAGTAAGAAAATTGTACTTCGTAGGATTTCCTGAAATGACAATACGCCTAAATGCTAGCCAATTAATCTTATTCATGAGATGTGCTTTAAGTTTATTAATGAAATTAGATTAATTATTCTTGCTTAGATTTTAAGTTTTTGAAGTGTAGGCAGGTAAGTACAGCCACGGACTTCTTGGAGGAGAAACTTTGAACAACCACTCTCTCATGGAATTAAACTACGATGACTTAACATTAGCAAGCTTTTCCAGAAAAAAATATCTCACGATCATTTCTCCCTCCCATGTGTCGATGATTGGGAGAACATTGCTGTGGTCCAAGGCAATTGATCCAGTATCTTACATGGATATCTGGTTTTCCTCCCACACCTTCTCACGTAGTTCACATTTCTCCAGCAGCTGTGAATCTGTATTGTAAACAGACAGAACGTCAACGGCGACGTATGTTCCTCAAAAACCGCTTTTAAACCTGTGTGTGCAAAAAGTATAAAATATTCCAAATCGTGATTCGCCCCGTTGTTTTTTTTTACAACTTCAGACACAGATCGCCCCAGTAAATAAATTATCCGATTGTATTAAGTGAAACAAACACACACACGTATTAAAGAGGCCGGTGAATGGATCCTTTTGTAAGAGGTCCCGCTGGAAGAGCTTTGTGCGTACGTGCTTCCTCCAAGGATCCATCGCACGAGATCAGCGCACTGGGCGATAGTCCTCAAGAAGTTTGTTTTGCTTACGAGGCTTGCTTCACTTTGGGGTTTACTAAAGTGCTCAAGTAGCTTGTTTTAAGGCACCGGCTCATTTGAAGATTGACCTCCGACTTGGCGCTGAAGCTAACTCCAGCCGTGTAACTTGGAACATGGAAGCCAGATCAATCCATGAAGTTTGCGTGAATAATTTATTGACACATATGCAGCCCTTAGACAACAGACATTCTCTAAAAGTAGCCTAATCCTGGTTCAATATATATCGCATCGTCTAACATAATTAATGCTGTGTATGGTGGAGGACTGGTGATATAATTGACGCTAATTAACCAATAGATTAATTTACATTAGCTTGAAAAGATAGGAATGGTGTGTGAGTTTGCCCTGTTATGGGCTGTAATGTGATATTTTAATTGTGACAGATCGGCAAGAAAACACATTCTGTAGTTGTTAATGCTTTTTAAATGTTAATTAAAATTTAAAAAGGGGATTTTTGATCCCCTGAGCAGCTCAGGAAAGACAGTCTATACCTGGAGGAAACCGAAAGACTAAAACGACTATGACAGCAACGACCATTTACTACCTCACCTAAAATCCTTGCAGTGTTTTCAAAGTTGTCTTGAAATGCTACCAGTTAAAGTGCCATAAAAATATATAATAATAAATCACTGTGTGGCAGAAGAACCATGGGGGTAGACTGGGAAGTGTGGGATGTCAAAGGTGGACTGGGATAGATTACTGAATTACAAAGATAAAGAATCCTCAGATGACAACTTAAAACCACTTGCTGCAGTTCCCTGAATCCTAGGGGTGTTATAGTAAACAATTCTTTTCATTAAGATTATTAATAGAATTTAATATAAAAATCACATTTAAATTATGCTTGCAATGTATTTATTAATATCGGTGTATATAAGGCAATTCACAGGTTTCAGATTCTTCACGTTTAGGTTTATTACAGGTAGACTGGATGCAAACATTTAATCACAGAAGAATCAAAACCACGTAAATACACATTTTACTAGGCAAGACAAAGTCCCAGTCACCATAACACACATCTTCTGCTTTTAGAGTAATTGACTACTTTCAAAATTCACTCATGTTACTGGAGGGAACCGAAGGCTGGGCTTAAAAACAAAGGAAAGCAAAGTCTACGGCATCATCTGGCCTGACAACAAAAAAAAAAATCAAATTCTAGCTGCATCAATCTCCATTAAATTTACATTTACAACATTCAGCATTATGCAGATAAGGAATGACAAAAAGTTCATCTATATGTGAATGGCATACTTATGTTCACCTAAAAATGTGTGTATTTTATATATCTATATATAATACACAGGTCTTATAACTAACAATGAGAGGACATTGTGACTTCAAAACAGGGCCAAGAATCATAATCATAGTTTAAATTATGGGTAATTATTGAGAAACATTTAACCTGAAATTCAATATAGAGTATTTTACTGCACCAGACTACTAAAGTGATGCTTTAAGTTTTAATATTAAGTTACAATACATCATTCGAACAAATAAATACATGTAGACCAGGAAAATATCCGGTTATTTCCATCAAAACAAATATTCTCTCTTCATTTGAATCCCATTTATTTTCCACCGGCTATAGAACACAATACGCCTTTGTGGATTGTTTGTACCATATAAAGACCCGTGAACCATCGTGAAAACAGATAATAAAGTTAGAGATGTAAAATCCAATCTACTCCAGTTTGTTATATCATTTCCGTCCAGCAGGGGGTTTAATGCACCATGTATTCATTGCGCTTATTGAGTCGGACTTGGCAGAGGGAGATACCGCCCACCACCAAGTAGATGGCGGCTGCAATGAAGCAATTGTAGCCAACCTGGTTGTACAGTGCGTAGATAGCCTGCGGTGGATTTTTACTGGGGGGAGAAAGGAAAAAAGCATTTCTTTTATGAATTCAAAAGTATTCACATATAGTAAAACTAAGATAGAAATCTGACGCCGATTCTGATGAATTAACATGTTACATTTTGACCGACTTAAATTTGTCTTAAAAATGCACAGTGTACATTTAAGGGAACTCTGCTTTTAACCAGATATCAGACAAAACACGTGAAACTGTTTGCTACACTTGTCACATGATAAAAGAAAGTCCAAAACTTTCACATCAATTTTAATAACTGGATGAATGTCCACCAGCAAATGACTTAAGCAACCTTTGAGAAATAGTCATATCCAGAGGTCTGGCTGTGACTTGGGTGAGTCAGGATACAAAAGTGTCCAGTCTGGGGTAAACATTGTGGAAATATGCGCATGTCACTTTTCCATCCTGACTGGACCGGGCACAAGAGACTTACTCATTGAGCATGTCGTCCTCCGTGAAGGGCACGTCTTCGATCAGAACTGCTGAGTGAGCACTGAAAAATATCCCCAGCATCACCTGGCCGATCGGAAAAAGGGGAGAAGAGTTTAAGTTGACAGAATTAATGTTGTGATGATGACTGACGTTACCTTTGATTACACGCAACTATTGGTAATCCATCAAATTTATACATATGGATCAAGCACGGGAAGAGGAAAAAATACCCAATATTTATGGATTTAAATTCAATGTATTCTTAATAATACTCTTTTCGTCTAATGTGCAAGACATATATAATGTCTATGAAAACTGAGACGGCGAACCTACATTTATTAATATATTTATTAACTAGTTATTTACAGAAACACTGCCCGTTTAGGTTTCGTACCTAATTTATTATTTAGGTAGTCAGAACGAAACGGCGCAACTTCTTCTTCCTGCGTTTTACAAGCGGGTGTACATCTGGACCCGTGACCTGATGAGCATGGATTCTGACATTAGCCTTTTACGACCTACTCCAGAGTATGGTTTAAAAACCGTGTTATAATTTCCGGACATTATAATATAAAGGCACGCCTACAAAACTGTCCTCAGTTTAACCTTTATTAACCATGCAATGACTGGATTTAAAATGTGGCTGTCTAGACTTGGTTGAGGTAGCAGATTGCAAAATGTTAAAAGGCTTTATATTAAAAATAACCCGGCCATACGCAGACAAACCATTTTTTTAAATGAACGTTACCCAAATCGAAATCCACATGTAGATGACATTACATACACACAGATTAACAATTGCTAAATCAAAGAACATTTTTAAATGATTTCTTTGATCTTACGAATTAATTTAATTAACAGTTTAACTGTACATCAAGCAGAGAAGGAAATACCCCGGTGGGGTCAAACTATCCCGATGACATCCATCGAACGGTAATCGGGGACATTTTACAACTTTTCATCACTCGTGAAAAACAATAATCCAATTAATGTTAGCAGCAGTGTGAAATAATGCAAGTAAAGTTAGTATTAAATCCTTACCAGCATTACGACGCCCCATATACTTAATACTATCCCGCAAGCAGCCAATTTCGGACCGCAAAATAAAAGCGACGGCATTCTTAATCTGGCCGGAGACAATTAATATTAGACTTTATGAATGGAATGATGTCCTTCGGTTCTGGGTGAGATGATTCCAATTCAGATTTAGATTTTACAGACGATATTTGGGCCCAGGCTTGTATTACCTAACGCTCCGGTCATGTGAGTTACTTCCGCCAGCAGTAGGCGGGACATCCATGCAGCTGTACCACAATCGGAAGACCAAGGGGTTCCGGAAGTCATACTAAATAATAAAAAATTTATGTGTTATAAATGGTGTTTAATTATTATAAGGTTCAGTGTAATACTATTATGTAACTGGTACTAGAATCTAACTTAAGGAACTAACACAATCCAGCTCGGTAGACTCTGAAGGAAGAATGAAAAAAATCATACGAATGCTTTTACTATATACTTAAAAACTGAAATTCCAGACACCCGGTGATGATACAATTTATTTTTCTATATTTTATTATTCAGTTGAGACATTCGTACGTCGTTGTTTAGATGAGGTAGCGATAGAACTGACGTAAACAGGAGTCAGCTGATCACGAAATGGACGAGGCCAGTACAGGAAGTGACGTTGGATTTAAATGAATACAGTTTGTCTTTCATAGCCTAGTTGTTTTAGGGCATGTGTGTTTTGTGGTCGTGAATTTTGCGGCAGTGTACTTTTAAAATATAGAATTCTGTTTGACGGTGATTGGACTTAGTGAACAGTCAGATCATAGATTTTAGTGACGACTTTGTTTAGAGATTTTGGAAGAATTTTAAATTGGTTTCAAATGTATTTCTGGTGTGGTTTGCGATTCATTATTTTTTTTGTTTTTTGAGGCTAGTGATAATAACGGTACTGCCGAATAATACAGATCAGGCCAACATATTTTAAAAAATGAAGGGAAGTAATTTAACCTAGAATTTACGTGAGGGCTGTTAATGCATGCCTACAGCCAGTCTGCTACAAACAAACTCTCAATACAAGGTGAAACAAAGATGATAACGAAAAAAATTATTCTCACCCATAGAAAGCCAGGTTATCTAACCTGCTATAACCAGCTATCTAACCTGTTTGGAACCAATTTTTTTGTATACATTGATGCTGCTGGACTGGGTTTCTAGTGACTAAGAAGTGCAAGTTAGCAATGGAACAAAGGCTGTGTAGGATATTGTTAGAGCCTAACATCAGAAACAACATGAGGATTGGGTCTCTACAAGATGAGTAAATATAGAAAAAAAGAGCATCCATTGTTGACAAGAAGTGAGCCATAAAGACAGTGATATGTAATGTGAGGGTATTTCAGGTGGTCGAGTGCCGGACATTTAGAATGAGAATTATGCTGCTGCAGTTTGAATCATCTGTAGTGGTCTGATAGCACATACTGACATAAAGGAGAGAGACTGGTCTGATTTTCTCAACTTGTGAAGGGGTGAGTGTGGGTAACTTAGGCAGTGGAATTTAAGCCTGCTTATGTGATGTGAAATGATCTAGTCATGGGAGATGTTATGTGCTTACCATGTGTCTAAGTACAGGGGTTACCATGGGAGAAATGACTTGTAACTTTGGTTTGAACATTGGGGGGTTGAGGTCTCCTCCCATTTAAGGCGGGTGCAGATGGTTGTATTGGCTGGTTTTAATTATTAAAGGGGTTACCACACCCCATCTCCCCCCATAACTTACGCCCATGACTTGTAGGAAATGTAAGTAGATGAGGTGTAGGGGACAGGCAGGTCAGTTAATGAGGAGAAGTTTGCTGACATCAGTTAATGAGAGGGGCAAGTGGAGGGTGCACTGGACTGCGTGGTGAAGGGGGCTGTATGCAAGTGGTGGAGTGGGAACTAGGTAATAGCTGCTGCTTTCTTTTGGAACAGTTGGCAGTCAGGGTGGTGGGTGGAATGTTAAGGAGGGTGTTGAATGGTAAGAATAGTTTGAGTGTCTGGTACTGTAAGTAGTTTTAACAACAGTGGTGTTAGAGAAAAATAAAAGTGATTGATGCTCGGCCGAATCCACAGGGTGTTATATTTTTCTGCCATTTTCTCTCAGCCATCCTGAGCTTTGTCTATTACCCACAGATAGCACTAGGGGGCCGTAAGTAATATATCCATTAATCAGAGAGAAAGGTAATCGAAATATAGCAGAATTTCTGTTAGTCATTTGTTCTCTTCTGATTCCTCTGATGATTTGACAATGACAATAGTGATCTAATTATACTGTATAATATGTATTATAACTTTTAACATTTTCTACGAAACAGTTGTAACAATGAGCGAATACTTTGCAAGGTGTATTTGCACTGTCCATGGTACTGACATTGTACTTCTATTTAATGTGACAACTGAGGTATCACAATATTTTTAATGGGACATTTTATATGTCTTTATAAGTAAAAGCATTACCAAAGTAGGTGAACGCAAACCCCCTAAAATATTTTCAAGCGTTCTTTTTCGTTTTCGGTCAATGCGCCACATGATTTCCGATGGACTCGGACGACAAGGAAAGGAAATGGGGCGGTAATTCAAGAACCATGACTGACACGAGCGCTATCCAATCAGAGACCAAACTCTCAGGTTTTGGGCCAATGGCCGTTCAATGGCGAAGGCTAATGGGAATTTCCTCTACGGAGGAGAAGTTGCTGTTCGTCGAATTGTTTTTGGTTCTCGCTTATTTATTTATTTCGCCGGGGTTCCGAATTAGGCGCAATGGCATGTATTAGCGGATCAGAAGCGCAACCGTGCGCGTAGGAGGCGCAGCTTAGAAAAGAAAGCAAGGAAGGGATTGTGTGTGCCTGCTTCACAGGCCGACTGTTATTGTTCTTGGAGCGGACGGAGGTGCGAATAGCTATCCAGAGCTAGTTCCCGCAGTTTTCAGCGTGTATCGGCCATCCTATCCCGCTAGTGTGGGCTGGGCTGGGCTGAGTGGGCGGCTGCTGTGGTTCCCTGGACCGCGTTAGACAGCCGAACCCTGAGCCGGTCGGGGGAAGGGACGCGTCTCGGATCTCTCCCCCCGTAATCTCCCGCTCTTCTCACCTAGCTTGTGAAGCCCGCCTTGTGCTTTGTTGTAAGGCCCCTGTGTTCGGCCGGCGTACATTAAATATAAAACCTCTATATTGTGAGTAAAATAAAGGCGCTTTTGGGTAGGCTCCGCGATTCCTTTTTTCTTAGCGGGAAAATGACTTCAGCATCGACTAAGGTGAGCAGAACGTCGCTCCAAGTCCGTTTTAAATGCTTTCGAAAGCTGCTGTTATATACTGTTGCGGTCCAGCGGTAAATCACTTAAATATTTCAATCTCAGCTAATTTAGGTTACGCCCAGATATGGTACTGATGATACTTATTTTTGGTCAGCTGCGACCAGCTTCTGCGTCTCTCCTGCCTGAAGTTCCGATATTTAGCGTTTGTTCTTGGAAAGATTAAACAATACTAAAATCAGTTTATTCCCTCACTTGCAAGTGTGAACAAATACCCACTTTCCTGATAACGTTTACTAATATTTTGACATTTTAAGATTTCGTTGATAATGTTGCAAATGTCTCATTTGGTTTCATAGCAAACTTGGTTAGATTCAGTTTTGAAATGACCTAAGCATATTATTTGTATAGATGACATACATTCTTTGAAATGTACTAAATTTATGGACGGACCGCACAATTTCCCCACCGTGCTGCCGTTTTCCAAAGAACTACGTCTGGTTAGTGTGTTTGTGAATATAAACTTGAGAAAGGCACGTGTGTAAACGAGTTGGGGGGTGGGGTGGCCTACTTGAGGAGCAGTCATTGATCATTTTTCCCAGCATCCTAGCTTGTTGGTATCTAGGCTGTTTCCTAACTCTAGTTCTGTCTCTCTATGCGTGTCAGGTGGGGGAGATCTTCTCAGCTGCCGGTGCTGCTTTCACCAAGTTGGGCGAGCTCACCATGCAGTTACACCCAGTAGCCGACTCCTGCCCTGCTGGGTGAGTCTGAGCTTCACAGCTGTGGCTTTGTGGTGCTAAGCCACGCTTTCCGATGACCAGTGGAGCCCCAAATACACAAATAAACAGGTAGAGGGGAAACTGGATAGAAACACACAGAATTCAGGGAAAAGTCCTGGAAAGGAAGTGGTTTGGAGAGGGAATCAAAGGGAAAACCCTCATGGTTATTTTGGAAAACTGCATTTTTGGTAGTAAAGTGGAAAAATCGTTAAATCATTGTTGATCCATCATTCTCTGCGGGCAGTCAGCACATTATACTAGTCTTGCTTCCTGGCAGCAGTGTGCCTAATCAGTTCTCCCTCTGTTCTGGTTTTCCTATAATTTGGGATAGGTCTCACTTAAACTTGGGACCAGTGAGCACTAGCATACATGTCCTCTGAGTTCGTTGCCATTCATCTGCTGAAATTGAAACTGACAGCTTATTGGGCAGATTTTTTTTTTATTTTATTTT
Organism: Brienomyrus brachyistius; assembly: GCF_023856365.1. Classification (NCBI taxonomy): domain Eukaryota; kingdom Metazoa; phylum Chordata; class Actinopteri; order Osteoglossiformes; family Mormyridae; genus Brienomyrus; species Brienomyrus brachyistius. The sequence goes on from NC_064550.1 coordinate 11,713,892, forward strand.
TGACTGTGTACTCCTGAGGGAAAAAGGGTTAACTTGTAGTTACAGATAGAGAATACCTGCACTAGCTATACTACTGTGTGAAAAAACATTGCTGCTTAAGAATAGCCACTCTCTTTCTTTCTTTTGGTAAGTGTGCTTAATATCCTTGTGCGACGAACAAAGGATACTTACCTACCTACTTATTTTTAGGTGCAGTTATGTCATATACATTCTGCTCAGTTTTGTAGTCTCTATCTACAGATAAAATTTGAATGTGTGTATTTGCACTTATGTGTAGATATGCACGTTTGACAGCAGAAACATCTGATGAATCTTGATGTGTGTTCGTACCTTAACTTCCCTTTGCTCTGATTTGACGTCATCCTGGGTAGAAGTGTAATTCTTAAATTGTAACATTTTAATTACATCCACTGACATTCTGCCCTGGTGGTGGCCTAGATTAAAGAGGGAAAATAAACGAATTCTTTTGTCTTGGTTGGAACAAATAAGCCGTGTCAAGATTTGGAAAGTGAGATTTGACAGACTCCCTAATATTTTATTGGGAAATTGTCAAGTGGAGTGTGGTAGGAAAATGATGACACTGCCCCTCCTCATCCACCCCCACCCCTCGCTGTGCATCTCACAGAGCCAAGTGGACGGACACTGAAATCGAGATGTTGCGGTCAGCCGTGCGGCGCTTTGGTGACGACCTGAACAGTATCAGCTCGGTCATCAAGGAGCGCACAGTGTAAGACGACCCTTTTCTCTGCCCTTCACTCCTATGTCTTTTAGTTATACACTCTTTATTCCCTCTAACCCTCTTCCTGAGTTTCATCCTGTATAAGACAATGTCTTCTCTTTCCTCATCACTTTTGCTTGTCTGTTCCCTTGCATCTATGCAGTGAGGCCAGACTTTGTTCTGGCATGAGCTGCTCCACCTCCTTACTGCTTTTCTCTTTGGGGGTGTGTATGGGCAACTCCAGCGTCCATCTGCTTGGCCTTGCGTTACCACAGCTCGGCAGTGGTGTGGCAAATACCAATAGCAATGATCGGGGTGATGCTATAGATTTCCACATTGGAAGCAAATTTCTTCCTGTGATGCAGGGACTTTCAGTTAATTGACAATGCTTTTCTGAAATTGTGAATACTTTAAAGGAAACTTTATTTACTAACTAGATCTGTTCTACATATTCAAACTTACTTTGTTTTAAAAACAGAGAGCACTTACCCATTGTTTTGAAAGAATTTGTTCAATCTTCTAATAGATTCCATCCAGAATAATCTACATGCATTTTACATGCTTAATTACTTTAGTAATTTTTCTTTTGATGTCCCTTTTAAGACAATATTGCTATATTGTGATAATTGCATTTAAAGGCAGGAATTTCCTAATTTTCCCAATTAATATACCTTGGTGTAGTGGAAATTATGGTACTCTAAAAAATTATGAAATGTTGTTTGGAAAACTTTCCAAATGGCTGTTATGCCAGGAAACCATATATTTGAAATGACATAATTTCATGTGGGAGCAGTTTTTTTTTTTTTTACTGTGGTTATCAACAGTGAGTGAAGTTCCTAAGATTTATTTGCATTAATTGTGATAGCTTCGATTTGTCTCATGACTAAAATGTCCAGACAACTATTTGAGATTCAAGGTCTGAAAAGTATGTTTGTTTAAAACTGCTTGTGAACTACTTTTAAGGAATGGTCTGCCCTGTCTAGTTTTATCCTGATGATTCTGTTCCCCTTCTCAAATCAGTGCCCAGATCAAGACCACAGTGAAACGGAAGCTCTATGAGGACAGCCGGGTGCCACTTTCATCGGATTCTCCGAAAAAGACCACTAAAAAGAGTGCCGTGGCACCAGCCCCAGCCTCACAGGTCATCACTGTACCTACTTCACAGGTTGTTGTGACTGCCGGATTGCAGGGCCCAACCTCTGCTCCTCCAGCCATTAAAAAACAGAAGACAGCAGGTGGGTGTGACATGCTCAGATTATATTGTATGTTAAGCTGCCAGATCATTGTGCTACCTCACAGAATGCACGTTATTTTAACCTGCTGTAATATGCTAGTCCCATTGCCTCCTTTTCTTTTGATATGTCCTGATTCCTGCATGTGCTCATGCAGATGTTACCCTGAGTGCCCTCAATGACTCTGATGTAAACAGCGACCTGGTCGATATTGAAGGGCTGGGTGAAGGCTCCACTACCAAAAAGCTCAACTTTGATCAAGGTGAGAGCTGATCTCTTTGTATCTATGTGTGACAATTTCTCTCCCACATTGAGCTTTTGTATCTGTATGTACCCAGTCTTCTGGACAACTGCTTCGAATATAATATTTACAGAAATAATGAATTGTGCAATCTAATTACTAATGCAATCTTTTGAGTCTTTTACTGGTACAGTATAAATAGAGATTAGGTAGAACAGTTAATAGTATTACAGACCCAATTCAGTCCTTGCATAGTTCTAGGAACAGAATGGGCAGTGGTGGTTTAATGGTTAGGGAAGTGCACTTGTAATTGAAAAATCGCTGGTTCGAGTGCCCAATCAGAAAGGCACCACTGAGGTACTCTGGGCAAGATACCGACCCCAAGTACTGCTCCCCGGGCCCTGAATTAGCTGCCCCCTGCTATGTCACATATGGGTTAAATGCAGAGGACACATTTCGTTGTTGCGCACTGTGGTGTGTCAATGACCACTGATTTTCAAATTCGAATAATCTTTCATATGTACTGTTTCTCCACTGTCTGTAGAGAGCCTCAATCTGGACTCCAGCCTCATCATGAACTCCAGCGACCTACCCCTCCTCTCACGCTGACCATGGGTCTATCATCAGATGTAACCATGACAGTGGAGAGCTTCGTGATGTTTTTTGTAGTTATTCATTTGTCCTTTTCTTTTAAAAAAAGACATTATCAAAGGAAAACGGGAAATGCCATTTCTCTTCAGAAGCAATATTATTTTAGATTTTTAGATCTTCAGGCAGATCCAGCATAGATTTCTGCCCGCATTGTTAATGGTGTTTGATCCTGTTAAGACCAGACTTCTGTAAGCAAGAAACCTGAGGTTTCTGGGGTAGAAAAGCAGTAGATGGATCTGTTTTCCCATACGAGTGCCAAATTGTAGGATTTCTGCAATGGCATTATTGGTTTTAATCAAATACCTGTAGTTTTTGATAATTTTGTGGTAATTCACTTCTGGATCACAACCTGTGGGGAACACTGAGACTGCTGTGATCTTTAACAACACATCGCAGCAGTTGTCTTAAGTGCTGTTGTTTTTATAAGTAAAACCAAGGGATCTCAGTTCACGCCCTTATGTGGGGGAGGGTTTCCTTCGGGTAGATTTCTTATATTTGTACTCCAGAGTTTATATTACGGTAATATACTGTTTCGATGTCTAGCTTTAATGGTTGGCTATATTTAGGTGGAGAGAACTGGGGATTTGATATCTATCAGGTGAACCTACAGAACAGATTTATTGTGGAGATGTGAAAAATTTTCTTTGCATATATTTTTGTTCCATAGGATTTTAGCATGAGTGTATGTGAAATGGTTTATTAGCATTTTTTAAATGAATACGTTAATCCTTCACATTCCTATTCTGCAAATAAAAACTATGAAAAACTGTGTGCTAAACAGAAATTGCCTGGCTCTTGTTTTTCAGAGTATACTCCAGTGTGCAGCTTGTGTCTTAGTTGTATAAAAATCTTTCATATGTAAAGTTTATACATTTATTTGCAAGTTGTGCATGGTTATGTTGAGCATAGTGCTCCTTTTTGGTTTTCTGCGCACCTTTACAAGCATTAAGTGTTTCATAGTTTGTTCATGTTTCTCATAATGTAATAGGGAAAAACCCTCAGCTCCCAGAGAAGCTTGTAGTATTCAAGACTTGAAGTTGCATCATTGAATACAACAAATAGTTTTGTAAAGCTGAATAACTTGGATGCGTTTTTGTTCACCATGTTTATATTAAATACCTGCTAGCTTGACATGCTTGCATCAAGCTGTGCCTCCATAACATCACACAATGCTTCTTAAAAGTTGCATTTAAACCTTCACAGCTTGCCCACTGCATCCCTGAAAAGTGCACCAACTGTGAAAAGAAAGTGAGATATAGTTCCCAGAATGCTTCAGGATATAAACTGTGTAGGTTGTAATAAAGTAACATTTTGTAAAATCTTTGAAAGCTGGTTCAGATTATTTCACTATAGTAGTTATGATATGCACACATTTTCTTTTGCTAATCACATTTTAATATTTTTATTTTGCCAAAGCTGAAAGTGATAACTGTTGCTTGGTGCTTTGAATTATTGTACATCAGTTTTGATACCAATTTAAAATAATGTGGGATTATACCAATATTAAGTTGTCTGAATTCAACATGCTGCACCATTACATAAAACATAAGTATAGTTTTTCTGCAGTTCAGTACTGTACAATGATTTCAGTACAGTTCATCCATATTGTAACTGTTTCTTGGTCAGGATTGCAGGGGAGCCTGGAGACTACTCCAGACAACATGAGGCACCAAGCTGGGGATACCCTGGTCAGGATTCCAGGCTATTGCAGGGCACATACACAATCACACTCTGGGCAATTTAGAGAGACCAATTAGCAGCAAGTCTTCAGATTTCAGAAAGCAACCAGAGTATCTACAGAAAACCTATCTGTAGTTAGCGCCATAAGGTTCTTGTATCTTTACATGCGCATTAAGGTATGTTGAGGTGTGGTGACGTTGGTCACTAATGCGGTGCTTGCTCACATCTATGGGCCAGGCCCCAAGCCCAGGACACGACGATGAGTGATGTCTGCCTGACTGCAGCAGCAGAGCCCTACTGGCAGCCCAGAGAGAGACCAGCTCCCAATATTGACATGCTGCTACAGCCCTGCACACTATGTCACCTGGCCCGATCTGGTCACTGCCATGGATGCATTCACTTCCATTTCCTTAGCAATGGCTTAGCATAGATTACAGGTATTTATGCAGCAGAAATTTAATCAGTCCCGGTTTCTCAGACATTTATATTATTTAGCAGATTATTTTTACGCAAAATGATGTACAAGTGAGGCAGATACACATTTCTTGGTATGACAATTTTGGCAACATTTTACTTAAAGCACTAATGTATAATGCATTATAGATTGCATTATAATGCATTATGAAGTTTTCATGAAGTATTATCAACACAGCTATAGCTATTTATAAAAAGGCACAACACATTATAGCTGCTTATTACGCATTATGAATGCTCAATGAAGCTCTCATCTACAATTCACTATATATATTGTATAATGGCTTATATTGACCATTATAATGCATTATGAAGATATAGTGCATGAGATAACAGCTTTATAGAGCATTCATAATGCATAATAAACATGGCTATACCGTAACATGTTATGCCTTTTAATAAATTGTTATAGCCATGTTGATGAAACTTTATAAATGCATTATGATTGCTTTAAGTGTTACTAGAATTTTCTATTTTCTCAGCAGCCAAATGAATATGAAACATTTCTCCAATGCTATACAGCAAAGAAACAGGTTTATAAATGGTATATAATAGGTATAATTACAGGATATACAAAACATAATGGCATAAAATAAAGCCTGAAGTTAATATGCCTTTCACTATGTGAAGTATCATCCATCTTTAATGTGTCCAGCAGAACCCAGCAGCACTTACTTTCACCTCCCTAAAATTCAGTCACTCACCACACGTATTAAGTGTTAATGGTCCCAAGCAAGAGCCTGTAACATTTTATATGTTTCACCCCACAATCAAAAACATTTGTTTACTATAGGCTGCAGTTGGCTTGCTGATTGCAAAAACGACAGTAAACTGGGGGGATGGCGGTGTGCTACTCCTGAGGAACTCCCCAATGTAATTTCCAGAGTTCCCAGAAACAGCACAGAATGGTTTGGAAAGTATCTTGGGAAGCCTGCAAACCATGATGTGCTGCTAGAGGGCACTCTGGAGTCAAGTGCAGTTAGAAGGGATCAGATTGGCCACATAGTGGGAAAAAGGGTGCCATACTGGAACAAATCATTTACTGATTGGGATGAAATACACCAGACAACATCTATTTCTACGGTTCATTTTCTGGCTTATTTATATATTAACTGACTTATTTTCTGATGTTCTTCTAGTTAGTCTCATTGAATTCATACACTGTATTTGTCTGAATGAAGGTGGAACACTCACTGCCTTCATGGTGTGATTAGTTCATTTAACATCTAACTTTAAGAAACTCAGTCCAACACAAGAATTATCCATTCTCCTATGTGTATCATCCATATCAGATGCATTTCATTATATTTAGTAGGGTTAAACATTTGGTTTAAGGATGGTGCTGTAATTCAAGGCTTCTATACATCACTTCAACACTTTCTAAAATAATGTTTTGGATCACAATTTTTACAGTAGTTTACTTTGCAATCAGTGGTGGATTCAAATAAATTTCTTGTTAATTAAAATACAAATCTGATCAATATTGTAAAATCCTGTCATGTAGTTCCGTGGTTTTGTCTCTATGTTTGCAGCCCAAATTGGAGAGGACAGCCCAATATTACAGGGTCCCTGTAACTCTGAATTCTGTAATGCCATTTAAGCCATAATGCTGTGTCCATAATTGCTCATTTTTAGGAGTCTATTTTGATTTGTCCTGATTCTGCCGAATGTGAAGGGCATTATGCATAAACAACTTGAATGTCATCTATTAGAAGGTCACAGTCATATAAAATTACCGACTCACCCACTGGAAGACAATGACTTAATGATTAAACAATAAAATTAATCATCTCATCCCAGTAAGACATTTGCCCAAGTGCATTAAAAACACTACTTTTAGTATTTATACTAAAACCTACTTTTTAGGTTTATAGTACAATAAAAAAGTAGTAACATGAAAAATGTTTTCAAATTCACAACAATGTAAAAAAACACATAAAACTAGTTCTGCAATTTACAACTCAACTAAATGCATTAAAATCTGTTCTTCTGATAGTATTAGAATCTATATACCAGATTCTAAAGTCAAGAATACAGAAAGTTTTTTTTTTATATTAAAATGAAAAAAAAAGCGGCTTGAATTTGGAAACTGAATTAATTACTCAGCAAGTGTTCATGACAAAATGGAGGGCTACACAAAATGGAGGAGAGGACAGGCAAAAAAAAGAGAAAAAGGCATGTGAAAACATGGGCTCAGTTTCACTGTACAATATTAACAACAAACGCACAACAGCCATATAAACACAGCAACATGCACACACATCTAAAACTAAATCAAAAGACACCACAAACACTTTGGTGACAGGGATCCCACAAAGGAAGACAGCACATAAAAGCAAGTGATGTGGCAATATTTTACCAGCATATAAACCATCTATTCACAAATGCTGTTTTAAATATATAATTGTACCTAATTAAAATGATCAATAACAGCAATAAATATTTTACCTAGTATTTTAAAGTGCAAAAGTTATAAATACTTTTCTTAAGTACACCACACCCAAATTGGTGTACTGAAAATTCAGCAAGTCTGCTCAGATCAACCAAACACCCACAATTTTCACACACGTGATGCTAACAGTGTAATGGAAGTATATTTTTACTTGCAGTACTATAGCAAATTAAACAGTTTTAATTATTATACTTTTTACCATGATTTCCAAAAAGAGAAAACAATATCTTTAGCACCAAAACACCATTCAAAACAGAAAACAATGCGACAAGCCTATCAGGAATTATCTTGACATGATAAGCCAAAAACACAACCGAAAAGTATAATTATACATGAATATCCTGATCCAGCAGTGGTAAACATTGCTATCTGCAGATTGGGCTTTGAGGGTGACCTGCTTGTTCTAAGTCCACCCCATGGACTGCTGTGTTGGGTTCTGGATGTTAATATGCATATCCTGGCATTCCTGAAGTCAGATTTTTTTATTATTTTTTTTAAAGTAAAGTGATATGGTCACCATACTGTTGTAGGCATTGGGTAGAGAAGCAGGGAGAATGAGGCCGCTTCCTTTGCCAGCCTCAGTATACTCAACAAAAAAAAAGGGGGGAGAGAAAGAAGGAGAGAGAGGACGAGGAGAGGAGAAAATCAAGACGTAGATGAAAAGCTGACAGCCTGGTCCTGCATTGCACTCCCATCAGGCAGCCCTTGAAGGATGTAAAACTACCAATGGTGAAAATGGAAAAGAGAGAAGAAGAAATACATTTTAAAAACACTTACCTCCAGTCTTCACAATATTCCACCATCGGGGTGCAATTCAGTGATTAAAAAAGAAACCTATATACATTGTAATAACTGAATGCAAAAAAAAATAAAAATATCACAGAACAAAACTAATAATTCCTTCAGGGATCTTGTTCAAGCAAAAAATAAGCAAAAGAAAACTAATTTTGTTTAACTTGTTTTCATCACTGTGGATACAAGTGAATTTCTTTTGCATATGACAAACCGCTTAATGGTGAAGAGTTCTGTCCCTGCTATACCAAATTCAACACAAAAATCTATTTCTTAACACTTAAAAATATATACACATGAACACACTTCCACAGCTAAAAATGGGTATGATAAAGAAACTCCACAAACATACGCAAAAAAGGAAAAAAATAATTCTTCATATATTTTAATAATATATAAACATCAATATTAATTATAAAAACGACTAGAGAGGACTTTGTCCAGGGTTAAAACTCACCACACAATGGGACACTCCATGCCTACATTAAAAGGAGAGAATCCTAACTGTCTGAACCAGGGGTCCCTATCTTTCATTTGGAAGCAAGGGGTGTTGAACCCTAAATTTTTCTTTAAAATGTGACACCCCCACCCCTCCCCCATGTTCACCCGACCCCCGTTCCTCCCCATTCACCTTCAGAAACCTGCTCTCCAGTGGTGTGCTGCCTCTGCTTTGCCGCGGCCAGTGATGCCGTCTGAGGAACTTGGTCGGCATAAAAAGCAGGGTGTGTGTAGGCTTTTTCCCGGGGCATCACTTTCTACAATTAAAATGAACCTTTTCAGGGAGCCTGAAAAATCTGAAAAAAAATCAGGGGGTCCCTTTGGGACCACTTTACTTGGATATTAATTTTGAGCTCGAAAGCTGTCACTGTTTAGGGACAAAAAATTATTTTGTGGGGCTCTTCGGCCGGGCTGAGCCAGCGCTCAACGGCATTCGCTCACTCTCCCTCTTGTTCGCCTGCCAAGACATTCGTGCAGGCGGAGGGGTGGGGGGGCAAATTACACATTGGAGAAGCAACAAGAAAGGGAAACAGGAGAGGGAATGTGTTGTTTTCCTTAGTAAAAGTGTCTGTGTGTGTTGGGATGGAGGCAAGCTACATAAACATAGAGATACACAGACAGGCAGCATGCCATATAGCTTTTTAGACTTTAATCTTGGCCTTGGTTCAGTTAGCATTTAACAGAAGGGGAGAAATTAAGGAAGTTTCAGGGAATTTATATCAGGGCAACAAAGGAAAAGTCGGGATTACTGTAAGGTATGGTAAACTATTTATACAGATTTTAACACTTTTTTGCCTTATAAATTTGGATGGCGTTGCTCTCCCTACTGCTTGCTTAGTCCCGTGCCTCTCTACAGATATCGGAAGCAAAGCCAAGGGTGGAAAATGTTGATCTGGTTCTACAGATAGTTTTACTGAGGAGTGAGGCCTAGACAGCTCACACACATGCACATGCGTACACACACAGACAAACACACACTCCCAATAAAAAGCCCCCCAGAAATAATAATAATAAATATAAGCAATAACATTTAATACGTGTTTCACCAGAATGCTGCGGAAGTGCATGTGAGATACTAACCCGTACAACAACAAAATAAAACTACGTGATTATTTCTTACATGTTCAGTCTTCATAATTATGTCGCAAAGCCCTTTTTATACATGCACTAATCAGGTTATTTTGACTGGAAACACTCACAACCATTAGGAAACCACTGAACTATCCTCTGACTACATGCCTACTTCAGACAATGACACATACATACACACACACACACACACAAACATACACACACATCTCCCTTGTTACACCTGTAGGCAAGTACAAAATAGTACAGAAAAATAAAATTAAAGATGAGTTGAATATTTCTGTTACATATTAGAAACACTGTACATTCATATACTTAAAGTGCTGTATAACACATCTTTAGCAAATATGGTTTAAATGTGGACTGTATACTTGAAGTGTACAATATTTCCATGAAGTATTTTTGTTACAATAAAATGATAATGATCACAATGGCTTTTATTCAATGTAAAAACCATGTATGTAACTAATTCAAAGTGAAAAATTAACTTACTACAAAACTATCCTTGCATCTGAAAGAAGTAGAGAAAATTTATAATACAAAGAAGTATTTTTTAAAATAATCAATTCATAATATGGATTTCTCAGTTGTAGGCCTTATAAAAGCCAACAGCTATAATTATCCACTGAGCCTGAAAATACAAAAAGCTCTTGGAAAAAAAATCCCACCTTTTCAAAAATGACCGGTAAATTAAGAGCCAATAAAAATAGCTAGTAATTACAGGGTTATTACCATCATCCTACAGCAAAGAGGGAGTCTTTTTTTTTAAAGGCAGTTGCCCTTCGTTTGTAAATAAAAAAAAAGTTACCATGTAACAGAACATACCCAGAATCCTGCACTAGTCTAGCACTTACAGAACAGATATCTTTGTATTAAAATCTACCTTTGAAAAATCACCATTGTTTAATTATCACTGGCAAACAAAAATGCCAAGCTTATTTAGTTGATAGAAGCCTTAATATAATCAACTGTTTGCATACCAAAAAATCTAAGACCATTCATATTTTTAATATTACATATTTTACAGCAATTGTCTCATACAGGAATTGGATTTGTAGTAATGTCATCAAAAGCAAACTACCTTAACCACTGCTACCAAATACTTTCTCTCAAAATAAAACACATAGGAGAAAATATATAATGTACTTACTGAATGAATTACACCTATTTTATTCATTACGTGGTAACCAACACTGCATCTGTCATTTGCATTTTTATGCCTTTGTTATCTGATTAATTGAATTCAACAGATTTTATAGGCCTCCTCCCAATTAGTGAACCAGGAATAGTGTTCATTGAAACACAGATGAGTAAAACAAAGCTGAACTTCATCTTTAATGTTTGTAATATGAGTTTTGATGGCTTTTAGTATTGGGTTAAGTGGTGTTTATTGGCCTGACCTCTACAGGTACGTAAGTGTGCACACTACTTAACAGCTGCAGACCAACCCCATTTTTGAGACTTAAAATTATTCAAATTTATACTTTTAATTGATATACGTACACAGTGTTAGGTGTGCTAAAATACTTAATTTGGAGTAATGTGTAAAAACAATTTTCTTATCCCATTCTTATTGCTATATGGTTTATTTAAAAATTACACCACATAAAATAGATATTTATCGCTGACAATGACATTACAATTTAAATAACTGTGCCTTTTTACTTTAAGACCTACTTCCAATGATATTCAGAAAACTTTTGTTTTACCTTAAGACCAAAAGTAGGTGACAGCTAGCTGTTTTAACTTAATGAACTTGTAATTGTTGCTGACAGTGGATACTCAAAATATCCACGTCGCATACTAAAACACACACTGAAAGTTTAAAGAATCTATAATGCATTATCTACATGTACAATACGTTGTGAAATTTAATATTCTGGAATTCCCCCTATTCATTACGAAAATGGTTTTATTTTACCTACAGTAACAGAAAAACGTACAGTGCTAATTCCACGGTTTACTGAAATACAAACAGTTTTTACTGCTGTAAAAATATTTCCGTTTAAAAATTTGTTTAACCACTACGATCATTGCAGTGGTGTAATTAAATACCCAAACTAACTGCGACTCGTCAAAGTTATATTTAATAAATGTAACACTGTCCGTGAGTACGTATTACTTTTACAGTAAAGAATAACAATCATTACAGTGATAATTGTACTAGATGGTGAAAAATATTACTTACTAATGAATTGTCTTCAAATGCTTCAGTCAAAGCATGTGGCAAAAATAGCATTATTAACGCACGACCTATTATCTGAGCCTTATCTAAATGTGAATATATTAATATTAGCTGGCTCATAACCATATTTACCATGGCTCATCAAGTCAGTCATCTAAAATACCGTTTCCGCGTCATAAATCTCAACCACAAGCGTGTCTATTCTACAAAGCTTGTTTGTCATTATCACCATTAATGATATGAAAATGATACGTTATATTTAATCGATGAGTATGTTGTAGTGCACCACCAAATATAAAATTCTGGATTCTTTTACCCATAATTTGAACTACGGATATGTACATGACTGATACTGACGCGAACTACCAATCAAGGAAATGCTGGGTATAACATCGTATCACGTCAAAAACCTCGGTTTGTTATGCGCAAGTCTGGATTTTTCTGCTAAACTGAAAGGAACGAGTCATCAGTGTTAATCAAAATTACATGTTTTATTGCCTTTCCCCGGGGAAACTGTGGCCTTATACATAACTGTTTTGCATGAAAAGTAAATTATTTGACTGAAGATCTCCGGTATTAAGCTGGAGGAAAGTCCGTGGCTGTGCGTCGAGTCTCAAGAGGGGCTGCCCAACTACCGCGGCGGCGCATCGCCCACTAATTTAGCTCGAGTAGAACACGTTCAAAAATACACAAAATGTTACTTAATTTATTAGTTCTAATTGACTATTAATAATAATAATAATAATAATAATAATTCGATTGTTATATGAAGCAGGAATTAATACTATTATTAAATGAAGCAGGAATGAAGCTTCTAAGCGTCGCGGGAAAAGTCACCGGTAGAAAAGTGAAACGACGTGGTGGTGATTGCTGGTAAGGGGTGGAGGGCTTCGTCTGAAGGGGCGCAGGGCAAACTCGGGGAGGGGTCCGCACTGATAACGGAGTGACAGAAGCGCAGATATGCAACGCGGTTGGCGGTCACAAGCACGAACAAGCCCAATAAGCAGAACAACAAAACCCGAACGAAAAGTTAAACTCACCGCGGTGAACATTTGTCTGTATATTTCAAAATGATCTATGTAAAAGATTAAAGATTACATGTCTTTTAAAACTGCAAACCGAATTAAAGTGCCTTACCTCTGTTTTATTAACTCCTTCCAAATCATGTTAAAAATTAATTTAAAATTCATAGCTGAGTTTTCTCGAAGAATGCAGTAAAATTTTGTGGATATTGAAAAAATATTTTATTGTGCTTTTCAATCCTATCATCCTCGCAGGCTCTGCTGTTTGAAAATGGCGCCAACGGCAGCTCGCAGCAGCCTTACTACACTTGTGACACGGAGCTGAGGGAAAAAAAATTAAATAAAAATGTAAACGGTCAAATAACAAATTTTCACCACACTCAAATCGTGTGTACTAGGCATCTGCATCAGTATTTGAACTACTTTTCTTATAAAATGGCTTCAGTGATTTTTAGTTATTTTTTGTTTAATTAAAATTATAATGACCGTTTATCCCTGCCGCGGTGTATGACGGGAAGCAGACTCGTGCGGTTTTCGTTTGAATTCGCGAGGCGGGAAGCCTCTGCTTCGTGGTTTCGTTTTCTCTTACTGCTGCATCTCGGGTACTATTTTTTAGAAGAAAAAAGTCACAAACTGTCACACACTCTGTATCCGGGCAACAAACTAGAACTCACGTTTATTGTAAGTTAATGGAAAGTATTTCTACAGACCTTTGCCTTAAACATTGGGACGGCGTTGCTCTCCCTAATGATTTCTTAAATGAAAGTTTCCTTTATCCAGTGCTGAAAAGGAGGACCAAAAAACTGTAACAAAAATATGCAGAGAATCCATCAATAAGGTCAAAAGGCACTTGTTTGAATGGCTTAACATATTATCATGTGATTTGCAGCCTTGTTAAACATTTCCCCATGTGCAATCTGTTAAATTATCTATACTTATGAACATATTTATTTTAATAAAATACTGATACTTGACACGAGGGTGTTTGTGTTACTGTCCAGTTAAAATTCATGAAATTGTATTTGAAAAACCTGATTTGCAGGATTATTTGTCATTGGTATCACAATGACCAAGCTAACCCTAATCAGTTCTTCTCAGTGATTAAAATACATGGAACTAGTTCAAAAAACCCATTGATCTCACAATTGGAATACTGCACCTTCCATCTTTAAAGATTACAGAACTTAAGTATTTCAATGAGAAACAGTAGACAATAAAAAGTTGATTATTGGTATTCATTTTCATGTTTTTATTCACATATATAATACATGTTTATGCTGTAAATTGTATTTACCCCAAACAATATATTTTGCACTATTATATGCATGAAATATTAAGGAGAAATTAACATAGTTTCATCTTACAAATATAAAATATTTTTATATCTATCTACAGGTTTGAAACTGAATAAGAGGCACCTTTAGATGGTTTCTTGGTTTAGCAGACTGCTTTCAAAGGCTATTATTACAGAAGACATTACATGTTCCATTTGCTATTCACAAGCCTGGATTTTCAATGAATCAACTCAGATAAAGGACCCTTGTCAAGGCTACAACAGCAACTCCCTATTTCAGGTTTTGAATTTGCAACCTTCTGGCCAAAATGTCATCATATGTACATATACAAAGGTTATCTTTTGTGTTGGTTCCTTTTTCATTTTCTTTTTTTCCCCACTTTATTCTTTAAGCTGTATAGAACTTAGATGGTATGTAACATTTGGTATAAAAAATATTTAGAAAAAGGGACCATTATTCAATCATCAGACAACTTGTTACAAATGAATGTGGAAATGAAATAAAATAGGGAATATATTGTCTCCTAACTGAAACTCATCCTTTTTTTCTAGAAGACAATTTTAAGCAGGTTCACATGTTTCGTGTATTTGCTCTGTCCGGAATAAGGAGAATTATTTCAACATACCCAGGCAAACCACTGACTTTGGTTATTCCATTAAATAGGTACATGCCCAAGGTTGTGATACTCACAATACAATTAAAGGAATAAAACACAATACCTGCCATTTGTCAATGAACTGAAATTCAATGAAAGGCAAGAACTGCCTGCTATATCCATGCACTGCACTGGTAACAGTGATAAACTTTGCAAAGTCCAAGGATGGTTATTTTTAATGTATTTGTGAAAGTACATAAATTATGTTTGTATACAGATACTGTAAGTATGTCTGAAAATAAAACCCTTTTGTAGCCACTGCTACATTGTGGAATACTATTGTGCAATAATGTAATCTACAACTCTAAGAAGCATTTCATTTCCTGCTCAGCCTTTTTTAAATTGTTGGCAAATTATCACTGAATATCTGAATAACTCCTGACCTTTCAAGGTTTCCTAACTTATTACTCATTCATGCTTCCTTCCACCTAAACAAACCTGTTATCTATAGCACCTCTCAGCTGACTGACAATATTTTCCCCTCTGATCCTTCAAAGCAACTTAATCCAGTTAGAGTATTTTAGTGCCGTGTCCACTTATGACCTTGTTCTGAGCTGCGGTTACTTTGTGGGTGCTGAGGCTCTGATTGTGACTGGCTGCTTAGACATTAGGGTGGTCAGAAGCAAAGGACACTGGTGGGTAGAGAGCAAGGAGACCAGCAGTCACAGACACCTCCTCAGAAGCAGGATCCGCTGCCTGAGTCACACTGGAGAGTAAACAAGGGAAAGAGATATAGGAAAGAAAAGACCCAGAGCTCAGAAATGCCATTTCACTTTTAGTATTATTTGATAAAGCCAACATTGCTGAAATATTTGTCTAGATGTAGCATTAAGTTTAAGTTGTTGTTTCCCCAGAAGCTTACAAAAAAGCCATCAGTGTAAAAGCCCCAGAGTAAAAATACCTTACCTTACAGCATAACCTGTCAGGTGGGGAGAGGCTGTTACTCCCGCAACAAACAGTTTTTTGGGGGGTCCATCTGACTCTAATCCTCCTGGACATGGAACAGAAATCACAATAAATGAAAAATAATAGACATCATTCTGGAACACGTTAGAGCTATATGGTTGTCACTTGAAAATAATTACTTGGAAAAAAAAACTTGTTTCATTATATGCAAATTAAATAAATGTTTATTTGTAAAACAGTAGTCACCCCTTATTCTGTTCACATACCTTTCCTTTTCAATGCCGTTAAAACAGGCCGTCTTGAACTTGGACTCGGTGCCACTCTGCTGGGCAGACAAATTGCTCCTCACTACCTTGTATACAATTCCCTTGCAAACTGAACACACTAAACTGATTATAATTTCTATTATTGACACAGTTATGCCAGAAGGGGAACTCACCCTCTGAACCTCCTTGCTGGACTAGGGGAAGAGTTAGGTGTAACACTACTGTCTAGAGACTGGATTTCCTGTAAGGTAGCAAAGGATGAACACAAATGTCAAAGAATGGTTCTTCACACAACAACAGCAGTGTATTGTATATTTTAGGTCATTTTTAAATTCTGATTATGTATCAGAATTTAAATCTGAGAAATTCACTACTAACAGCAGCATACTCACAAGCGAGTCGTGGTCATGACTGTCAGGTACCTCAGGAACAAGCAAAGAAGTAAGGGAGAGAGAGATAAAGGGAGAGATTCTATCAACAGTATAAAACCCAGTCCAATCGAAAGTGATTAACGGTCTATAACAACAAGGACAACATCTAGCTGTGGATGAAAGTGTGACTTGGTGTTGTTTCTTACCTCAGTCTATAATTCCCTCTCAAGCTGAGTTCCATACTCTCCTCCTAAAGCACAGATACTACAGGTTCTTTTTTTACAGTGTGCATACTCACAAGTTGTCACACGCAAAGGTTTTATGCATAAGTCAAACTTTGACATGAAAACTAAAAATTATCACCCTTAAGCGAAACTTGATTATAATAATGATTTCTATAAATATACAAACCACAGGGAAGTACTGATGACATAGAATGAGTAAATTAAAAAACAAAATACGAGGCAACACTGTAAATACTTAAGGCCATAATTACAAATAATGTAATTAACTGAAACTGTTTCATTTGTTTCTTTATTATTATTTTCCCCTGCAGGATATATCCTATTTTGTGCCTTATGCTGCCAAGGATAGCCTGCACTCCCAAAAGAAGTCATTGGAAGATGAAGTCATTTAATATCACAATTTGGTGCAACATGTATGCATCCTTAATACTATATTCATACTTCTTAGAATCATACTTTGTTTTTATTTGGACCCGTTTATTTTTCCATTGTCCTCATAATAATGACAGAAAGACACAGAGACACACATATTCCTTGAATGACCACACACCTCCATTCTTACCTGCCTCTTTGGGTCTGGCTTCTCACTAACCAGAGAGAATGAAGACTGTGGAAGACCCTACAACAGAAAGACAATGTTTATTGTTTTCCAGTTAGTGTGTGAAACAGCAAACTGTAACATGGCATACATAAAGTTGCAATCAACAAGGCACTTATGTGCATAGACCAGCATTTCCCAACCTGGTCCTCGAAAACCCATGGTCCATGTTTTTGCTCCCTGCCAGACAGTCCACATTTTTGCTCCCTCGCAACTCCTTGTGAGTAAAAATATGGACTGTCTGCAAGTCCCCAAAGACCAGATTGGGAAACACTGGGATAGACAAGTACATTAGAATGTTAAAATGCCTCACCAGTCTAGTTAAAGGCAGAAACACACAATTGATCAAACTGACCCTCACAGGAAAACTTGGGTTCACAGATATGCTGCTCCGGCGATGGCGAGTTGAGCTGGTAGGGCTGAACACCGGCAATCCATCACTACAGGGATGACGACAGGATAAGAAACAGGAACAGAATGACTTAAGTGGACAGTGTATGAATGAGGTTTTCAGATAGAAGCGTGTAGTTCCCTCACCTGACACCGCTGATCATGGGAGCGCTGTTGGACCTACGTAGAAGCCCGCCTCCGCTGCCAGCCGTTGCGCCTGCGCACTGGTCCACTTCCATCCCTTCCATTCTGACTCGCCTCAGTTTCTGTCAGCTGAATCAGCGGCTTTGAAGCTCGGCGAGTTGAGCTACTTTAGTCCGGTGAAAGCCCGACCTGCAGGCCTCACACCGGACTTTGGTCCAAACCTGAACCAGAAAACTAGAGGGACGCGTATCTCATTACAGCTCTTTTATCGCATTGTTTTTATCGAGGTAGCTTACGTACTAAGGTTAAAAACTTTTCTGGTCGTAAAGAACCATGAACTAGATATGGAAAGTAAGACTGCGCATTTGCCAGCTGGACAAAACGGCGGCTGTAAGGCGGCCAGTTGAAGTAATTCGCCAAAACTACCACCTAACCTAAGCTATTTAGTTTCCACTATAATGAAGTTTCCAGCAGCAATGCCTTCGAAGTACGTCTGAATAGCCTGTAGATCAACAGCTTTGGACATCTGACACTGTACTTTCGCGCATTATAGGCAGTGGTGGAAATTACCCCGCATTCGCAAAGTGCCACTACATTCACCACGGCGACAGCCGCTAGCCAGGCGGGCAATGAAAACGAGTAAACGTCACTTTACTTTCCCTATAAACCCAACTCAACAGATAATCGTTTCTCCAAAGCATTAAACCGTTAATTAAAATAGTTACATAGTGCGCGGAAAACTATTCTTTCCAGTGTGGCGTCTAACAGCGCCTCGCAGAGGTCACTGCGGATACTGCAGTTTAGGAGAGATTCAGCAAAATGAAAGGAGGTAAGGGAGTGAAATGGAGCTGTAGGTCCATATCAAAACATACCTGTTAATGGCAGGATGCAGACCTTGTGACTGCTTTGCGTGGGAAATCTTTAAAATAAACGAATAAACACCAGATTTGTTAGAAGTCCAGCAATATGTGTAGCTGGTGTTTGGTATATAAATCTCAAGTTTACCAAGATCCAGTGGATAAATTTTATTTTATTCTTTATTTTACCAGGAAGGTTCCACTGAGATACAGTATCTCTTGTTTCACAAAGTCCTGGCCAAGATGGCAGTAAATAAGAAAAAAGACAAAAGTTTCATATACATACAGAGATGATTAATATGAACACAGACTAAAACACATAGAAATACTCAAACTATACATAGAATATAATTACTTCATACGAAACAATGACACTGTTCAAGCTCAGAGTTTAAGAGATTTTTAATCACGTTCAGAGAAGGCAAGGAGTTTAAATTCAATATATTTTGTAATATATTCCACTCGTGTGGTGCATGACAACAAAAGCCGGATTTCCTCAGTTCTGTGAGTGTGGTGGGAGGCTGAAGGAGAAGTTTAACTGATGAGCAGGTTCTGTATGTATTAATGCGGAATGCTGCATGAGTATTACATCGCCATAATTGTCACGACGGGGAAGGCGAACAAGCAGGGAGGCAGGCAAAGTCGGGCAAACGGGGATTTATTGTGTAGACGGGGAGCAGGAAACATCATACGCAGACTAACATCAATGACAGACACTGAACTCTGGTAAGACATGGACTCAAATAGACAGGACTGACAGCTGGGTACGATCAGGGAAGCACACGTGGATAATCAGGGGGGCGTGGCACACACGAGGATCGTACGAACCGGGTATGACAATAATGCTCTTTACTAGTGTTTTTCTAGCAATGAAGGGAAAACATTTCTTTAAACGGAAATAGAAGCCTAGATTTGGGCGAAGTTTTTTTTTTTAACAAGCTGTTTATATGGACCCCAAAAGGTAACTTCTTGTCAAGCCAGATACCGAGATATTTGTAAGAAGACACCCTCTCTAGATGAGTGCCATCTAGTGTTAAAAGAGAATAATCAAGGGGAGAACATGAAAGGTATTCTGTGGTCATTCTAAGAATTGCACTACAATCCGGTAATGGTAAATGGTTAACATGGGTAGATGTAAGACAACATTTAAACTATTTTTTATTGTAGATTTTTACCGAATGTCATTATCAAAATGTATTTCAGCAAATATACATTTTCTTTAAATTAAATCAATATTAGCAATGTACATGTTTAATAGTTTCTATTTCTGTTAGAAAAAGTAATAAAAACCTTAGAGGTGTGTAAGGTGTGGAGTATTCAGAATACCCCCTGAACAGATCCATGACAGGTTATATACACTACAGTAACTGGACAGATCCCACTCTACCATATATGGCCTGGGCTTTTCAGAACTAGTATGGAATTTTTGCCCGTTTTAAATAGGTTGAATATACTGGTTTCTGAAGCCGAATGAATCTCAATAACTGGTGTATTTTACTCAATTTCTTGTGGTTATCACTGGAAGATGAAGGTTGAAAAATGTATGGGAAAAATGTATTACAATATATTAATATAACAATATATGAAATCTAAAACTGAACAACTTCAGTTCTCCATGCTGTGATGCAAGTATTGACCTGTATGTAGTTAGATACTTGACCATTCTTGACTAGGAAAATCCTACAGTACTTTAATCCATGAAAGACGATTAAGGTGACTGTATAAAGCATGTGGATGACCTATTTTGTGCGTAAGAAGCTTTGAAAATGCTGATTGTCAGACATTTTTATAGCTGATACATACTGTTAACTGGGGTTCAACCAAATATACAGTTGAGACTAAATGTTTACATGCATCTAGGCTATCAACCTCAATGTTTCACAACTCCATGCATGTTTTGTTAATATATATTTCCCATACTAAGTGAATTGGGATCTTCTTTATTTCTATAAGAGGGGATAATAATAATAACAATAATAGAGATTTATTTCAGCTTTTATTTACTAGATCAGATTTTCAGTGGGTCAAAAGATTTCATGTTAGTATTTGGTGGCTTTGCCTTTTAATTGCATAACTTGAATCTAGTGCCTGGGTAGCCTACCACAAGCTTCTCACAATACATTGCCAAAATATTTGTCCATTCTTCCTGACAAAACGAGTGTGCAACAGTTTGGTTTGTGGACCCCCTTGCTCAGAAACACTTTTTTAGATCAGTCCATAAATGTTCAATGGGATTCAGGTCAGGGTTTTGTGATGGCCACTCCTATACTTTCACTTTGTTGTCTCTACGCCATTTTGTTACATCATTGGAGATATGTTTGGCATCATAGTGCTACTGGAAGATGAAGTCATGATCAAGCTTCAGCTTCTTATGTCAGATGTAATAAGGTGTTGCTTCAGAATTTCTGGATAATCCTCCATCCTCATGATTCCGTCTATTTTTTGAAGTGCACCAGTCCCATTACCAACAAACACCACTACAACATGACACTGTCATCACCATACTCCATGGCTGTAATGGTGTTCTCTGGCTTAAAAGACACCTTCCTTTCTCCACACATAGTGTAGATCATTGTGGCTAAACTCTTCCTGCCATAGCTTTTGACTCGCTGAAAATCTAATATAGCAAATAAATTCAGGAATAAATCTGTCTTGTACTTATTATCTTATTGTTGCCTCTTATAGAAGTAAAGTTGATACCCTGACTTCACACAGGAAAGATATGCTGAAAATGTTGCGAAACATTAAGTCTGAAGGTATTTAAGCTTAGATGTATGTAAACTTTTGGCCTCAACTGTAACTCGACCTATCAGCCTATAAAACTGTGCTTGTATTTGTGATTTAGTTATTTCATAGTTAGTCCCTTTTCATGTGTCATGGTTGTTTTGTCCAAACACTTTTGTAGTGATCAATACAAAGTAGTGACTACAGCATATGCCATTTGAGGGCCTAATTGTTCCAGAATCTTGTTGTTCACATCATAGTACATGATAGTATACAGTAGTCTGCCCCTTAAAGTTGAGCCAAGTTTAGGATTAATACACTGTCTTGGAATTGAGCTAGTACTCTGTTCTTCTTTCAAATTATGCTTCAGGTCATTGATTAAAAGCTATTTCATAGGAAGGAACTGAGGTTTTGCAAAAGGGGATGTCATGTTTAATCATTTATATGGGGGTGGTAATGGCAACAATATTATCTGTAGTCAAGGTCTTCATGGATCGTTAAGCCATCAACTATTAAAAAGAAATCGGAAAGGGAAATGACTACTTACTGGACCAGTTTACCTTGCGACATCATCACATCTTAAAGTCTTGCACCCTGTCAGGCAATAAAATGATGGCTGGGCAGGGTAGTGTGTACATTATTAATGACTGAGTATAGTGATGTCAGAGCAGAGGAGGTTGCTGTATGAATGAATGTGAACGAGGCTTTCTCCTTGGTGATCACGGATACCATATCATTCAGCCTATTGCGTCAATGCTGTTTTCGAACTCTATTATAATTTTACTCTTATTAAGCAAAAACAAAAAATTACTTGCCAACAGAATTTTTTAGAGTAGTATAGTATTTTTGGTCAGGTTGTATTGAACCAGTATCAGAATGCATTCATTAATGAGATTTCTATGCATTTATGTAAGTTACTCTGGCTATGGGCATCTGCCAAATGCCATAAATGTAAATGTTAAATTTATCTGTCAGGGAAAGTTAAATCCAGGCAGGAGCTACTAACCCACACCAATCATGGTTTCATTTCTCAGCCTCCCTCCAACACACTTGTCCTCTGTCAAAGCAGATGATCAGATGTGCTTTAGAACAATATCTTCTGATCTTCATACATTTTTTTTTCTGTGCTATAATACTGTTACACCCATGTCATTGTTTAAGATGTGTTGACTGGTTGGGTGATGACAGGAAGGTCTTTTATGGACCCATGGAAATAATTTGTAATATGCAGCTTTAAGTGCTATGGTAGTCTAATAGTTAGGGAAATGCCCTTATAATGAAAAGACTGCTGGTTTGACCCCCTGACCAGCAAGATACCACTGAGAAACCTTTGAACAAAGTACTGCCCCCCCCAGCACTGCTCCCTGGGTGCTGAATTAGCTGCCCCCTGCTATGTCACATATGGGTTAAATGCAGAGGATGCATTTTGTTGTGGTGCGTCAACAATGACAACTAATCACTTTCACTAATTAACTTTTGCTAGTTACCTGCTTGTGATATCTGTGACATTGTTCCATTGTATGCTTTAAAATGTTTTAAAGGGCCCATTTCCAGTAGTGTATTTGTGTAGTTGATGGTTAAAGATGATGAATGTCTTTAGTAAGCGCTTTATGTTCTGACCACATGACATGCACACAGACTATTCTGCTTGTGAGCCGGCTTGCACACAGACACAAGTCAACCAAACAGGAGGTAATTATTTATTTTATACCAAATCTCAACAGCAGCCAGAAAAGAAACAGAGTACAGGGTTGGATTAAGATTCAAGAAAGTGCTTTACGCCATAAGGAAATTCAAAAGGAGTTTAGTGCATGGCATGAAGTTATTCAAAGAACTGTCCAAATGGAGAGGTTGTCACCCCATATCTACTTAATGTTGTCAGATTTCACCAATGCCTGGGCCATGTATAGTGACCATTGTATTTAGTCATTGGGATTCCAAGATGCCTCAACATCAAGTGTTTGTGGCTCTTAGACTGACCATTTAAATCGCACATTTTGAAATGAGTGCCAACCACTGAGCAATTATTTGAAAAGTTATTGGAATTCCTCATGACTCTTCTGCACAGGTAGCCTTGTATCCAATGTGCAGCCAACAGCCAGACACTCTCACTGTTTTCCTTCAAATTCCTCCAAGCAAATACGGGTAGACTTGGACTCGTTCTCCTTGTCTGGTATTGGTTCAGCTCCTCCAACCTCATCCCCATCCCCTGTTCTTCCTAGTGTCCTCAGAGGCCAGAGGAGGTCGCGGTGGTGACTGGGGTCCGGGCGTGGACAGCAGGGAGGCCCCTTGTCTTTGGTGAGGAAGTATAGCAGAGCATTGAGCCAGGCATTAAAAGACGCCAGTGGCCGAGTGACCTTGTAGCAGATGGACACCATACGCATGTTGTAGCAATGGACATTCTTTAGCTCCTTAAGCACCAGGAAGAGTGTTCGGGTGATATGGAAAGGCAGGAAGCACAAAGAAAACAGAATGGTGATGGTGACAATAGTTTTGATAGATTTGCGCCGGCGGTGCACATAGGGGGACTTTCCAGCAGCCACAGACATCCTTTCCTGTCTCCCATTGCTCTCGATTCCAGCTACACCTTGTTCTACCTGGGGAGTCTGGTGCAAGGTCCGAAATATTGTCAGGACCACATGTGAATAGCACCAAGCAATGACAACAAAGGGGATAAAGAAGCCAAGCACATGAAGGATGATCCCATAAGGGACATACTCAGAGAATTCCTCATCGATGGCATCATCCCAACAATTCAGGAAGGTTTCTGGCTCCCCGGCGTTGACCGCTCCCTGGTTCCCTTGGCCTGCCCGAACAACATACCCTGTTTGTGCAAAGCGGAAGATTGGACTGGTCAGGACGAAGACCACAGCCCAGACTATGGCACAGGTACCTTTAACCGCCCGCTTGCTCTCCATGGTGACAATCCTCATTGGGTGGCAAATACCCAGGTAGCGATGAACGGAGATGCAGGTGAGGAAGAAGATGCTGCAGTACAGGTTGAAATAGAAGAGGAAGCGCACAAGGCGGCACATGAAGTCCCCAAAGACCCAGCGGTCCCGCATGATGTAGCTGGCCACCAGGAACGGCAGTGATAGCCCATACATCAGGTCTGTGGAGGCTAGGTTGACCATGTAGATGAGTGAGGTATTCCAGCGTCTGGTGTGGCAGAAGGACCGATGGAGAACCACCGAGTTGAGGGAGAGACTAAAGATGAAGGTGAAAGAGTAACATAGAGGGAGGAAGATGTATTTATAGGACTCGTCAATACTGCAGGAGGATGTCAGGAGAGTGGAAATGTTGACCCCTGCAACCTCTGCAGGCTGGGTTATACTGATATCCATCCTAATATTGGCAGTTTCTCTTCTTGCAGATATGTCTCATTTTATGATCTTCCTTTCATTCTTTCCTGGTCTTCATGCCTCCTGCTACCTTCGGTGAATTGTTCCACGGTTCCAAACTCCCTGGGTCTTCAGAGAGTATTATTATTGATACTGCAGTGCTAAAAACCAGCCTTCAGCTTCTGTAAAGACAGCATGGGTTTATTCTAATTTAATGATAACTCTTTTAAAAAATCCTCTAGCTGTCAGACACAGTCATAATCCAAATCCTGAAGCATGTTCATTTGATCAGTATCATGCGCAAGCGGAAATTCAGTTCAGCCTATATTACGTTACATGACTTAAATATATTTACACGTCTCAGGAAGGTTGAGATTCACTTCA
Organism: Brienomyrus brachyistius; assembly: GCF_023856365.1. Lineage (NCBI taxonomy): Eukaryota > Metazoa > Chordata > Actinopteri > Osteoglossiformes > Mormyridae > Brienomyrus > Brienomyrus brachyistius. The sequence continues at coordinate 11,739,102 of NC_064550.1, forward strand.
TAGTGCCACGATGTTGTCTACAGTAGGTCCATGACCCCTACAGCCAGAGTTCACTGCTGTTTGCCCAGTCCTCTCATTACGGTGATCAAATACACAAACTTGGATGACCCAATCTTCACTCCAGCTATTTCTCCTGTCATTCTATGCTTACCATTCAAACCACTTTTGTTCCTCAGTCTCTCCTCCATTACACAATCCACGGGGATGTTTTTTTGACCAGCGTGATTGTATGTTGCTGATTCAGTCGCTCTCACTCCATTACCTCTTAAATAAGTAACACGTTCTTAATGTGTTCCCATTCATCCAGCTCTCTGCTCACTCACCTAATTATCCCTTGGACCCTGTCCCGCTCCTTTAGGTAAGCTTGCTTCACAACTGGCATTAATATTTTAACTAATATTTATTTTCACTCACCATCATCCTGTTTTCTGTATTGCTATATTTATCTCTCCTTACATTTTTGTTTCCATGTGAAATTACACTTGCACTCCAGTAAAAGCTTCCATTGTAAAACTTGACCTTTGCTTCACAAATGCCACTTGTTAATAGGACACCTAAACCCAGATTATTGGCCCTCTGAGTTGTGTAGGTAGTTTCACAGGGAAATACATTAGATTTATAACTTATGGACATATTAATCAGGGGCCAAGGTTTGTTTTGTTTTGTGATAAAGATTCCAATCTCCGAATTTACCATAAATTATTAATTGTTATTTGTTAGGAGATGAATAGACACCCAATAACTCAACCTAGTAACTCAATATCCTCAGGGTATCATGACACCAAACTACGCTACATAATTTATTATAGATTAAACACAAAAAAACAACTATATGAAAAACAGGAAAATATACAACTATGCAAAATGTAAGAACCGTAAGAGTATATGTGTCAGTGTGCGTGGGTGTGCATCCTCTGTGGATTAAGTATGTGGATGTGTGTGAATGCAGGTGCAAACGGAAGTCACTTACCTGTTGCTGTTGTCCTGGTCTTGGTGAAAACTGTCATCCTGCAATGACCGACCCAGACCTTCTCTTACACCAGAGTTCACATAGTTGGAGTCCCACATAGACTAGCTTGGGGAACGATGTCCATCTTCCTGGTGTTCTTGCTTGCTCTGACACAACCGCCCATGTGGTGCCCCCCCCCCCCCTTCCCCCCCCACCTATGTTGGGACCTGCCCTGTAAGTGCTGATCTGGCTCTTTCAAGAAGCAATCTTTGGCATTCTTGCTGATTCCAACAAGGTTACAGAGTTACTACCAGGCTGGAGATACTAACCATGTTTTTCAATAACATTTCAATAACATAAGTGTCGCATTGGATCAGGTTATTTCAGTAACATAAAGTGTGGGATTTGGATAAGGTATGCCGGCAAGAGAGGGGGAGTGTTAGGTGTGTGCATGAGAGAGAGGAAAGAGGCTTTAAATGTTTACTTCATACAGTTTGCCAGACTGAATCAAACCAGAAAAGGACAGAGGCAAAAAGTATTGATCACTAGCCACATAAGATAAACCACAGGCCAGTTGTACACTAAAGACAGCCGTCACAGCACAACAGATAATCAATGGCCATAGTGACTATAAATATCAGCTTAGCTTTTTCAAAGCTTGTCTCTCCTGCTGCTTCTGAGCACGTTCATCATATCGGTCTCCAACACACAAACACCCGATTCCCAATCCCTCTCACATATAGAAACAAAGCAAACACTCCTCTGTAACACAAATATACAAACCTGAGCCCCATCCCACTCTCTCACGCTCACACCCAGCACTCTCCGTCTCTTACTAACCCTAACCCTAACCCAATCCAAATCCCCTGGCAACTGCCAATAATGCCAGTTAAATTGTTTCTTCGAAATATTTTTAATAGAAAGCAATTATGACTATTTGAAAGAATACTAAGGCATTAGAACATTAAGCCAGACTACTTAGCTAGTATTTATACAAACTTTTTGTATGTTTGTAAATAATGTCTTTACAAGGAAATAATATTTTAAGTAGTAAACAAAAATGCCAGCATTTAAACTTTTTGAATGGTAGGTATAACCAATGTTGCAATAAATAAATAAATATATTTATACGCACACATATATACTGTGATGGGCTGCCCCCCCCCCCCCCCGTCCTGGGTTGTTTCCCGCCTCGTGCCCGTAGCTTCCGGGGTAGGCTCCGGACTCTACGCGACCCAAAAGGATAAGCGGTTTGGAAAATGGATGGATGGATGGATATACATATATATAGATATATATACACACACATTTTTATTTTCCTCGTCACGAGTAACCACAGCGTGTCCTGGTGATTTCAGACATTTCTGTACTAAATCTGTTCACGGTTGAATCACCATCAGAATAAAAGCAGCATGAACGCTTTCCAACTATTTCCAACTACGCCTATTCTGCCCCCTTGTGACCGTTTAAAAAATGCACTCAGAAATTGGGATACTATCAAATATCTACAACATATGGTCACACGATGTGAAATATGAAAAGGAATGGAATAACTTAAGATAAAAAACCTGAAAAATCGAGGTTCAAGCAGTGTTCCAGTTTGGTCAATGGAGCCTCTTATAGTTGCGATAACTACTGTACTATTCAGCTTTTACAGATATTTAGATAAACATTCCTATAAAAACACAGGGTAGAGCCCTAAGATCTGTTTTACCTCCCTCCCGCTCTGAGGCCTTTACACTGGGGGAAAGCAAACCTAATAAACACATTTCAAATCTTTTTACCCTCTGGTATGGGCTGCATTGTTGAAGCCCTTGTGTAGAACCGTAAAATCACGTGTGGTTCTGTGAATTAACACTCTGCACCTGTGATCGAAAGGTTTCTAGTTCACGCCCCATGTCACTGGAACAGCAGTGCCCCTTTATTGAAACTCTTCATGCACATTTTATAATCAAAGTCTTGATGGAGCATCTATGTAATGAAATGCTGGTGCCGAGACTCAGATGACTGCACATACAAACACACATGTTACGTGCTTGTACTACAAATATGCAAATAAATAGAAGGGAATGGGGAGAAGGTACTTCAATAAAATTAATACGATTAATGTAAGAGAGTAAGCAAAGCTATATACAATAATAAAACTCCGTGCACATAAAAATGACTATGGGGAAGTACTTTTTGAAATTAAAAACAGGTTAATGTTTGTTCATGAAAAAAAGCATCCACCCATTTTGTCCTGGGAATGATTTTGGAAGTGACGGATGATGTTGATAGCTCTGTGACATCAAACTCGTTCACTTGCACGCCGGAGGGATGTGTTGAGAAGAGCACTCCAGGAGAGCAAAATGAAATGCAAATACACAATGCACAAAGCAATGCTAAATCTTCTTAGCCACATACACACTGTCGTGCAGATTGGGCATGTCTGACATCCAGTCGTCCAGCTTTGTGTCATCTTTTTCTTTTAAGACTGACAGAATCTGTTATTGTAACCTGCTAACATTCATTACCTTAAACTTACCAGAGGGTAAGTGAGTAGTTAACTTACAAGCTTGCAGAAGAAGTATTTTGTAACAAAAAGCCAACATCCACTTGCATATATGCAAACTATCAACTAATATGTACAAGCAGCTGCTGTGGGTTCACTTCCAGCAAGCTGGATTCAGATTACCCACGCTCATATACTTACCATGGTTACAGAATTCTTCAGCATCTCCTCTCTCGCCCAGGACTGTCACGCATTGATGACCGAACTGTACATTATTCCCCCCCTTTCCGCATCTCTTATTGTGGGGATTACCTCCGGAACAAAGCGCTCAGTCATGGCCCCGACATTTTCTCTTCATCTGCCCCGGCTTTGCATGACCACAGCCAAGTCTGCTCGGAACTTGAATAACGAGACTAGTGAATGATTAGTGATGAGCGTACAAAATCTTAAAATAGGAAATAATCCTAAAATACGTAAACAGGGATATGTATTATTACAAAGTCGTTTCAATTAGCCACATCAGATGAGACAACATTTAAATGGACTGGGGGTACTGGCCCACAAAATCACAGTTTTTCCAAATCGTCGACACAGCAAATAAGTCTATAAAAGAAACCGGCGAATTATTCTTTCCTGGTTATAATAACACAAATTAGCCTTAAAAATGAATGGTTACATCTATTGTAAATGAATGTAAAGACAAATAAAATCTATTCCCTAATATGCCTGCATAAATTCCCTTAATATCCCTGCCGGTTAAAATGTCGCCACTGCAAATTGAAACAGTAGATCATTATTTGGGCAACCATTGGCACACCCATGAACAGAGCCTGAGTCACCGATTTCTTAAAATTACATTACATGAAAGAATGAATGAATGTGGCACCATCATTCATTATGTGTTTATTTTCTTAGAAGGCATTGTGCAAAAATCATATCTGCTGGAAATACTAATTTGACGAACGCATTTTTAAAATAATAAAATATTAACATTGCTTAACTTTTACATTTTTAACTATATGCATATATGTGTACACACATACACAGAATTTGAAAAACTTTTTACTTTTCAGTCGTGCATCCTTCCCCATAAGGGGCAATGAAGAACATACAATTTTTCAACATTTCACAAGCAAGATCTCCTTGCATGTCAATGATAGCAAACGCTATAAGAACAGATGGGTATGTCCCTGTGGCGTCACCCGACTTTGGAAGTTTGGACAATCTCGTCGTCCAATCACGCCTCGCTATTCCATTGCACATGTGCCAATCACGCCGCCGTATTCCAATGTACATGGCCAATCACGTCGCACGATCACATCGGACACCGCCTTCAAACTCAATCTGGAGGTGCCTGCGTAAATCTGTAAATCTGTAGTGAAATGTCAGCAGCTAAAGGGGAGTAATCAAAGTCACCGATAAAATAACTTTATTTTTATATTAATTAGTGACATAGGCTTCGTCTGTCATTTTATAACTTTGTTGTCGAGTGTACGATTCCGTGGAACTCCGGTGGTTGCGCATCCATAAGCAATAATGAGTACATACCGGGAAAAGATGTATTTTCGGTAATTATTAGACTTTGCGCCGTATAACGTTGTCACAAGCACCCACCGGTAAAAAAGTAAAAACGTGTCACAGGTGCCTATATGTCTACACACTGAAAATTACTCTACAAAAATTGCAAGTTTTGCAATTATAATAATTATTCATTTACGAGATTATTTAAAAAAATCAGTTTAAAGTTTACCTCCGCTACTTTTGCATGAGTGCTGGATACGTTCTCCGAGACAATCATAATCATTTTCATCCTTGCTGTTTAAGTTACTCCTAGAGAAACTCCTTTTTTGTTCCGTAAATACCCCAATATTTATTACAAAAAAATCACATTACAAATATTTGAAAATGTTCAAATACCGTACTGGCATAGTATATTATACAAATGCTTTCTTTTCTTGTCATGCTATTCTGATCGTGTATCTGTTCTTCCGGCCCGATAGCAATTAACCCCTCTATTGTGTTTGAATTTCACCTCCTCTGCTTTTCTTTTTTTGTTCCCTAGTGTTTCATTGTATGAGTTTTCTAGTTCCCGTGTCTTGTGATTTGTATTTGGTTTTGGTTAAAATTCTTTGTGCCCGTGCCTGTGTTTCTACCTGTCTGTTATTCCCCTAGTGTAGATTCTGTGTCCTTCTTTCTGTCAGTCTTAGTTTTCCCCTCCCAGTCCCTGAGTTAATTAGTTTCACCTGTTGCCTGTTCTTCTGCCTGCGCTTGTGTGTTTCCCTGATTGCTCGTTATCCTGCACCTTCCCCTATTGGTTAATTGGCTGTCTCACTCCTGCTGTCTCATTACCCAGTTCAGTTTCAGTATTTAAGTTAAGTTTAGTTCCCCAGTGGTACATTGTTTATTGTGTGTGATGGTTGTGATTTTGTTTATACTTATAATTAACATTGTATTACTTGTGTAATAATTATATATTGAATATTACATTTACTGCTTATGTATTTAGCAGTTTTATCTGTTTAGGTTGCGTATCAATTTTTGTACTGGAGTGGGAGCAGGAGGGGCAGAGGACAATCTTACAGCCCAGACCTGGGGAGCAGTGATCAGGACAGGCAACTGAGAATTCCCTGGATCCGGCATCACCAGCAGAGGGCGCAAAGGTGGAGCAGGGAGGCGCTGCCACTAGGGGTGCAGGTTCACAGCCGGAAGTGTGGCAACTGCGGGCCAGATCCTCCTCTTCATTTGCGTTCGGCCCACAGTCCTGTCAGGCAGATGATACTGGTGAGCAACACTGGATGCTATATTTTTCTATATTTTACTCATCTTGTATGGACCTAATCCTCATGTTTTCATTTAATAGTTTTTCTGATGTTGGGCTCCAACAATATCCCATAAAGCTTTAATAGGTAGCTGCATGCTCAGCTCATTGAGCCACGTGCCCATCAGGGAGCAAGGGAAACACTACAGATTAGGACAACGGGGAAGACTGGATGGCCAGTGACACCTGCTGGTCAAACGGGAGGAAATCACAAGACTGGAACAAAACAGGTGCTCATCCTGACAGTGATAGATTATGACAAAAAAACTTCCCTCTTTTTCTTCTTCCTCCTTCCCTTACCAATTCTGCGATCAGTTTAGCGTGTTTGACTGTAAACTGAAAGGTTGACAGTTCGCTCACCCAGGAACATAAGCGTTCTGTTATGGCACTGTTTTAACACAACCATTTTCTCCATGGTTTTACATGGGTTTTGTACATTCAACAGTTGACTGCCTTGTTTCTGTTTTCAACGAGACCAGTAGATCAGTCGGGTTCGATCCACACTATACCCTCGACACTCTGCCTTCATTATGAGTCACACTCGCGCTGAGTCACCCTCATAACAAGCTCTATGAAGTAAAACCAAAGGGAAATTTTTGCAAGAAAGACTTGAGGCAGCCTCCCAATCTTCCGTAAAGGTAAGTGGGGAAAAGCGTTATGCTGTGACGTGAAGAAATAGCTCCCACAAGAAGCTCTATTGTTTTTTTCTGTAATGAAATAAACTTCCTGATTTTCTTAACTTATCTGCTGCGAGTCCAGTCACCTGGTCCTATCACACTGAGCAATCTAAAGTTTTACACATTTTGAGTTCATTTGACATATCAGCATTTTTTTGTAACTGAAAGTACAACCAAACTAATACCGAAAGGTATTATGTATAAATGAAGATACAGAACTGTTTTAGTTAAAGTAATACTTAATCTTTATATGCTGCAATTTTCTGCTTTGTTGCAATCATGTTGTGAACAAATAAACAGTAATTACAGTTGTCAGAATCACTTTTCAGTATCGCCAAGAAAGGCCAAAAACAGTAGGAAGGAATAAAACATGCAATTTTGGGCCAGACTGAAAGCAAATGCCTTTACTATCGATTTTTGTTATAGTCTAGGACTGCAGTCAATATTACCTTATTAAGTTCTTACTTGGTTGTAAAGCTCCTGTACCGCTTTCACATGTACCTGGGCGTTCATTGGGAGCTCAGCCTAGCTACACTTATGTACAGTTGACTTCATAACAGTGGTACGTTTGCAATGTGCTATTTATCTCAACTGTACGTCTGCTAAATAAGAACATGAACAATGTAAAACAACCTTAAATGAAAAATCACAATTAAACAAGGCACATATTGCCTCTTGACAACTGAAAGGCCATAAATGAAGTTTAATTATGTTGTATACTGGAAATGGTTTGGCTTGAGATTTGTGGGGAAATATCTATGTAAACACCCTATATCATTTTTTTCTTCCATGCCTGTTTCACAGCATTCCTTTTTATGGTGAACGTTGACTCCTTTGCACTTTGTAGTTGTATAATTTCATTTGTCTCCCTAAAATTACACACATTTTACCCTATAACTGCAAGTAAGGTAACTTAGTGGATATTTCTACCAGCAAGAGAATCATCAGCCTCTCCTATGGATGCTGGGATGTATCTCAGCCAGACTTTCAGCAACGTAAACCCTTATCTGATTCATATAATTTAATTGAATAAAAATGGACAAATATTATTGTCATGCTTAGTCACCATGTGAAAACGAACGATTCTTCAAAAATGTAATTTTCAAAGACGTGTGTGTTTAAACATTGTCACATTAACCTAATACAAACTAGATATCTTAATTTATTTTCATTTGTAATTGTTTTCTTATGGCTATGCATTGTCAATGTTTTTGTTGCACTGTTCTCTTCTGTGTGCAAAGCATTGTGGGATATGAAAATGGTAGTTGAGTTGTGTAACCCTGCATCTCTGCCCACTTGCTTCATGAGGGCTTAATGGGCCACTTCCGTTTTAACCCTTGTTGCTTTGAGACACACTTCAATATGGCACTGGGTCTTGGGAATGTGCAAAATAAGGGGAAGTAGTGAGGCAGAGTGTGCAGGGACCAGTTTGGCATTGGGCTTCAGTTGCCTCCAGACTCCCTTAAACAATTCTTCTGTACATATCGCCATGTTGTTCATCTGGATATTAAGGTGAATGTCAGTAGAATGTTATCCACGCTACACATACTCCCTCTTGTTTCATCCACATTTGTGCCCTTGAGAGGTAAAGTGGGTTATCCCACACTTTTGACCCCTACCCCCCTTTTTATTGAATATTTTCAATTGGATAAGTTGTTATCTAAGTCATACCTCTGTGCTACCTATGATATGTATATCAATTGTAGGGTATAGGCACACTGATTTTTATTTTTTTTTTTTGAAAAAAAAATTCAACTTTGGAGCTCATTTTCTCAAAACGTTGTTTTTGTGGGATACTTTACCTCTCAAGGGCACATTTAGTAGCTGAGCACGATGTGAGGTCACGTCATCGAAGGCAATCAAAGTGGGGACCTGCGCAAACCCTGTCTTACGGGGAGCAAGGATGAATGTTGAAACGCAGAAGAAGCCTGAGCGAACCACAATTGTTCTGTCCCAGAGGGCAAGAATTTTTCGTGACACGAGTCATTACTACTGCTGGTCAGAAGGAGCTCGCGTTGAAGGAAGGATGGACAAATAAAGAGCAGAGATACATAAAGATCAAAGTAAAGAAACGGTCTGATGCTTTCAACTTTGGAGAGTCTTAGCAGCTCTGTAGAGCCAGCTATGAGCTGTACAGGGCAATCAGACATGCAAGAAGGATTACAAATACAAGCGGGAATCACAGCTTTGGGGCACTGGCATGAGTCATCTGTCAAAATACCCTGCGGGCCATCACCAACTACAAAGGACAGAGATATCGGATAATGTCTGATGTAAAATTACCTGATGAGCCAAATAACATTTATGCAATGTTTGAGGTTCAAAATATAAATTAGGCACAGAGGGCTCCAGTTGAACCAGAAAAACAATTGTAGTCTGTTCTGTAGAATGTGAGGATTCCACACAGCTGCCCCCCATTTTGACTGACATCTTTCTGTACCCGTTATCTGTCATTCCCTGCTAATTGTGCCACTCTTATATCTGAATCATGAGCAGCTTGTGGTACTAACTTCGCTAGTGATAAAGTGCATGCAGAGGTTGGTCATGAGACACCCCAGCGGCATTGTGCCCGACTTTCTGGCCCCCTACACTTTGTGTACCTGAAGAACAGGTCAGCTGTCTCTCTGTTCCATCACACCACCTGTGAACACAAGGACTAGAGGATGCACCTACACCGGAATATCAATCGCTGTGCCATACAAACTAGTGGACTAACTCAGAGAACGATCGACGTTCAATACAGCCATGCATTCCTTAATGAGCAAGGGACCGCCCTCATGCACTGCTCCCCAGGTGTGGGAGTCTCTGTCACCTGTTACGTGACAATGTCACATGTGGGATAAATGCAGAGGGCACATCTTCTTCTTGTGCACTGTGTCGTGGGGTGTGTTAGCAATAACAGCTAATTCCTTTCATATACTCTGAGAAATGCATCATTCGGTAATTTCACTGTTGGGCAAACATTATAGAGTGTGCTTACACAAATCTAGACGTTATAGCTTATTACACACCCAGGCTATATGGTGTAGCCTAAAAAAGTATTACAAAGTACAGCATAGTTAATACATAGTCACATAGTTTTCATCATCAAGTATTATGCACTGTACATAATTCTATGTATTATATTTTTATAAACCTTACAGTGCAGTAGGTTTGTTTACACCAACCTCACCACAAACACGTGAGTACCGCATTGCACTATGATGTGATAACAGCTCTGCCGTCACTAGGCGACAGAAATTCACCACTGTCATATATGCGGTCCGTCGTTGACTGAAACATTGTCAAGCAGGCCATGACTGTATATCCATCCGTTTGTTTTCCAAAGTCATTTATCCAGCACAAGGTTGTTTTTAGCATGGAATCGACCGCAGGATGCATAGAGCATAATGCAGGGAGACGCCTTGGGCAGGATGCCTGTCCATCACAAGGTGCACCTTTACCAAATATGGACAAGGTATTTTACCTGATTATGCTTTTTAGACAAAAATATATAAAGAGCCACACACAGTGAATCTTGATAAATAAGCATAAAATGAAGATTTTTAAACATTCATTTAGCGCAAAGAAACAACTTGTGCTTGATTTTATATTCAATAAATGACATCATAATAACGTGACTATAAGAATGCAGCTTTTCTTGGTCGCTTTAGCAAATTTCTAGAAGTCCTCACAAGTGCAATTGCATTTCTTATCATTATGGTTCGCCTGCAAAATGAAGTCATTGACTCAAAACTCTTACCTCGTGTTCCAAAATGTAATGATTGTGTCAGCGAATAACAAAATAAAAAAAGTCTTTGCTCATTGTGCAGAACCACGGCAGTCAAAATGTTTAGACATATCGTTAGTAGTAAAATGTACCATGGAAGCCGTTCATAACTTTCTGAAACTATTGTGCACAAAACCAAATGCCGCTTGAATATATGTTAGACACATCATTCCAAAAGTACAAGGTTCTATATTGTTGTATCCTGTGAAGAAATGATTTCAATATGCTTAGGGGACAAATCATATTTACATGGAAAACATTTAAAATTTGATTTTCTTGCAACACAGTCCAATGCACAGGACACACAAAAACTGAGAAAAAAATGGAATCCTACACAGCACCTTATACTTCAGTACTCAATGATGTACCGTAGATACATACACAGACCTATGAAACAATGATGTACGGTAGATACATACACAGACCTATGAAACAATGATGTACGGTAGATACATACACAGAACTATGAAACAATGATGTACAGTAGATACATACACAGACCTATGAAACAATGATGTACGGTAGATACATACACAGACCTATGAAACAATGATGTAGATACATACACAGACCTATGAACCAATGATGTACGGTAGATACATACACAGACCTATGAAACAATAATGTACGGTAGATACATACACAGACCTATGAAACAATGATGTACTGTAGTAGCCAAATGTACAAAATACTGTGATACAGTAAAAGTGTAATGCTGTTCTGTGGTCTCACACCAGTGGACACTATGTCAGTTGTGTCTCTCTGGCCATAGACTTTCATGGACCTCACACTGGATATCCTCCCTCGCGACGCACCGTGCGCAAAAACCTCTTGCATGCCAAAGTCATTCTCTATGTCATAGAGTCCATGAGCTTCTGCTGTGATGTCCTCACTGGCAGCATCCATTGCAGTAAGCAAAGAAACTGGACAGTGAAACCAGTGTCAGCATACTTTCCACCTACATGACGAAAAGAATTCTTGCATTGGAAACCATAGTATATTCTATGCTTGGGCGGTTAGCCCAAACCTCAGGCTATTCGTGTGGACAATTTATACGTTTTACCTTATTTTACTCAATTATTTATTTACTTACTTTTTAAACCTATTACTTCATTATAGGGAGCTCTCAGGGAAACTCATTTCATTGTTTGCATCTACTGCGGTTTGCCATACTGTGAATTTTATAAATAAACTTTGATTTGATTTCAAATGATCTTGCTTCCATCATACTTCTCATTCCGCAATCTGATTGTTTTCTTTTTCCGGCTGGTGATGGAAAGTATATGATTGTAAGCTGTATGAACAGCTCATGCTTCTTGAGGCGTTGTAAGCAGCCTGTGATGATATCGCTCCCGAAGCTTGACACGCATAGATGTGTCACGGTAAACATTATTTCTCCCATGGTTTGGCCAGGGAATGCGTCCAGTCTGATGGAGATGAGAACAAACACAGAAATGTTCATTGTCATTTGAGAAATGTGCCAAAGCATTAGAGAAAAACTTTATCCTTGTTTGTTTTGGATTTTGGAGCTGCGATTTGGGCTTTGCATGTATAATTTTGGTAAATTGTGTAATTTTCTGAGAAACAAAACCAACTGAGAAAACCTCCAAGCATAATCCTCAAGCAATAATTGTTTATTATAATATTATTTCTAAATAGTTATTTTATAGTTATGTTTTATCCTCCAGAACAACACTTTTTCGCAGCATTTTAAGTATTTCCCATTGTGTTCACACAAAATTCAGCGTGTGACGTCTCCAGTACTTGCGACGTCTTTCTGCACTTCTGCCTGTGACGTCTCTCCTGCCCGCCCTTCTGCCTGTGACGTCTCTCCTGCCCGCCCTTCTGCCTGTGACGTCTCTCCTGCCCGCCCTGCTGCCTGTGACGTCTCTCCTGCCCGCCCTCCTGCCTGTGACGTCCCTCCTGCCCGCCCTGCTGCCCGTGACGTCCCTCCTGCCCGCCCTGCTGCCCGTGACGTCCCTCCTGCCCGCCCTCCTGCCCGTGACGTCTCTCCTGCCCGCCCTGCTGCCCGTGACGTCCCTCCTGCCCGCCCTGCTGCCCGTGACGTCCCTCCTGCCCGCCCTGCTGCCCGTGACGTCTCTCCTGCCCGCCCTCCTGCCTGTGACGTCCCTCCTGCCCGCCCTGCTGCCTGTGACGTCCCTCCTGCCCGCCCTGCTGCCTGTGACGTCCCTCCTGCCCGCCCTGCTGCCTGTGACGTCCCTCCTGCCCGCCCTCCTGCCTGTGACGTCCCTCCTGCCCGCCCTGCTGCCTGTGACGTCCCTCCTGCCCGCCCTGCTGCCTGTGACGTCCCTCCTGCCCGCCCTGCTGCCTGTGACGTCTCTCCTGCCCGCCCTGCTGCCTGTGACGTCCCTCCTGCCCGCCCTCCTGCCTGTGACGTCCCTCCTGCCCGCCCTGCTGCCTGTGACGTCCCTCCTGCCCGCCCTGCTGCCTGTGACGTCCCTCCTGCCCGCCCTGCTGCCTGTGACGTCTCTCCTGCCCGCCCTGCTGCCTGTGACGTCTCTCCTGCCCGCCCTGCTGCCTGTGACGTCTCTCCTGCCCGCCCTTCTGCCTGTGACGTCTCTCCTGCCCGCCCTGCTGCCTGTGACGTCTCTCCTGCCCGCCCTTCTGCCTGTGACGTCCCTCCTGCCCGCCCTGCTGCCTGTGACGTCCCTCCTGCCCGCCCTGCTGCTGTACCACTGTTCATCCTTCCATCAGAAGCAGCACCATCACCTGCCTGCATCCTGCTTTGAGATGCAAATCTTGAAACTTCTTCATCTCGCTCAATTGATTTCCTCTGCCTCCTTAGATCCTGTAACTTAGTGTTTTAGACGACGTTGTCAAGAAAACAGTATTTTAAGGATAAAGAAACACAATTAAGACAATAATACTGAATTTCAAAAATTGTTTTGATAATAACTGGCATCTCACTAAATCAATTTTCTATGATATTTTACTAAACAGAAAAAAAAATCTTGATTATTCTGGTGTTTTAGACCATACGGTGCATCTCTGTCGTGAAATTGTAACACAACCTTCAACAATAACAATCACAATTTGATATGAAATAAACTAAACCTTGAAATTTAACTGAATTGATCATCATGTTCTAATAACATCTACAGTTACAGCCATGAGTTGTTTCATAAATACGGAGTAGTATACTGAACTCTCTTGTCCATCCTGCTGTGTGTTTGTCCCCCCTATTGACTTCATGTTTTACCTAAATAAATCAATAACTTATTTTGGATAACAAAAATTTATTTTTTTATGTAAGCACGAGGGGGACAAGTACTGTCATGCATGAACAAAAATTCATATGTTTTTGATTGGGGTGGCATGGTGGTATGGAGACCCAGGGGAATGCGACTTTGCCATGGCTCCGTGTGCGTGGCGTACAAGTTCGAAAACATGCTGAGATTAATTGGAGTTTACAAATTGTCTATAGGTGTGGTGTGAGTGTGCCCTATGGTAAGTTGCCAACCCATCCGGTTTGTTCCCTGCCTTGTGTCCATGTGCTTTGGACCTCCCTCCCTCCCCCCCCCCGCCCCCCCCCCACAACCCAGAATAGGACAAGGGGGTACAGAAAATGGATGAATATCTTCTGTTCCTTTTCATGCGGAGCAAAAAGCACGATTGGTGATTTGGTGAGAGAAACGAACATTTAAATTCATAATTCACCAAGATTTTGAGAAACTAATTCTGTTGAGAAAGAAATATAACGCCTCTCTGAAAATGACAATACTGTTAAGACAAAGTAATGGAAATAATATTACTCTTTTTGTTTTTGTCCATGACAGGGTGGACGGACACACACACACATGCTGGTTTCCCTCTATCCTCTCCTCAGATTCAGTTGGGCAATGAATTTCAATGGTACCGAACTTTTCGAACACATTAAAAGAAAAAGCGACTTCACGGTATTTGTTTCTTCTCACTTCAGAAAAGCTCCTTGCTGTTCGCGGTGTTTTACCCGTTACTGCCGCTCCACACGGTTTGCACAAAGCCTTGTCTTCTTTCGCATCAAATGTTAAACCATATCATATGTCGATACGTTTTTCCCCACCTAAAGCCGGTTGTGGCACAGATAAAATGGCAAAACAGTTTACAGACAGACGTCACAAACAAAACCGTACCATTCCTACTTGTCAGATGGATGGGTAGTTTTACGCGCTTGAAACCTGTAAATCAATATTATACAATCATGCGCAACTACTAACTGAATATACTACTTTGGACTGGATCTGATTCAGTTTAGTTTCTTCATTGTATTATCGTCTTGCTTTTAACCATTGACGAAAATGTCAATACATTTCATTTTTGGCATCATATATTAATTGCATCTTTATCATCATCATCTCGTTTTCGTCAATGAAATGAACCCTGGTTAGCCGTCGTGTCGCGCTGGCTACATGGGGCTAGTTTGGGAACTTTTTAAATAATACAACAAACTTTCAAAAAGTTAAAAATTAAATAGTTTTTTGGGGAGATAGAAAATCCCAAAGGCACCCAATGCTGGGAATGACATGACCGAATCCAATGGTGTTTGTCTGGTATGACTTGACAATGATGCTATTCAGTTGGGTATGGGTAAGTCCGGACGTCATTTATGTGGATAATTTTATCAGTCTCAGTCAGAAATGACAGACAGGACCATAACTGCAGGCTATCCTGTCATATTGACACTATTCATGGTTTCGGTGAAACTGATGTATGTGATTTTCTTAAACGAGTCCAATGAGCACATTGTGGCCTTTTGCAGGACATGTCATATACTGTGTTCAGCTGCACATTACAAACTGATATGGTGACTGCACTTTAAGTTCTGAAAACAGTGTTTCAGAAAATATGCTTAAACAATTGCGCGCAAATTGTAATGCGGTTACACGACGCACATTAAGAGGACTGCCGATCCTACCAGGCCAAAACAATTATGAAAATTTGCATTTGCTGGGCTGCATATCCATCAGGTTCCACTAAGTGTCACTCAAGAGCTAGTAATTGACCTTTTTGGACCTAAGGGGCTGTGCCTGCCTCTGCATGTTCACCTTCTTGTAAAGGTGAAAAAAATGACAAATCTAGAGTCTAGAGCACTTTTACTTGTGTATCACACAAACACACACAAACATGTTCGTAATTATATCTTTGTTGGGACTCTCCATTCATTTCTATGGGGAAAACTCTAAATACAAGACATTTGGGATTTTTACTTTTTGGATAGCATTCACAGATCGTTGTGGGGACCTGAAAAATGGTCCATAACAGGTTTAAATAGCATTGTGGGGGACAATTGGTCCCCACAATGTAATATAAACCTAATTCACACACACAAACACATACAGCTCTATAACAAATTAAGAAACCAATATATATATATATTTTAATCTGCATTTTCAAATCCTTGTTTAATCCCAGTTCTGCTGGCAGAAGGCTACACTGAGCGGCAGGCTGCTTCCAGGCTCAAAGTTTCTAAGACAGCAGTACACAAGAAAAGAGTGAAGCAGGAGACACTGGGAACAACTAAAAACCAGCCAGGTAGAGGGCAGAAGCAACTTTCTAACGCCAGAGATGACCATCAACTTATCCGGCAGTGCCTCATAAATCAGAGGATGACCTCAAGTGAGCTTCAAAAAGAATGGGAAAAAATTCAGTGGTTTGAAGTGCACTGTACATATCAGGCTCCTAGAAGCAGGACTGAAGATCCATAAAGCAAGGATGTAGCCCTTCATTAATGAGAAGCGGGAAAGAGCCAGGCTGGAGTTTGCAAAAACGTGTATATTTTACACAGGAGCATACCAATAAACGGAGAAAAATAATATTTACAAAGCTGTAGATGGATAAATCCTGTAACACCAGAGCCAGAAAAAGCAACCGAATAAGAAAGAAAAAAAAATCAACAAAGTTCAGAAGAAACTGAGATCAAAGGAAAGAGGAAGCGTTGTAGCACAGATATGAGCGCAGTGTTAGAGTCAGAAAGATGCAGGCTGAGAGAGAGCGATAAAGAGGGATAAAAGTGGATCAGAGAAGGAGAAATGCTCAGATGCTGATGGAAATTAACTGTTAAAGTTGCATAGCCCTGAAATAGCAGGAAAATAGAGTTCTTTTGTACTGCACAATATATATCCTCCCTCGTGTCAAGAAGACAAGCATTTTATTTGTTTTTATTCCTGTTTTCAGAACTCTCACATAATCTGACTTCTAACCTGTTGCATATGACAACTGAGTCAAATGAATCTGGGTAACACCCTCCTTCTTCTCTACAGGAAATCACCTCTGACGTCGTATTCCAGTCTCCTGTCGTCATGGTGACAGGCTTCCTCCACTGTGGTGCCAAACTGAAAAATGTAGTTATTTTTAAAATAAATTTATTGAAATTACTAATTATGCGGAAGGCCAAAACAAGCTGTAATCTATTCAGTAATTCACATCAGAAACACGAAGTTTAGTCATGCAATAACATAAATGTTATGGAGCAAAATTATATGTATAAAGAATATATTTGCAGAATACATAAAACAGCACACCCGGGTTCAAGTCTCCGCCTGGGTCACATGTGTGTGGAGTTTGCATGTTCTCCCCATGTCGTCGTGGGGTTTCCTCCGGGTACTCCGGTTTCCTCCCACAGTCCAAAAACATGCTGAGGCCGATTGGAGTTGCTAAATTGCCCATAGGTGTGCATGTGTGAGTGAATGGTGTGTGAGTGAGCCCTGCAATGGGCTGGCCCCCCATCCTGGGTTTTTCCCTGCCTCGTGCCCATTGCTTCCGGGATAGGCTCCGGACCCCCCGCGACCCAGTAGGATAAGAGGTTTGGAAAATGGATGGATGGATGGATGGATAAAACAGCACATATTTTGAATGAATTGTAATACCCATGTAACCCATGTATTTTTATGGTTAGCATATTTAAAACATTGAGATAAAGTATTTAAAATATTATTGAAATATATATTATAGATTGCTATATCCACAGAAAATTAATTTAATATTTTCAATAAATGAATTTTACACATAATGAAAATTTATTCAAAGTCAGAAGCTGCTCGTAATATAGAGTGGTTCCTCGTTTTTGTGTATATGCTTTGACTTATATTACATTTCGATAGTTTCCCTCTTTGCTTCGCTTGTCTCCTCCTCCACGCCTCAGCACTCAATCTGCACCTAAATTTAAACCAATAGCCTTGGTCCCACAGGTCTAAAATTAGCCGTCATGACATGTGTGAGGAGACGACAGCAGCCAGTCCTGAAATCCTGGGTGTTAACCTATGGAGTCCCGGGCATAGCTACGGAAGCAGCAAAAAATGCATCCCTGCGATTCCCACTGTGCTTGTTGCTTCATTACTTCACTCAGGTGAACATTAACTATTAGATTCTTTTATTCATTACTCATATATGCAACATACACTGTATATGCCAGTCACTCTTATTCTGCTTGTTTGTTCAATACAATGTCTAAATAAATATGATTATATGGAGACCAATTCGATGATACTTCATCGTCTGCTTTTACAAGCACCGATATATAGGAAATCCTTGGTTTTTGCACATTTCTCTTGCAGTCCAACAGGACACTCACAGGTGAGAGCAAAGCTTGGTATCAGGGCACACGGTCAGGCAGGTGCTATGGCCTTTGATCAAGGGCCCGACCGATTTGTCTGTCAACCATGGGATTCAAACCCATGACCTTTGAGACACCGGCAGAGAGTCCGAACCTGCCCCAATTTGGTTATCAATGCACTGTCAAATAAATGAGTTCAGACTCCAAAAATACGTCTTGTTTTCGTGTTTAGGAATACTCACCGGAACGTATTCTCTTCCAGTTCATTAATTGCAGTTTATAACGTTACAAGTA
The DNA here is from genome assembly GCF_023856365.1 of Brienomyrus brachyistius. Classification (NCBI taxonomy): domain Eukaryota; kingdom Metazoa; phylum Chordata; class Actinopteri; order Osteoglossiformes; family Mormyridae; genus Brienomyrus; species Brienomyrus brachyistius. The sequence goes on from NC_064550.1 coordinate 11,757,652, forward strand.
TTACATATCCAGTTGTTGCCGGTTACAAAGCAAAAAGGCAGTGTGTTCATTTTGCAAATCCACGAATACGTGGAAAAGTTGCCAATATAAGAGACGCTTGCAGCGGAGGTGGAGATGAACCAGGAGCCCATTAAGAAGTGGTGACATTCAAACCATTTATAAATAAATGAAACGACTTGTTTGTGACCTTACAAAAGGTCATGGTGAATATTGACAGTATCTAAATTACGTTCAGTTTAACTGCAATTAATATAAAAGAAAAAAAAGGCATCTTCAGCATTAATAGGCCAAGTTTTCGGAAAAATTGCAAAGTGCACTTATGTAAACCTTGGTGTGTATAGGAAAAGGATCCATTGTAAAAACACATTAATACATACAGGCAGACCAGGTTTACAATAGACGGGCTCTACACTGCAGTCAAAGCAGCAGATTAGTCATCAGAAAAATACTGTGAAAAATACAAACACAAACACAGGGAAGACAAGGAACACGCGGCATTATCTCTAACGTGACACACGAAGCTTGGCACTTCTGATGGCCTGCGGTATTGTCACTATTAATCTATCAGGAACCTTTCACTACTTTTAACATTTACAGTACTGGCACAAAGCACCTCAAAGATAAAACGGATACTTCCCTCGTAAAGATCATATTCTGTCCTGTTAAGCGTCGTGTAAGGAAAAGTCGTGTAAGATGACAGCCTTTGCTAAAAGGCGCAAGCGCAAGATTAATTTCAAACATCTGATACTCCTTCAAAATTTTCCACCCCTGGTGCTGCGATCAGCTGGTTCACAAAAACGGTCTTAGAATAAAACGCTTCCCAGCCGATGCGGTGATATTCACGTGTTATTATTAACGGAACAGCGTCCCACCGCTGAGCTTTTATTTCACTCTACATTTCAAGCAATAAAATAAGACAGAAAGCTGCGGTCGTCGCAGTCTACGAATCTGTCGAACACGCGGTTCGTAAATAAGAAGCTTAAAGTTTCACTGTCATGCATATGCAGCATAGCACACTTTTATGTATACACTGAAATTGGTGTTGTTTTAGACAGCGATTAGGAACGACCAGCTCACCTTAAACGGCCTCGAAATTGAAGCTTGGGGGTGAATGACCCCACCTCCTCCCACGGAAGGTTTCCATGCCTTGTACCTTTATACCATCTGTCTCCGCTTAAATGTATAGTTCTAATCTTTGTGATTAATAATGCAAATGCACAGTTTCAAAATTTAATATCTACTGGCAAATAATCGTTGTATCTCCGGGTGAAAACTCTAATAGACACAAACAATTCATTTTTCTTCTATTAATCTAATGAACATTTGCTGCCTGATTTTGCGAAATGTGATTAAACACAAAGCGCCTTTAAACAATTAACTAAAATGGAACCAAGAGAAGTCAGCAAAAATAAAACTAAAAGAGTAACGCGACCTTGGCCTGATGAGCTTCTAATAACTTTATCAGGCGATGATGACTAGACAAAACATGGGTTGGTATTTCCACAATAAATAAAAAATAGTATTAGCTCAGTCTTGCTGTGCATGTCTAATTCTCCTTCCAAAGCTACGCATATCATGTGCAAGGTTGGGGCGACAAAGATACTAAACAGGGAAACCTCAATAACAAAGACATATCCATCCGGTAAAGCGTTAAACTGATTAAGGAGTTCGAACTGAAGAATGTCGAGAGAGATCAGCGATGGGGGACCAGCGAAGGCTGGGTTGACGGTAGGAGGGGCAAATCTATAGCCTTATATCTTGCACGACCAACTCAGTGACCCTCATTTAATTTCCATCCCATCCCGGGGGCCGGTGTCCATCGACATCCACACTGCCGGCCATAGATAGCAGCTGTCAGCTGACCGCGTGAGTTGCCTAGTGATCGGTAAGGATTTGGCACCTCTGCTGGGTGTCAGACATAGCATGAATTTCATGTGTGGTACGGATTGCATGGTATTAATGGATGGAAATGCATTGTCTCTATATGTCGTAGCCAGGACGGGAATTTAAGATCACCCACTCGCTTTAGATGAGTAATTTAGACTGAGGGTGAGCACTAATACATTTACATTTACGGCACCCTGGCAGACGCCATGAGCCAGAACTATTTACACAAGTGCTTTGAAGTCTCATCAATATATACATTCTGAAATACATGAACACTAAAAACCTGGCTTGTAAAAAATGCATGTCGGACTGCACTTTTTACTGAATTAGTCCGGCTGGCAAGTAGCAGAAATCCTTAAATTCCACATCTGGCTGTAGCCAGTCTTTTGAGAGGCACTTTTGTGAGAGAAGTGCTTAACTAAATTTAGCAGCGGTTTTGTCGCTTATGTCCGGCGCTGATTACAATTCATTCGCTAATTATTTTCAGCATATCGCATTTCGCCTGGGAAATTCCAGTCCTAAGAGAAGCCATAGTAGTCAAAATAATAATAATTTTTGTGGAAGATATTCAGACAAATATAAAAATAGTTGCACGTTTAAATACCTGCAGAAAATTCAAAATACTGCAGCTATGTCTTATATGATCTGAACTGTGTTGGTAACTGTCTGTATTTAATAAGTAGACTCTAAGAAAAAGGCTTAAAAAATGTACTTTTGCATGTCACCGGTGCTGTACCTTTGAGGGTCTAGGAATTGTGCCCTTAGCTTTAGCGAATTGCACCTTTTAAGGTACAGAAATGGACTACTGAGGAACATTTATGTACCATTGATGGTACATTAATGCTGTTTGTACCTTTGGGATGTTCCTCAGAGTCCAATTCTGTACCTCAAAAAGTTCAATTGCAAGGGTGCAGCCCCAGTGACAAGCAAAGGTAAAAATCTTTACCCTTTTTTCTGACAGTGTAGGTCGCTTAAGAGTACATACCATTGTCCATCTTCCAGCCCTGGGGCGGCAGAAGCCCTGGAAGGAAGATATCTGGTTTAAACACACACGCACACACACACGGACACACACACACACACATGCACACATTCACGCATGTACACACCCATAGTCGTGTAATCATAGCTTTTAGGGGACCACTCATTCATTTCTATGGGAAAAATGCTAATGCTAACTATGACAACCTTAACCCCTAACCAGCCGTAACCATAACCATAACCAAACAAGATACATTTTTTTCATTGCAGTCACGGATTTTTATGAAATACAGATTTATGGGGAAACTGGTCCCCATAAGGTAAAAAAAAATGGGTATTCATCACATTGTGGGGACATTTGGTCCCCACAAGGTAAGGTATACCTGGACACACACACACACAGACACACACACACAACCATTTAAAGGTTATTCTGTTTCTATACAGGCAGCCAAAAAATTGCCACGAGACACAATGGCCAATCAAAACGATTTCGGCGGAGCGTTCTTGGCCAATGAAATAGATGTTATACACATAGGTATTGTGAAGGATAGTATGGTGTCTTAGTAATTATGGAAGTTTGATGAACAGTTGGACACCTTTAGTATTGTGGGTTTAAATCTGCCTCTGGTTTGGTGTAGGTGGAGTTTGTGTACTCGCGAGTTTTCTCTGTGTACTATCCACTTGCAGTCATAAAATATGCAGCTGGGTGTATTGGTGCCCTGTGATGGACTGGTGCCCAGTGCCTTGTGTTTATTGGGACCCATATGCTGACCATAACCCTGTAGTGAACGAGTGGTTTACGAAAATGGATGCAGGCATCGTGTGCCCATGCCTTTGTACAAGTACGAGTGCCCTGTCATGTTGCTCACACCCAGTTACCCCACAGCTGCCGATGGCACACGTCCTGGGGGAGAATGCACCACCAAAGCAGTGGATGCACCGGCGTGATCACAGGAAAAGCCAGGCCCAGCTGGGCACCCGGGGGGGGGAGAAGAGCTGCAGGGGTGTGAAGAAGCTGGGCAGGGAGAAGAAGTCACTGCGAAGGTACAGAAGGTATCATCAAACATACACACAAATGCTATTAGCTTAAATACAGTGTACATGTGCTGCATTCTGGAGAAATACGGTATCACTCTCGCCACACACTTTCAGGGACAGGGGTCTGAATCCCATTTCTACTCTTTGTGCGTGTATGTGGAGTTTGCATGTTTTCCCTGTGTTTTGGAGATTGTCTCTCACTTTCCAGATACCTGCAGTTAGGTAAACTGTTGTCTCTCAACTTCCTGTAATGTGTGCTTGTATTTGCCCTGTAAAAGACTGGCATCCCATACAGGTTGTACCTCTGCCTTGTGTGATGTGCCACTCTGTCCAGGATAAGTAGCTGGAAGATAGAAGGACATGCTGTGATCCTTTAATTATCTACGTCATTTTAGTGTGTAGTATGCATCTCTGAAGATGCCTTATAGATTGCTGTTCTCCAGCTGGAAGAAGGGGGTCCAGGATGTCCTCACACACTCATCTACACTCGTTGAGCTTCCTCAGACCAACCCCCACTGCGATCTGCAGTTTTCACGGGCAACTGAGGAAGACTTTGAGGAGATCCTGAGCATCAGCAAGGATATCTACGAAGGTCTGGACTATCTACCATCGCGCTATGGCGCCTGGCTGCAGGATCCCCACCGCATGGTCATCCTGGCCAGGAAGCAGGGCAAAGTGGTAAGCCTGGCATGGAGATTATGCATTTGTTTAGGGCCAAAATGTATAGCCTATAATCACTGGTTTGATGTCTATGCAGGTAATCATACATCCTCTTTTTCCCATATTTTTCGTCTTTTTTGGGATCTAAAAATGCCTGGAATGTTTAGGATTTCCCATTGTTTTATGTTGACATTTGTTTCTACAGCCAGAATACTGTCTGTCTGCATATTTCCATCGCTTTGATGCCTCTCTTTACATCCTCCCGGTGTCCTCTTTATTGCAGAGCAAAATACGATTTCCTTAGATCTGTCTAACTTGACACATAAGGGCTCTTTGAGGCCTACATTCTCCTGGAGGCCTACATTCTCCTCAAGGCCTACATTTTGCCTCCTCCACCCCATGCCCCAGATCACTTCGCATTCAGTGCGCATCCTTAATAATGGCCACATGGTGCTCTACAGAATGCTTTTCAAGCAGGTTTTCAGACCTGTGTTCTCTTCTACACGTACCTCCTCTACCACAGATCGCTCTGCAGTCGGTGTGCGTCATCGACGACGGCCAGACGGCACTGGTGGAAGGCCTGCGGGTGGCACCTCAGGAAAGGGGGAAAGGTGTGGCCAGGGTCCTGCTCAAGTTTTGCTCCCAGATGGTGAAGTCCAGGTATCCCGGCGTGAAGGTGAGCCGGCTGACACGCGATGACCCGCTGGGGCCCAGGGACCTGCAGAAGTACCAGCTAATCGCCAAACAGGTGCGCAAGGTCACCTTTCTGCCTGTCTGTCTGTTAGCAAATAAACCCCCAGCAGCCCTCCTCACAAATGTCTATTTTTGACCTTCAGGCTATTTATTATAAAAATATACCTTAAATACTGCAAATACTGCTACAAATTCTTCATTCTCGGTACGCTATTTGCCTTTTCCATTCCTTTAGGCTTTCTGGTCTCCCTGACTTGCGCAAAAACCAATTTTACTACTTTGTGTTCCAGGCTGCCTAGCAACCCTACTCAGGATAAATGGTTGGAAGACTGATGGATGGATGCATTTTCATTTCGTCGTTTCTTCTATTTGCAGGGAATACTTTTGTTTGAGTTCCAGGCTGAGAAGCTGAGGCAGCGACTCGCTGATCTGGGGTCAGAGCTGGGGACCGTGCAGATGGGTCGTCCAGTGAGACTTGGACCTGAGGAACTGCAGCGGTTGCTCCTGAATGAGGATGTTGCCCGGGACATCCTGCCTAGTGGCACCATCGTGCAGGACTGGCAGCCCTTCAGGCTGTTGCCTGGAAACGTACAGATGCTGCTGCAGCGGGAGGTGGACTGGATGGCAGATGACATGCTCAGGCCCACTGTGCTAAGCTTGTGCTCAGCTCCGTTCCTCGTGCCCCTCAGCCTCGGCTGCCACTGTCTCACCATTGACATCTTCGGTAGGGCGCAAGAACCAGTGCAACAGCAGGTTCTGGCTCACCTAGAACACTCCACCCACAGCCTGATTGGCCGTGTTGTATGCCAGATGTTTCTGGCTCCACCTCTCTGGGAGCTGCTGGCCAACTTCTGCTGTGGCACCCTGGGGGCAGAGCTGGTAAAGGGCTACTCCGAACAGTATGTAGTACAGGCTGACCTGGTGTAGTCATGGATACTGCTTTTCTCACTGCCCCACCTGGATGTCTCACAAATACCCCTCTAATATACATCCAACTGACATCAGGCCATACGGGGGACCTTCTAAAATTCCCAAATGTTTTTTTAAAGTCAGTCTGAAGATTCAGTGCCCTGGATTTGAATCGTTTTACCTATTGAAAACCTGTCACAAAAGCATGACGCTTCATAAGAGTACCATTCCTAAGTAAAAGGGGAGCTGGTGCTTTTCCACTGGCATGCAGGAAACAGGCCAAACCTGTACTATGAAGAAACTCTAATTACGGCCCAGTTGCAGTGCAGTTCCAGCTCATTTTGATTTTCCACTGCAGAAGGATGTCACCAGTTGATGTAACCAGCTCAGTTTAGTCGCTCTTTTGGCCTACTAGTAAGCATAGGTATCCATCATGAGATTGTACCAAACTTGTTTTCCCAGTGAAAGTAGCCATATTCGTAGTTGGCTCTCTTCTTGCTGCAACCATGATTCTAGTTGGTCATTTTCTATGTTTTTGTTTAAAAATGCAGCACACATAAACTGATCTTGGTAACCCTTTACTGAAAGCCATGATTTTAGCAACTCATAAATACATTCATAACAAATAATAATGCGTTCATAAAGCATTATAAACATAGCTATATATCTTTATGACAAGACATACATTATGGCCATGTTCATTATGCATTATGAATGGTTTATGAAGCTCTTGTATATAATGCAATATAAATACCTTTATAATGCATTATAATGATCGATATAAGCATTAAGGATGCTTTGTGCTGCATTATAAAGGTCTCTATAGTACATAATAGAGGAGAGCTTCATAAGGCAGCCATAATGCATAATAAACATGCATATAATGTATCATGCATTTTTAAAAATATCTATACCCATGTTGATAATTCTTTTTGAATGCATTATAGTGTATTATGAATGGTTGTATAAATTACTAAAAACGTGGCCTTTAGTAAAGTGTTACCTTATCTCTTATTCTGTAATCTTGCTAATGACTTTACGAAAGAGGGCTGGCTTGCAGGAGAAGAAATTTCAAAGAATGTATAGGTGACCGTGACCCTAAGCCAAACAGTAATGAAACAAAACCAAACTCTATTCCCCTGGAGGTTTGGGTTCATAAGTGTCTCCCAGCTTTCTTATCATCGCCCCTTCTTCCCAGACTAGGCCTTACTGAGCTTCCACTCCCTGCCGATGTCTTGCCTGCTCCGTGAGGAGCTTGCACTGACTAAATGATGACATCATGGGCCTGATGGGTCGAATGACCTCCTCTCGTCTGTATATTTCTTATGTTCTTATGTTCATTGCGACTGGCAAGTTAAAAATAAAATAAACATGGCGTGTGTGTAATTATTCTTGCCTCAGGTGGCGTATTCATTAAAGACATACACAAATGTTACTTTGGACAGAAGTATCAGGAAAAGCAACTTGCCTTAGTGTGAGAGGGGGATATAGGGCTTTCAAAGGAGCAAACAGGCACACTTTGGTTCATTTAGAAATATTTTATTAAAAGCAATACAAAATTATCATATATCATAAGCTTTGATAAGTAATCCCTTTAATCAATAAAATGCTGCAAGCTATGAACACTCGGACGTGCCATCATCACCCACCCTCACTCTTAGACTGGGGAGCCCCTTTCAGTCCTGACAGGAGACCAACACGTAAGTCCCGAGAAACTGCCGGGCGATGCGCGCTCTATCCCACGGCTGAGCTCCGGTCCTTTATACTAAATTGTGCGCTGTCTAAGGCGACTGTGCGCGTGTGGGCAGGGAATGAGCTGGCCAGGCTCACCCCTCCCCTCAGGCAGTACACTCTTGGTCCTCTAATTCTCACCTGAGTGGAGAGAGACTTCTTGCAGCTGCAAAATATATTAAAGAACGCTTTTCTTTAATCCCATGGGAAACATTGGTCCTTGGGCAATGCTTTCCCTTCTTCCCGAAGAAAAGACAAGCATCCTAGAACAAGATAAGCGTCCTGCAAACAAGTTATACAATTAATTCCAGGAAAACGTGTTCCACAACCCGTCCTTGGCACAATGATATGGGTGAATCATGGATATATTCGAGGACACATTAGAATCTCAGGGTGGTTAGTCTAAACATGAACAGAATCATTCAATACCTCCATTACCTCATATGTATATCTGCTAGGTGGAGTTGGAGGGGCTCCGAACTGTGAATACTGGAGTTGAACAATTAAAACTTTCCAGAATATTACAGTAATAGAAGGACAGTGAACAACTCTTATTAATTCTATGCTATGTGGGCGACATAATTGCCCACGAATTCTCTCTTACACAACTATGTAGATCTCTGTACTTTAAAGCTAACATTTTACTGCATCCTGTTATAGTTATTGTGTCCCACGTCCTGAAAACTACTGTTTGTAAGTTTCCTGAGGTTTATTACACATGAATCCTCACAAATATTCTAAAGTGGACGCTATATGACATATTTAACATTAGGATCCCAAAGGTATTAAGGTGTTAAACAGCGAGATGATGCGACAGCATGGGACATAGTGGCCAAGAAGCTGAACTTCTGAAACAGTGGTGACATGTGCCAAGTTTCAAGGTAAATGATGTAGAACTGCCCCCTGGAGTTTCGATAACACAACCATTTCCAGTGTGGCAAGGTAGAGGAAGGAAAGAGTACAACACAATGAAAGAAATTCAGACAAGCTTAATAGGAAGCTAGCATGACATGGTAGCTAAATGTCTGCACAGAAATGCTACACAAGTTATAGGGCAGATGCATCTAGGTAAAGACTTCTGTCATACTCTCAGGTATCCAGGTAGGGTCACTTTAACCACAGTCAACTGCAGTCCAAGCAAAATCATCAAGCTAATTCACAATGCTGCAGGATCACTATGGCACAATCACATCAAAATCCAGGCAAGAGAAATTTAAGAACTCCATATCAGACATTCATTATACACTCAATCGATGTGCACCTCCCACCTCATTATAAAAAAAAAACGGTTTTGTCAAAAGTTGATTAATTTTTTAATCCCTTATGTAAAATTACAATTTTCAAATCTTGTTCCATCACGACAAGAGCTTAATTCCAGTATCTCTAAGATTTAAATCAGACAAAATAATTCCTCCTAAGCTTAATTACAATTCCACCCCACTGTCCATTTAAAAAGAAAAAAAAATTACACTCCAGGGAAAACAGAAAAAAAATAAGCAGATATGTGGAGAGAATTAGGGGGGAAAGAGGGTTTTCATTTATCTGTGTAATTTCAAAGTGTGAATGGACCGCTCTGTGGTCTACATGGGTACATGAACTGTTGACCTCTGTATGCACAACTAAAAAGGTCAATGGTCAAAGAATGTTTAGGGGTGAAACCTTCATAACACAAGAGCAGATTGTGAGTATGTACCAGACTTGCTTGAAAGGATCACGAATTATGAGTGTCTACACAAGGTTACATAAGACTTTAAGGGGGCTTATTTTAGAGGAAAGAGAAAACAATGTAAATACGTAAATTCTGCATGAACTGTAGACTCGGTAATCTGAAACCTTGCTGTTTATCACTGACCCACGCAGACACTCATTAGGAGCTGACAGAAAGCTTGAGACTGTGACGAATTAGTTTTGCTATTCAGTGCTGGAGACTACACATCCACAGCTGTTCTTTCAACATGGGGTCAAAAGGAAGTCTTGAACCCTATTTAGAGATATTTTAAAGGCCTGATGGAAACATCGTGGTTTTCACACAAAGACCTTCTCAAGTTCACCTTGAGCTGCGACATATCCCACAATCCCATGCTGCAAAGTTAGAATTGCATAACAAAGTATCTTTACAGCGCTCACTCCTTTAACAGGAGATGAAGCTCTGCAAGGGCAAAAGGTCAAATGTCAACGTATCTTGTTTATTCTGGGCACATTGATGGACGTGGGCTCAACTGTTGAGCCCTGAAAATTTCTCATCACAGTTTAAATTCAGACCACAACACCAGAACATAATCACAAGAGTATCACCTCTGGGCTGCGTCCTTTTCTCAACCAGGCATGTGCGTAATCCAGGAAAGAAAGTGTCATTCGGATTAACTGTACATTTTTTTTTAAAAAAACTACATTGATGATATTTTCTTTCATAGGGATGATTTTGTAAAGCCTTGCAGTATAGTTTGATGAACATAAATAAAATAATTACATGCATTTTGCAGATGTAACCATGCCAGTACCATATGAAGAGGTTGTTGTCTGTTATGTCACAGAAACCATAATACATAAATAATGCCATTTTTTCCTGATTATCTTCCCTCACCTATATGTCATAATCTCCCTGCTATTATTTTCCATCAGACCCCCCTTTGACATTTTTCTCATTTGCTTTACCTGTGTCTCATTTACCACACCTTGTTTTTTGAAGTAAAGAGTAAGTCTTTGAGCTGCAGTGGCTGAAGGTCTTCGCCCCTCAACAAAAACACTGTATGACCTGTAGCTGGCAACACAGAGGGGTCAGTATTTCCCCGCCGTTCTCCACTGACCCCCGAGTTTATTTTAGGAGGCACACAAGACGGTATAGTCCATCACACCTCTGACAAAGGGAACAGGTGATTTCCACGCCAGCATTACAGCAGCATGTGACAAAGTGTTGCACACGTGGCGAGGAGTTTTCATAAACCCACCTCTCCACTGAGGTCAAAGGTACAAGCCACCGTTTCTCTGTGGAAGGGGCTTGGCAGCAAGGGCTGAGCCAGCAGGCGCCTTTTAAAGTATGAGGTCAGTATAGAGTCTGTTGGCTTTCAGCCAAGCTTCCTGGAGTTAACCATAGGGCTTGGGGGGGTGTGGGGGAGGGGAATACTGCCGACTCACAGAAGAAAATGGGGGATTGTATGCTCACTGAGCACTTTATTAGGAACACTACATTAGACATATGTGGGGTCTCCCTTTGGGCTCAAAACGGTCTCACTTGTTCAAGGCACAGATTCCACAAAATGCTGGGAAAAAAGTCATTTGAGATTCTGGTCTATGGTGACATGACTGCATCATGCAGTTTCAGCAGATTTGTCAGCTGCACATCCATGCTGCGAATCGCCCATTTTACCAGATCCCAATGGTGTGCGATTGGATTCAGACCTGGTTACTGAGACGGCCGCTGAAAAACACAGAACTCATTGTCAGATTCATGAGACCGATTTGAGATTCCTTTTGCTTTGTAATGTGCTGGATCGTCATGCTGGAAGCAGACATTGGGAGATGAGTAAAATGCTGAAAAGTAACTCAGGTACTATGCAAGTTATGTTTAATATATGCCAATGTTAATCATAATTGCTGCTATAGGTTTTATTTTTATTGGTTATTTTATTATTTTATATTATTTTAATTACTTTATTGTTCTATAGTTCTATCTAAATCTCTTCTATCATTTGTACAACTTTCCTAAATCTTTCATTTTCATTAGGAGTTTTTGTAATGTAAGAGAATTTCCCCACGGGAATTAATAAAGTCATCCTGATTCTGATTCTGGTTCTGATGCGGCCATGACTGGACACACATGGTCAGCAACAACCCTCAAATAGGCTGTGGAATTCAAGCGATGATCAATTGGTATTAACTGGCCCAAAGTTTGCCAAGCAGACATCCCCCTCACCGTTACACCACCACCAGCCTGGACTGCTGGCACAAGGCAGCTTGGGTCCATGGATTCATGCTCTTGATCTCAAATTCTAACCCCACCATCTGTGTGCCTCAACAGAAATTGAGATTCCCCAGTTCTTCCAGCCTTCAACTGTCCAGTTTTGGCAGAGAGGAGCGGAATCTGCTGTTGTAGCCCATCCACCTAACGCGTCATTGCGTTGGGCATTCTGAGACGCTTTTCTGCTCACCACAGTTGTACAGAGTGGTCATCTGAGTTACTGCAGCCTTTGGCCCGAAACACACTGGAGGCTGCATGTGCTCCAGCTGCAGGAAGTATTGGTTTTCATTCCTGCGTCCATGTTAACAGATTAGAGCAGCCACACTGCCTACGTGAGACTCGCACCCCGGGCGTCAGAATGGCACCTATTTTTCACGTTGGCTTAAGTAAAAATAAACAATTAAACAACGTCTCGATAGCCATACTGACATCATAACAGCAACATTAAATAACTGACACCTTTCACAACAGTTTTGGTGTCTAGGTATATATCATAGGTATGAAAAATATATAAATATTATGTTAACCATCTTGGCAATCCCGTATTATTAAAGGAGATAGTGGAAGCTCTATATGTACTGCATAGTCAGAGCCGGAAGGCAGTGTAGGCTGTAATTAAATTATGCTTATAAGTTAACAGAAAATCGGATGAAGCACAATAGTTTCCAGGTGTGCTCTCTCTCACTCTCTCTCTCTCTTTCTCGCTCACTCTCTCTCACTCTCAACAAGGCTAAACAAAATTAACGTGACTGCTTGCTGGTTAAAACTGGTCAAAGTCATGGTCTTTTCTAACTTCCCTAACAAACGTTTTCCGTGGTATCCCAGGCCTTCCTGTCAGCTCAAACCGGTTTGGTCATTCTCCTCTGACCGCTCACGTCAATAAGGCACAGAACAGCTGCTCATTGGATGTTTTTTGCATAATTCTGAGCAGGGGCGTCGCTAGACCTATATTAGGGGGGGCTTTAGCCCACCTAAAAAGTTTTTAGCCCCCCCAAATAAAGTTATATTTATTGGCTTAAGTCATGAATATTTTTTATATTATATATAGTATTGTAAACAGTACATACTATAATCAAGCCGAAAGTAACATCACTTCTCCAAATCCACATTGCTGGCTATGCTTTCGACCCAAAGGAAAGGGTTGCATTAAGCCAGTATTTCAACTGGTTACCAAGAAGTGTGAAGCTGTGGTGTTCGGCAGAGGTTTCAGAGGGCGGCACTTTGTAAGAGAGCTTTAAGAGGAGAACGAAGGTATATACTGAGACAACTTTTAGCTGAAGAGGGAAATTTATAAAGTTCAACAAAACTTCATTATGGGAGAAAGAAAATTATATTTTTAAGTAGACAATACAATAACATTATACTGAACTCGTTTGGCAAAACAGACCAATAACACTATGCAGCAAAATGTTTGCTTTTTCTTGTTCTAGAACAAAAAGCGTTATTTCCCAATAGATTATGCCTAAAGTAAATGAAAAAGACTCTTCTTTCTCTTTTTGTGACCTGGGTAATGACATTTTACCCATTTTTCCAAGCATTCCAGGTCCGTTCCATGCTATGGAGCCCTAAAGGGGAATCCTTAACAGTGTTGCGTGAGCCCCAGAAAGTTTCAAAGGATTTTTTTGTTTGCACGTGTCCCTTTAGGGGCTCCGTACAATGCTGAGTAGCTGATAGAGAATTGTCTAGAACTTACAAGAATATTTAAGAACTTTTCAGAATTTTCTGGAACTTGCCATAGTAATACATGTACAGGAGCAGTTCAAGCTGCCTAGGTGAAAACACAGACTTATCTACATTTATCAGAGACGGCATCAAGAGGCTGCAGGCATTCTGCAGACACATTCTCCTGTGCATGCTGCCAACTTAACAGGACGAGAGCAAAAAAGGTCTCTCTGACATCATCGGCTACAATATGTGAAGCCTACATGGCATATTTTGGCACTTCAGTCAGGGATCAAGGTCAACTTTGGGCACCTCATTTCACCTGCGAGCACTGCATGAAAACACTAGAAAGTAAGACGGAGATATTTCGCTCGCTTGAATAGTGTCACGAGTGTGCAGAACGGAAGACACGGGAGCAGGAATCAGGGGCTAACAAAAGGGGTTTGTTCAAAGAAATGGAAATAAAAGGGAAGCAAAACAAGATTGTCGGGGATCAGATGGGGCCAAGGGGAGGGGCTACGACCACAGCTAAACGTCAGTGACAGGGATAAGGATCATAAGACCAGAAGCACTGAAAAACAGAGGAGTAAGAAGGCAGCACAACGAGCAGAAGTGAATCGCAGAAGGTCAGCAATGGCAGATAAGAGTAATACAACAAACCATGAAGTTCGACATTCCAAAAGTTCGGTGGGAACCAACTGACCACTCAAGCAATTGCTGCCTATGCATGGAGAATCCTTCTGGATGTTGAGCTGGCAAGGATGCATTTGATATCATGTGTCCGGACCTTCCACCATCCAACACACAAGTGCCACAAAAAAATCTTGATTTATATGCTATTTTATTCTGACCTTATGTAAATGAAAATGCGTAATTTTGCCCGTTTTTACACAGAAAATAGGTTAATTTCTAAATTTCATTATTGAGGTTACGAAAGCAAAATTTCAAGGGAATGATGTCCTATACTTATATAACATGAGCAATGACAAAATAACACATACTGGCCAGGAGCAGAATTTGTGTTATATAGTGTGACAGGAGCTTCTCATGTTACTTCAGGATGTCTAAAATATCCTTTGAAAATTTACCTTGTAAAATATCCCAAATTTTACAGAAATAACCCAAAAATTATAATTATACTATTATCATCGTTATAATAATTCTATCTGTACTGAAAGGATGTATTTTCTAATTTCAGTAGCTAAAGGAATAGAAGGTTTTATTCCTCTCTAAATATTTTTTCATTCAAAAAAAAAAACAACTGAGATTATCGCATATCCTAAATCAACAAAAATTTAACCAATATATATTTTAAAAACATTTATGTGAAGTTTTAAATTACGACGATCACGTGGTTTCCATAGTGAATTTTACCGTTGAATTTTACCTGAGACTATCTCCCGCCTTTTTCACTGAATTTAAAAGCATGCCTCGTGCGCTGTAGTTCGCTGCCCATCTCTTTGTTGCTGATAAGATCGAATCTGGCTGAACTGCGTTCCTTTGTCATAGTAAATTAGAATGCTGATGTGAATTTTTAGCCAGCAGAATGCTGGTGGGCTGACCTGGGCCTCTTCCATGTTCTGGCCCTTACAGGCAATCCTGCCTGGGAGCAGTTTGTGTCTTTATAATTATGTAAATTTAAATTGCCAGCTATAAAAAAAACTATATTTTGATATTAGAATTGATTATCAAAATGAAATCATTAATATTCAAAAAATGAGTATTTTACTTTGTATCCACACTTCCTTGATGCATATCAGAGATTGAAGACCTTGGCGACAACGGGAATGTAAGCAGAACGTTTGCCATGTTCAGTCGATGGAAAAGGGTTAAAGGTCAGTCGAGTGGCAGCTGACCGGTCGAACCAAACGTGCATGCCTCTGTGCTTGCTAATTCTGTTAGCAATGTCACTGGAGTTGAGCTATTTTTGTATACTGTGATAGATGTTTTTCAATTGGCCTCAGCCCATAAATATTTTTAGACATCTTGGTGTGTCATGTAGCAGTTTAACACACTGTTTATTGAAAGAAATCTGGACCTCGGGATCAATATTATATATGAGTTCAAATAAGATTAGTTTTGGGAAATCTTCATGCTTTTTCATTTAATTTTACTACGTTACAGTACCCTCTAGTGTTTATGTACGATTTCTGCAGCTGTGTCGAACATGTACAGTAAAAAATATAATTTTGAAACAGTATTAAAAATATTAATATAATTTTAATATAGTACTGACGTGAAATATGACAGACAAACAGATATATGAACATATACTCTTTTCGGCCTTGTCATTCTTTCTACCCCGTTCCCTTCGTAACGAAGCGCGCAGGAGTTGCATGCAGTTAGCACGTGCATTGCTATGTGCGTCTTCGATGTATATTGAACTCCATAAATAGCGACACTGAGTTGAGTCATGAGATCAGAATCGGAAGCCTTACTTCTAGAGCAAAGGTCAAGCCGACAGAGACAAAACTGACAGGAAGAGCAGCCGGGGTATGCAGGCCCTTATGTAGCTGTCATGTTAATGTATTAAGTTTATTATATTGTAGCGCCGGTGAGACGGTCAGTAACAGGTCAGGAGCATGCTGGGAGAATTGTAAATGGCCTCTGTTTGTGTTATTGGTGATACTTGTTGTGGTCCCGATTGTCGTGTGTGCCTTTGCCCGTGTCTTGAGTCAACCCTGTCCAATTCTCACTTGTCTTTAGCCAGTGTATAAATTCCCCACCATGTGTGCACTTTACTGTCCGGCGTCTGACCTCCCTGCGTATCTCTCTCACCTATTGCTCGTATTGTGGTTGTCTCGTGTCTCCGTGAATCTTTTTAAAAACCTCATACATGATTTTTTATTTTTAAAGAAAGTGAACTCATTCTTTTCTGTCGCCGCAGTTCCTCGGTTTGCCAGGTATTACTATATATTAATCGACCAGTAAAGTACCTGAGTTGCCATTTCTGTTTTTACGTACTATACGGATATTCATTGGAAGCCATTAAGAAATCCTTTGGGATGAGCTCCTATGATGAATGGTTACCACCACCAGGCGTGAGGCCAGAACTTACACCGAGAGCCAAATGCAGCCTTCCTTCATGGTCAAATATTTGGACGCTATTCGACTATGGTACGATCATCACGATTAGACAAGCCGATGCTACTCCCTATAAAGTTGTTTACCGTTCAAATGCGGTCAATTCCTTAAATCAGAGATTTATTTAAAAGCAGAAAGCTGGGGCAATGCTCACCATTTGCGTCCACTTCAATAAGTATATCGTGAACTTAAATAGAAACCGGTCCGTAAATGGAACTTACTATCAGAGCAGCCATTACGGACAGTTAAAGCGTTTTGCCGTGTTAACAAATATTGCTTTTACCATGTATATAAACCATAATTATGTCAATGAGATTTTCGCTAAAATTAGATTCGGGTCCAATGTAATTACGGAAGTTGTTATTATCGCTTACTTGCTAAGCAGACGTAATAACCAGGACTCCAATCATGAAAGTAAGGCGACGCTCACCGCAGACAATGTGACTCTGATTAGGACACGGAGATACGGTCAGCCCCGAAATAAACACGAGCATAGTGACAGTTATCGGGGCAAAACACGACTTACTAAAATTATAATGCCAGTACACATTTACATAATTATTAGGCCTGCCTTCATATTAATTATGAAATTCCCCTTTTTTTCTTCGTCTCTCCCCAAGAGATAAAACTTTGAAAAAGTTTGAAGAACAGAAGAGGTCCGAGGAAGCAGAGACGTCCAGAAACCCGACGCGTCTCGGAAGAAGGAAAGCAGAAGTCGTAACACCACCGTGTCCTTAAATTTCTATTATCATTCGCCCATTTAACCGCTGTTGGCCAATGAAAGGAGAAAGAAGCTCGGAGAGTTAAGTTTAAATACCGACTCGATTCTGGATCATGCCCCATTTCCTTTAAGACTAGCGGGAAACGGCGATTAATGGCAGTATGCACGTTTTAGGAAAATAAGCCACAGGCATTTAATCCACAAATTAATTCATTGTAAAAAACTGATCGCTTGTTAAATAGTAACATTTATTATTCCTATCCAGGCTAGACCCAGATCCCACTTTGTTTGGTGAATTCAGTCATTTAAAGCAGTTGTTGCCTGATAATTAATTCACTGAGCTATTGGGAGCTGGACTGGGAATAAAAATTGGCCCTAGACTCTGGGATCCCTCAGGGTAAATTTTGTGGAGAACTGGGGGCAGTTCCCCCATGGTAAATATTGCCACTCTGGAGAAGCAGGCCTCCCATGGTGACTTCTGCTGGCTCACATACCCGTCGGCCCACCAGCAAAATGCCCAGTATGCCAGATGGCCACTCAAGTCTGGGGCCCATTACACAGGACTAGAAGTACAAAGCCAATATCTGATAAAACATTACAGGCCTATATCACACATCAACTACATCCAGGAGGCTAATAAATGTGAATTCTCATGTGTATCGTTAAACGGCAAAATAACAGCGGTTGATGCATCACTGACTGAATAGCCTACTTGGTTACTAGAAGTACAGCACATGTCTGCTGGCTGCTACTGACTGACTCTGATACATTTTGCGACACGTCGAAACAATTATGGAAGCCGGCAGTGGGCATTTAAATGCACACTAGTGTGTTAAGCTCCATTCTGGGTAAGTGCTTTTCGAGATCCATCATTCAAAATACCAAACCGGATTTGTTTTAAATACACAGTTTTATTAAAAATAGAAATTATTTTATTCAGTAATGCTTAAAAAAAATCATCAACCTGCCCATGCCGTAGTAGCCAGTAGGTACATGGTCAGTGTGTTCTTCTGAAAATATAGTTTCCTTTTCATTCACCAGGTGAAACATATGGTTATTCTTTTAACATGATTTAAAACCCAAACAAAAAGCATAGTGTCATGAATTGAGGAGCATATACTTATCTGAGGACACCACACCCATTTGGATTCGTAATTTACTTCAGTTTAACCAGGAGTTTTCTACAGCTTAGCAGAGATACAAAATGTCAAAACTGAGGCTTATGACTCACAGTTTAACTATGTATATATTCCTTTTGGTATTGAAAACTTTGTTCCCCCTGCGACCTCCTTAGACTGACTTCATAATCCCCACTTTAATAGAACAAACCTGGCTCTTGATCTGAGCAATAACGAGGGAATCGAACTGAAAAAGAACAGCTATTGAGTGTAAGAAAACAGTTTGAATAAACAGCTGGTAGTCCTGTGAATCTATTTAAAATTCTGCAGGCGTTTCAGTTTCGGCTGTAAGAACTCTACTTGGTGACACATATGAAAATAAACCATTAGAGCTACATCATATATAATTATAAAATAGTGAGATGATGCCTAATTAATGCCATTGTGCCATTAGTGGAAATAATGTCATATTAGTGTCGACAGTGTGCATTGCGCGTGTCCTACACTGCAATTTCTGCAGTGTTGCGCTACCTGAAGAACAGGCCTGCAATCCGTCTGGCAGCTTGGGCTGTGTGTTGTATTAAAATTCTTTTAGTAGGCCTACATGCCTGGCAGCAGTAAATGAGACTGAAGAGCCTCTGGAAATTGAGCATGCTAAATGCTGGGGGGGGGCATGAGAATAGAACAGCGCCTCCCTGGTGTTCTGACATCACATTACTTTTTTTTTTATTCGTCTCTTCACTGTGTCAGAGTTTGAATATAGGTATTGATGCGTGTTTGTATTTTAAATGTCGTTTATCCATATGCAAGCTCTTTAAAGGCACTTCTGTGTATGGGTTTGTGTTTCTGCGTGTGGTATTTTTGTGTCTGTAGGGCTGTTTGTGAGAATTTCATGGACATTTTTGAGGGTATATACTGCAGCAGCGTCACTTCCACTCACCACTTCCACACTGGGTAATGCTACTGGATGAGAGCCAGAGCTGACTGGTGGGATGTAGGACAATCTGGTAGGATGCTAATGGACGCGTGTGAGTGGGCTTTCAGCGGAAGGAGTTTAGCGGACGTGTGAAGATCAGAAGGCAGGAAGGTGAAAGGACTGGAACATTAAAAGGGAAGAGGAAGTCGGAATGTAAGAGAACAAGGCATTACCATTTTAAAAATATACCTATAAAAGTAACCATGACGACTGCAGTTCTGAGGGGAATTATTACATGGCATTATTACATGGCATTATTTAGTTTCTCAGTGGACACTATCATACAATTTACAATTTCCTATTTATACAGCTGGATTTGTATCAGACCAAGTATGATGAAACACCTTACTCAAAGGTCCAACAGTGTCATTCCTCTTATTCCTGACATTTAAGGATACACCTGTGACATGCTTGTGGGTGTGTCCCAGTGAGAGAGGACGAGGTGTGATAGGTCCTGACCAGAGCTACAGCAACCAGCAGGGCAACTGTAACCCAGGGTCAGGTGAACAGCCCAACACTGGCTGGCAAACACTGGGGAAATTTTATGTGTATGTGCCTTAACAGCACATTATAAAACTTTCTTTTATGCCACATCTTAAATGGTCTCCCCTGAGTCATCACCTCAGTCTTTTGCATCTTCTCTTCATTTAGGAGTTATTGTGGCTTTCTATTGAACCTGAAGAAATGTTTTAATTTTCTGGGAAGAGAGAGAGTCAAGTGATTTATTTGAACAACCGATGTCCATGTCCATAAGGTTTATGTGGGACTTTATTCTACCACTGTATACATTTTAACTAGACTAATAATCTCTAAAGACCCAAACGTTATAAAGAATGGATTAAAAATTGTGACATTACTTTGTATTCGTCCCCCGGTGTTTCTTTAGTGTGTCTAGAGTATATAGAATATAAGCGTTTGAAATAGTCGTGGTTAGAAATAGTGAAATAAATCGAATTATGTGGAAAGCAAATAGAGGGCTGAAAAGGGTCTTGAAAGTTAAGCAACAACCCCGAAATGTTGTTAAACAATCAATTTTTTATGTTAACTGTAATAATAAATGTGAGAATATATATATGTTAACAACGGCCGGGGCGGCGGCCGGGCTTATTAACTACAGTAGACTGTTACCGACATAGTGAAACAACACTGAAGTTTAGTTACTTAGGACAGCGTATTGAATTTGGCTTCCGTACAAATTCTGACACCTTTTCCATTTAATTAAGATTGCCATATGTAGACCAAAACCTTACTAAAGATTGGTATATGTAGACTAAAACGTTACTCACACTTAAAAACCTCAGCTGGTTGTACCGGGGTCCAAACCTACCCGGGGCTTTCGGCATATAAAACAGACTTGAGCATTAATGCCCCAAGGGATCGAAGCAAAAGCCACCGTGAAGGAACTCGTTAATCCGTGTCTTCAATAGCGACTCACCCAGCAGCTGCAGAGCGGACTGGGTCTGTCTCTGGGGTTTCGCTGTTACCCAAGACGGTGTAAAATGGGCCGACAGAGACAGGTTTATGATCGCCTGTGCTGAGAGCGATATGTGAGATTGTCTTTTGTCGTCCCAAGCGAGATGTAACATAATTAATTATGTTGGCAGACGTTTCAAACCGACCGGTCGGTTAATAGCGTTAGATCAGGATTATGCTGCTGGTTAACATTTTGAAGAAAATGATGTAAGAATAATAAATAAAATTCTCATGCATTCGAGCGTTTCCCCTGGCGTATAGTCTTGCGCTGCGGCATTTTCTCAGCAAAAATTAATTTTACATGTTTTTTTTAAATGTATTTTCACAACCATTTCAAGGCGACGGTTTTTGGTGCTACAATTGGAAGCAGAAAGTGATAATATTTAAGTTATTTTACCTTGCGGTGGGATGGGCCTATGTTATTTAATAATCACTCGTGTCGATTTGGACAGAAAACCAACGCAATGGTGCGTTTCTGACTTTCAGCGCGTTTTAATTAACTGCGATTTTCAATGTGTCCGCTGGGTGGAGACCCTGAGTTTCCTCAGGACCAGTATCGCAGCGCAGTGTTGTGAGTCATGAGAATAATAGCTTTTGAGGGGTGTGTGTTAGGCGCGAGGTGGTGGTGAGGGGGGGGGGGGGGGGGCAGCCAAAAAGACAAATAAGAAGAAAAGTGCTTTAGTCACTGAAGATTTGCTGAACTGAGATAAGGAGAGATGAAGGTTTTTTGTATAACAGGGATGAACATTGCGTTTGGGGTAGCGTTTTTGAAGGGAGGGGGAGTGATGGAGAGAGAGAAAAAGAGAGGGAGGGAGAGAGAAACTGAAAGACTGCCAGAGTGATTCAACCTTTTTTATTTTACATTCAGAACTGGTCCCTCCCTGTCACTGCTTGAATTAGACCGAGCTGTATGACGCATGTCTCCTACAGGAGGAGGACCAGAGGCCGCGCTTGCTGCCAGTGATGATGATGATGATGATGATGATGACAGTGACGGTGATAACAATAATAACTAGCCACTTGTGTTTCTCCTGGTGGCTGCAGATGTGGTTCTCATACACATATGTGTGCGCGTGAGGCTTCTGGACCGTCTGTCCTGCCAAAGTCCGGTTTTCCGTCTCCTGGGCGACTGCCCGCTTTTCAGCATCGCCACGAACAGGTCACAGCTCCACCGGGACTAGAGGCGAACAGTAGGATTATCGCCAGGGCTATCACAGAGCGTGACCGTCAAGGGTAGCCACCAGAACAGGGAAGATGTGGCAATCAGACAGGATAAC
Source organism: Brienomyrus brachyistius (assembly GCF_023856365.1). Lineage (NCBI taxonomy): Eukaryota > Metazoa > Chordata > Actinopteri > Osteoglossiformes > Mormyridae > Brienomyrus > Brienomyrus brachyistius. The sequence goes on from NC_064550.1 coordinate 11,779,823, forward strand.
CACTAGGAAAATGACAGAGGGGATCGGGAAGCAGGAGGAAGCCAGTGGGCTGCAATGGGTGCTGGTGAGAACATGCTGCCCGCAAAAGACACTCTGACCTTGAGCCTCTCCTCTAGTTTGTAGACAGACAAATGAGTTGGGCACGTACTAGCTTGCCCTTGCCACTAGGGGCAGCAAATTCCCAAACTGAGTTTGGAAAGGAATTGGCTATCATTTCATACGCACGAATTCATGTCTATTTTCCACACATATTTGTAGTTGTATTGTGTCTGGTAGTAGCTAGCAGAAAGGCGTGATGCCAAACCTGCCCGAATTTCCATTTTTAAGAGTCATTCCTTTCATTAATTGCAAATGAACGCTAAATCACAAGTTCTGAAAAGCTTTTGTCTCTTACAGGTGTTACAGCAGTTTTTTCCTCCAAAAACATCAGTAAGCAGACAATTCCTTTGTGTATGTTACTGCCTCTCTCTCTCTCTCTCTCTCTCTCTCTCTCACACACACACACACACTCACCATTGTCCATTGCACACACACTTTTGTTTACCCTTGTGCACATTCTTCCACACCTTTTGTATGGTGCCAACAGTGCGTTCCCACTAGTCAGCCCAGCAGCAGACTCCATCCCCTGTGTACAGTAATTAACACAAACGGGAAAAGGGCCTAATTGTTAAAACGTGGGTTGTGAGTGTGCACACTCACTGCAGGACTTAATTACAGGAAGCGTGTGATGGAGGAGAGCGAGTGCCATTAGGCGGAGGGGTGGCAGGCACAGCCGCTATTAGAGAAACATTAAATGATGCTAATTCTCATACAGAGACCCGGGGTGAGCAGGAGCTGAGGGGGGTGGAGGGGTGGGGAGGGGGGGGGGGCTGGGGGTATGAGTCAAAAGCAGAGGGAAGCAAGATGAATAAGAGGCCTGACTCCCACTCTGGTTCCGCTCCGATAGCATCGGGGTGCGGGGGGGCGTTCCCAACCGGGCTGATGTCACCCAGGAGAGGAAATGCAGCTTTGTTGAGAAACAACGCAGTAAACATTTCGAATGTTTGAAGCACTGTGTTCAGAAGTAAAAACACAGAAGCAAAATAAGGCAGAAGAAGCACTTGGCGTAATGAGTCAGCAGTTAATCAGACGATCCCAGCGGCTCAGCTGAGTCGTACTTCTGGGTTCCTTTGCCTCGTTTTCCACACTCTGTTCCTGGGAGGCGCGATCAGGACAGGTGAGTCTGCCGCCGGCCACACCAGGATTAGATCTGAGCGAGCGCTCTGCTGTTTGGATGACCCCTCTGTAGCCTGGATGACCCCTCTGTGTGGCTGAGCTCTGCTGGTGGCTGAGCACCAAGGTCAGCGTATTGGGGGAGGGGGGGGGGCGGCTATCTGGGGAGGTTTGAGTCAGCTGCAGTTAATGACTAAACCAACAGACGCTTTCAAATGTCAAACTCAGCCGTCTGTGTGCTCCAGCAGCTCGCAATCCAGCCTCCGGGCAACATAATCTGACATTTCAAAGCTACTGATAGTTTCTTTACCCCCGACCGCTAAATCGATGCTCGCGAAACTGCAGTCAAACGCACCAAAAAAAAAAAAAAAAAACGACAACTTCACCACCCGGTGCATAATCTGCTTTGCAAAAACCATTAGTGTTGTACAACCCCCCCCCCCCCCCGGGCATGCCATGCGAACTGCTAATTCAAATCACGCTTTCGTGGAACACGAATTGCAGCGTTTGAGACGGTGACTCACTCCGAAAAAGGGCCCCTGTTTTCTGATCCAGCCCGCATGGGCACAACTGAGAGCCCCCCCACCCCCCCCCCCCCCCCCCCCCCGGTGCTCCATCCTAAACCACGCCCCCCCTCTCCATCCCCATCGTGACATCGATCTCCCAGCCTCCGTGTACGCAGACTCAGTGCCGCTATATGCCCTTCAGATCATTCGTCACACCTGACCGGAGTCGCCGTGGGTGACGGTGGGTGACAAAGTCCCAGTGACGGTATGGACGCGTCACCGTCTGCGCCATCGTAGCCGAACAGGGTGTGGCCGCCACCCTCCCAAGCCGAACCCTCGCACTGATCCCATATTATCACAGCGCACCATGTAATTGGATATGTATGGTTACACATGAGGGGTTCGTGGACTTGCTTTCGGCTCAGTTTGCCCAAACCCCGTTCAGGCTCTCGCTTGCCACCACGGCCAGCGAAGGTGACGTCGGACGGGCGTGAAAATCGCAGCACATCTCACCCCCTGTTTATTGGCGGCTTGCTCGCCCGCCAGGAAAAGGTTTCCGCTCCCGTGTGCCGTCGATGACCGCGCACAAAGGGAGATCAATGCTCAGAGCGCGTTTGTCGCCATGAGACTGTCTGGCACAAAGGGAAATCAGAGAACCGCGTAAACCAAAGCAACCTAAGAGAGCATTCAATTATGGCAGTAAATTAAATAATCCAACAGCCGGTACAGTGATGCACTTCGCTTCTGTAAAGCCACTGAAAGGGTTCAGCACGTCCAGACCGAGACCTCGCTACTTCTCTCCTTATTTTTATGTGAGCATTTTTCAAGCCCATGTTGCTAGACTTCTGTCTCGTACCTACAGGGATTCTCCTTGGAGGTTACCGCGGCGACCTTCATCTTCCGCATGCCGTCTGTGTCGAACTCCTCCAGATGCGTCCAGGATGTCGACTGCCCTGTAACCCTCATGTGCACCCCCCGCCCCCCACCCCCCCCAGCAGCAAAAATCTGTGAATCACCATCACGCTCATTTACATCTTTATCTAAACTGATGAACCTATTTTTATATCTATTTTCTGTATTTTAGTAAAATCTTCAGTTCCAGGGAACATAAGTCCATAGCCTGCAGTCATCACAGGACACACAAAATAGACACTTTATGATTAAGTTCTTCTTTCCGAATGCATATTAATCTACAGAGTCTATCTATAAGAGATCACTGTAGTCTGTGAGTCTTTTCTATGAAACACTTTCCATAATGTTTTCCAACACTGCCATGCACTATATAGCCAATAAAATCACCATCGCGTTATCTTAATTACTAATATAAACGGCAGCTGCTGTGTCAGCATTTCCTGCGTGTTTATCGGGAAGACCGTACTCCTATATGTGCCGTGTCTATGCCTGTTTAATACAGAATCTACTATGGTGCAAGGTTGTGGATTTGGGCGTGGATGGTAGGGCCAGTTGCTATCGATATTGTGGGAGTATCGTGTGTGTTTACGAGGGTGGGGTCTGGGTTCAGGGCTGATTTGGTCCCTAACAATGTTGACAGCAAACCTGCGCTCTTGGCCCATGTGTGAGTTTTTGCACCAGCTGAATGTCTGTGTCATGCACTTCTCCTTTATGACCTTTCCTGCTCCTCCTCCCATTCGCTTGTAACATTTACCACCTTCCTGTCTTTGTGTAGATAATGTGCCCCCCCCCCACCCTTCCCTTCATGCCTCTCTCACACTTAAACCCAGTGCCACCCATTTGATCCCGGCAATCAAAGTCCACCTTTATATCGGATAAAAGTGGCCGGCGGTTGAGCGCTGGTGATGGCCCCTGTGGGTAAGGCGGGGGGCACGCACGAGCCCGAAGGAGGGCCGCACCCATGCCGCTGCGACGCACGGCGCGCCGTGGCGATCTCCGAACGCCGATCTGCCTGCAGAGAAATGCAGATACAAGAACAATATTGAATGAGATTTCATGACAGCCAGCTGGTGCCGGGAGCCGGTCTCCGCGGTTCACTTGTGGGTAGAACAGAGCAGCCAATCAGGGTCCTTGTTCACCTTGCACCCTTAGCTGAGGCATTTTCTCGGCAATGGCTGTTTAATCTACCATTTAATTAGGTCACTTTCAGCGATAGAGCAGCAGCCATACTGACGAGCCTGGGAATAATCCTGAAAGCCACGACTCGCCAGCTTGGGGGGGGCAGCGTCCTGCTCACGACGTCGCTCCGACACCGCTGTGACGTCATGGGGGGGGGGAGGAGGGGGGGCAGAGCCAGGAGACACGCCGGTGCACGGGAAGAAGGGTGCAGCGCTCCTCCTAAGCGGCGCGTTTTGGGACCAATGCAGGGATGTGCTACTCCACAGCTGATCCGAACTCCCCTCTCTCCCGCACACCAGCGTGCGGCTCGGTCTGAGCGTAAATAGGTGACTCACGCATCACAGATGTTTATGCCAAGTCCATGAAAGAGCCCCCCCTCCCTTTTGCTCCATCCCAGGTCGCTCTCCGCATTCCGGCGACCGCGGCAGATCTGCTCGTGACGCGGCTCACCGGAATCAGAAGCGACGGTCCTCAGGTGGACACGACGACAGGGAAGAATGGGCTGTTACAAGCCGAGCACCCCCCACCCCACCCCCCTACACTGCTGAGATAGCTCCCTCCTACAAAAATACCTCGCACCCCTGAACCTCATAAACACACACACACACACACACACGTAGCTTCCAGTTTTTCTGTCTCGTTCAGCAGCCATTTTGGGTGTCTTTCCTTTGTAGTCATTCATATTCACAATGCCTTTATTCTCAAAAATATACCATAGGTATAAATTTTAGCCTTGCATAAATATGTGTGTGTGTGTGGATTATGTTTATATTACATTGTGGGGACCAAATGTTCCCCACAATGTGATTAAAACCTGCTATTTTGACATTGTGGGGACCCACAAAGATCTGTGAATGCAATTAAAAAAGTAAAAATCCTCCTTGTACAGGGGGTGGCGCCCCCTTGGTCCCTCGCGGACTCCTGCTCGGGAGGGGCTGGTGGTTGTCTCGGGGACGTAAGGCTGTGGGCCCTTGTGCCTTGGGGGCGGCGGAGTGGCCTCGGTTGCCTGGTTCCCCCTGCCTTCGCCTTGGGCCCAGGGGTGGGGTGGGGTGGTGTCATGTTCCCTGACGGCATCAAATGCCAGCACATCCAAGAACATATCAGTTCACACCTACACTTGCACATACAAGAATGGGCGCATAAGAGGTTGAGGGATCAGTATCATTATTATTACTGCTTTTTAGCGCATGTTATAGATATAGGAATTGAAATATACATGCATATGTGTAGGATCCGGGGCGGCATGGTGGTGCAGCGGTTAGCACTGTTGCCTCACACCTCTGGGATCCAGGTTTGAGTCTCTGCCTGGGTCACATGTGTGTGGAGTTTGCATGTTCTCCCCATGTCGTCGTGGGGTTTCCTCCGGGTACTCCGGTTTCCCCCCACAGTCCAAAAACATGCTGAGGCTAATTGGGGTTACTAAATTGCCCATAGGAGTGCATGTGAGTGACTGGTTAGTGAATGTGCCCTGCGATGGGCTGGCCCCCCATCCTGGGTTGTTCCCTGCCTCGTGCCCATTGCTTCCGAGATAGGCTCCGGACCCCCCGTCCCCCGGTAGGATAAGCGGTTTGGATAATGGATGGATGGATGTGTAGGATCACAGGTGTGTGTTTGCTACATATATATAATTCCTCTTTGTAACATTATCCTTGTTGCTGTTATAATTTTTGTTGTTTGCTGTCCTTGTAATGAGTGTCATGTGTGTCATGGTTGTTTGTACTCTGCGTTCCCCTACACTTTGTTTTCTCCATCCCACCTTTATTACTATTCTTATTATTATTTCTGCTTAAATTTTTTTATTATTTATTTCCTCCTATGGTGATTAATGTCTGTTATTGTTAAGATTGTTGTGTCTGTGCCCCCCCCCCTTTTTTTTTTAAATCACAGTGCTAGGACGGGTGAGTGCGGAGTGGCCACACTCTTTACACTGTACCTTTAATTTTATACAAAATAAAGTTGTCCTCCGAAGAGGGGGGGTGGTGGTGGGCAATAATAATAAAAAAAGTAAAAATGGAAAAAGTCTTGTGTTTGGTTTCGTTACTTATGGTTAAGGTTAATTCTGGGTGGGGGTTAAGGGTGTCATGTTGGGATTAGATTCTACCCCATAGAAATTCATTGAGAGTCCCCACAAAGATATAATTACAAGCTTGTGTGTGTATGTGTGTGTGTATGTGTGTGTGTGTGTGTGTGTGTGTGTAATTTACTGAGTGGGCAGTTGCCTACGGCTTCTGGCCCTTGGCAGTGCTGCACATTCCCTAACAGCCAGGGCAATCCATCCACACCCTACAGGGTGCTGGGCTACACACAAATCACGTTGCCTCCAGCTGCCTGCCTATTTCACAGCTCCGACCAAAGTATGACTGTGTGGGTCCTTAGTGGCTTTCACAGAGCACAGCGTGTCCCGCGTGGGCAGCGGGCTACACCTTTGTCGGCCTGCCACTTGAACCTGCAAATCACCACCTTCCTTTGTTTTTTTTCCTTTTCTTTTTTTAACTTGCCACTGCAGTCTGAAAATCCTACACTGTATTCCCGTGTTCCTTTACAGACCGATAGACTGTAGCTTCACATTCACTGTATTTGCGCTTTTCACAGCGGTGACGCTATCTTCTTCTTTAAAGGATCAAAGCTGTGTCGTTATCAGTTATCAGTTAACTCCAAGCGCAGAGGACTTACCAGACTTACCACTGAATTTGTCCTGCATGTGAAGTCATAAAAAACATGGGTGTAAATTATGGGGGGGGGGGGGGGGGGGTGCGGTGGAGGGACGGTTTAACTCCCCCAACAATCAAAACCAGCAAATCCATTTTAAAGGTAGTTACTGACCATTCTGCAGTAATACAGAGCCCCTCATCAGATCTGCCTGAATTACTAATGTTACACACGTATAACCTTCCTGCCAGTATTTTCAATGCAAATTCATAGTTTGCAACAGTAAATTTTCAAAGTCAAAATCTATTACTTTAAACCTTTTAAAGGAAACCAAAACCTGAAAAATTCTTGCAATATCCAAGCCCTGCACTCACACTGGGTGGAACCACCTTTTGCTGCAGTGACAGCTGTAAGTGTTTTGGGGTAAGAAGCTACCAGCCTTTTCACTGTTTCAGGGGTGATTTTTGCCTGTTCTTCGCGGCAGACTTGCATAAGGTCCTTCCAATTCATTGGATGTTACTTGTTGACTGTAATTTTCAAAGTTCTTTGCAGGGTTTACACCTGGACTTTGACTTGGCCATTGTAGAACATTCACCTTGCTTTCGAATCACTCCTGTACTGCTTTGCCCTACTACTGAGGATCACTGTCCTGCAGAAAGGTTAACTTTTTCTCAAGCATTCTTTTTTTTTCTTACAGACTGGTGCAGCTGTTCATGCAATATGTCCCTCTCTTTTTTCCTCCATCCATTCTGTCTTCAATTTTGACGAGATGCCCAATTGCTGCAGAAAAAAGCACCGTACTTCACTGTAGGGATGGTGTTATTGAAGCATGGGCCAGGTTTATGCTTGTGCCACATATAATGCTTTGAAGTTTGTCCACAATTCTCTATCTTGGTCTCATCAGACCACAAAACCTTGTCCTATATCATCACTGTCCAATGAAAATCGCGTATGTCCACCTTGTGACGATCTTTTACTAGAAATGTAATATATTTTCCCACTGTCTTCTGTCTATTCATAGCATTTGCCATCTAATAGACAAATGAAAATATGTTTCATGAAGTAATCTGTTTAACACTAGAACTGCCAAATCTACGCAAATTTGCGTAAATTCCCTGGGCCTAACACCTACTAGCATCCCTGCTGAGAGTTTCTTGGGCCATTGTCCTCCTGCTTTTGTTGTGCAAACACACCCATTACCTGTGAGGCCTGGCGCATTTGCATTTTTTTACTCAGAGCAGCTAAAATCCAAGGCAGGCTAAACCTCTGTGTGTGACATGGAAACCTTCACAAAAGTCTGCCATATCTATACCAAATATCCCACATGCTGACTGACCTGCAAATATGAAAGACACACATTCACAAAATATATGGAAGCACAAGTCTGTTTTATTTATAAAAAAAATTGAGTGTTTCAAACTTTGCAGTGTTTGCAGACCCAGTGACCATCATCCCTGCATTTGGCGCAAGTGAATTTGTAACACTTTGCACTGGTAAACCTGCTGCGGTTTCTGTTGCAGTTCTCCTGTACCTGACACTGAGTTGTCCATACAAGTCCTGGCACAGCAGCAGCCTTCCTCTGTCCCCATAGCCTTTTGTGGCATAAATTGGCAATGGAGTTCCTTTTCTAGATGACTCAAAAATAATCTTCTTTTGCCTTCCCACCCTGTACATGCCTTGTACAGAACGTAGGAATTTGCCACCACCAGGTCCAGCATGTTGTAAAATACAGCTACTGGCCACCTGCATGTTGCTGCTCTTACGGAATACATGCGCGCCATTTGGTCCAACACATTTACACCACACTATAACAGCAGAGAGAGAGAGAGTCATGAGTGTATTTGCTTTTTTTCTACCTTCTTTCTATATAGGCCTGTATAGTACATATCAGAAAACATTGTAGCACTGATGTAAAATTATACACACATTCACATACCTTCATGTGGTTATAGTCTGTTATCGTGTTGGGTTTCCTCTTTCTGCCTTCACAGATCGCCACATCTTGGTCCAAGGAACTCAGAACACACACAATCTTGTTTTTTTAGGTGCATAAATTGTCAAGGAGACACTGCCACTTCTAAGCACTGACGCGGAGAATTCCTCTTGCTGTGCATTGTCCTTTGAAATTGGAGGAAGTTCATACCAAACTTTATTCCCTGTGCTCAGTAGTGTTGTTTTGCGCTGAAGCAGTCTGTGTGACAGTGCCAGTGAGGTGAAGAAATTGTCCGTTGTGACATTTCTCCCGTCATCCAGAAATGGCTCCATCAGACTCATGACCATGTTCTCTGCCAGCCTCTCCCTTTTCTGGTGACTGGGGTCCTTTCCCAAGTTAGGGGACACGTTGCAGACGTATTTGGTCTCCAAATCCGTGGCCATCCAGAACTTGATCCCAAATTTGTCCGGCTTGGATGCGATATACCAAGTGACATGGAATGGATCCACATCTACTCCACGTTGTCTTTCCACCGGTGTCCCTCAGGGCTCGGTTCTTGGCCCTCTCCTATTCTCCCTCTACACTAAATCTCTTGGCGAAGTTATATCCTCACATGGCTTCTCCTACCACTGCTATGCCGATGACACTCAACTCATCCTCTCCTTCCCTCCCTCAGACACTCATGTCTCCACTAAGATCTCTACATGCTTGGCAGACATCTCATCTTGGATTACCACTCACCAGCTAAAACTCAAAACTAGTAAAACTGAGTTGCTTTACATCCCGGCTGACTCATCCCCCCTCCAGGACCTTGCGATCTCCTTTGACAACTCCCTGATCCGTCCTTCGGTTTCTGCTAGAAACCTTGGAGTTACCATAGATGATCGGTTGTCATTTTCCTCACATATCACCAGTCTTTCTCGCTCTTGTCGGTTTCTCCTCTTTAACATCAGGAGGATACGTCCATTTCTTTCCACCCAGGCTACCCAGATACTCGTCCAGTCCCTCGTCATCTCACGCCTTGACTACTGCAACTCGCTTCTAGCGGGTTTACCACTGAGCGCCATCCGTCCCCTCCAACTGATTCAGAATGCAGCTGCTCGTCTTGTTTTCATCCTTCCCAAGTTCTCCCACACCACTCCTTTGCTGCGCTCCCTCCACTGGCTTCCTGTAGCTGCACGCATCAGATTCAAAACACTGATGCTCGCATACAAAGCCAAAAATTCTCTGGCACCATCCTACCTAAAGGACCTCATCACACCCCGCTCTGCACCACGATCTCTCCGATCCTCCAGCACTGCTCGACTGGTCCCACCTCCCCTCAAGGCACAAGGAAGACACGCATCTCGGCTCTTCTCTGTCCTAGCACCTAATTGATGGAATGAACTCCCCCTAGATGTCCGAACAGCTGAATCCTTGAATGTCTTCAAGCGACGACTCAAAACTTTTCTTTTTCAGAAATACCTGACGTAGAACTTCTATATTCTTACTCGACTCTTTTTCTGGTGTGTGTTTTAAAAAAATAAAATAAAATAAAAATTCTGCACTACTCAATGGCGTTCTCAGAGATAGTATTCGTAGCTGGGGTCCTTATTGAGCTAGCATCGGAAATTCATTGCAGAGTCTCAAAGCACTTATGTAAGTCGCTCTGGCCAAGGGCGTCTGCCAAATCCTGTAAATGTAAATATACTGCATGGACAATGAACCTTGGTCGAGAACAGCTGTACATCTATGTTCATGTGTTCTCCTGGAGTGAAACTTTCAGCACAGTTCTTGGTGAAGGCTGGCAGAGAACGTGGTCATGAGTCTGATGGAGTCATTTCTGGATGACGGGAGAAATGTCACAATGGACAATTTCTTCACCTCACTGTCACTGTCACACAGACTGCTTCACTTTACTGGGCATGGTGAATAACGTTTGCCGTGAACTTCCTCCATTGGCAAAGGACACTGCACAGGGAGAGGAATTCTCCACGTCAGTGTTTAGAATGGCGCGCATGTATTCAGTACGAGCAGCAACAAGCAAGTGGCCAGTAGCTGTGTTTTACAACATGCTGGACTTGGTGGCGGTGAATGCCTACGTTCTGTACAAAGCATCTACAGGGTGGAAAGGAAAAAGAAGATTGTTTCCGATTCTTCTAGCCAAGGAACTCCATTGCCAAATACAGGGATGATGGTCACTGGGTTTTCAAACGCTGCAAACACAGACTTTGAAAGATAGACAGACTGTGTGGGACAGTAACCACTGAGACAAAAGGCAGAAAGATGACGAAGAGATGAACCTGGAACTGAGGCACGGATACATCAATTTTTACATGAACAGCCAAACATGCAAAGCTGGAGAGATCACACAAAAACAAAATTCACTTTTGGTGTTATAATTCAGTGATGGCCAATGAAAATGAAATGACATTTTATTCTGTATGTGTATGAGCATGTCAAAAACCATGGACCATGACTTCACTCAGCTTATGACATTTATATACAAACATGCATTGGAGACTGAAGTGTTAGCATGTTTTCATTTTATTCATTTCATTCTATTAGCAACTTTTCATTCTATTTTCACTCAATTTGTTTTATAAATAACACAGACTTGTGTTTCCATATATTTTGTGAATGTGCGTCTTTCATATTTGCAGGTCAGTCAGCGTGTGGGATATTTGGTATAGATATGGCAGACTTTTGTGAAGGTTTCCATGTCACACACAGAGGTTTAGCCTGCCTTGGATTTGAGCTACTCTGAGTAAAAAATGCAAATGCGCCAGACCTCACAGGTAATGGGTGTGTTTGCACAACAAAAGCAGGAGGAGGATGGGGCTGAAGACCTGCGAAAATCACAGCAGGGGTGACAAACACCTTGGGACTCTCAGCAGAGAATAAAAACTCGGTAAATCTAGTGTTAACTAATATTTGTGTTTGTATTACTTAACATTTGTATTCATGATGGTCAATTGTGCACATTACTTTATAGCTCGTGGAAGTTTTACTTGCACAAAAATGTTCTGGGGGCAGAAGGAAAAATTATGTAGGTAAAACTCCTGTGAGCTGCTTCATATGACTAATTTGAACAACTTAACATTGATAGCTAGATAACTGACATCACTGTTAATCGTCAGTATAAAACGAGATTAGTTTGCATCTTGCCGTCATTGACGTGTTTGCCTCACTGACACCAATCCATGTAAGTGCATTTAAAACATTAAAGCATTCACTGACGGCTGTGTACTGATAGGTTTCTATTCGTTATGCTAAGGGTGTGTCATTACATTGTTTTCTTCTGAAAAGTAGTTTCTGGAAAATGTTTCTTTTTTCCATGTTGCTGAAATTCTGGAGATATGTGTTTTTCATTGGACAGCAGCAACATGTTGGGTGAGTCACTTTAACATCTGCTGGCAAACTTTAGACCTGCTTTCATGTAGCTCTTCTTGACTAATGTCTTCTTTCTAGCCATCCTCTCATACAGGCCAGCAGTATGCACTGCAGCAGTATGCAGTATGCACTGCAGCAGTATGCAGTATGCACTGGAGCAGTATGCAGTATGCACTGCAGCAGTATGCAGTATGCACTGGAGCAGTATGCAGTATGCACTGCAGCAGTATGCAGTATGCACTGGAGCAGTATGCAGTATGCACTGGAGCAGTATGCAGTCTGCTTTCGAAATGGCTGGCTGGTGCACCTTCACTCCACTCTCAGCCAATGAACTTTGCATTTCCCTCAGACTGACTGCCTCATTTTTCCGTCCTTTTTGTGTGCATGGTGAGTTTTGAGGCACGGCCTGGTCTAGACAGGTAGGTGTAGCTTCATCTTTCTCGGAATTAATCCAACGGTGCACCCTATTGTAGGATATCCAATCTCTTGGCTATTTCTTTGTACCTTATTCTAAATATATGGTATTTAATTAGTTTATCTATAACTTTTTTATAATACTCTGTAGTCTTCATCTGCATCGTTGTCATATTTCAGCTGCAGCGCCCTTATGCAAGAAGAGTTTTTCAGCGTTTGATTTTCTTTAAGAGATTTGCTGCAAATAATGGATTTAGGAAATTTACTGTGTGATTATAAATCTGCAATAAAAAATTCTGACAGGTAGAATATGTATCATTCATAATTCAGGCAAATCTGATCATTTTAAGGGGAATGGGGTTCAATAATAAGCACTGTATAAGCAATATCTTACAGATGCATTTGTAACAAATTGTTTTTTTCCTAATCATGCTGTTTAAGTTCACAAACTGTAGCTAAAATAACCCTGAAGACCGGTTCCCCCACTCTCCGAAAGCAGGGCGTTCCCCTGAAACCTTTCATAAGCCAAAATGGCGTAAAGCTAAGATGCAATTACCGTTCACTTCTGAGCAATTTTCGGAAAATTTTGGAACAATTTTTGCGCGGTCCCGGACCAAATCACCCCAAATAATGCATAAAATCTAAAATGACACTAGCAAATAGTAAAAGCAGGAATGATATGATAAATACAAGGCTGATATAAAGCAGAAATAATGCATGTACAGTGTAGAAACCCTGGAGTGGTTCAAACCCTGACCTCAGCAGAATAGTCACATGTCTGTGGGCCTTCGAGCAAGGCCCTTAACCCCCAGCTCCAGGGGCACCGCATGACGTTCTGAAGCTATGAAGAGCAAGATGTGGTAGACAAAGAGACAATTCCAATGTGTTTCATATTATCATATGAAAGGTAAATATGCATAGTTTGCAGTCTTACTTGTAAAATACAGTCTTACTTTCTTTCCTATTGATAGCCACCAAAACAAATCAGGCATTTTGCATCCTCACAGACGTGTACATCGATGACATTAACCCATGTGATCTGTCCCCTTCACGATTGCACCCACGGTCCAAATGTGTCACCAACCTTCAGCACGGCGTCCGTCGCCCTCTCAGCAGAAGAAATGTCATGGTTGGACATGAACCCCAGTGCCATTCTACTTTGTGGGCCTGTAAAATCACCCTTCGGGTGGTATAAAGTTTAAATGGAAGCACGCTGGAAGAGAGGAAACAGCAAATGCTGCATTTAAAGGTTACGTTCCCTGCAATCCCGTAAAGAGTTTGTGTCGCTTGCGGTGGCACAGCGGAGGCGTCCATGGCTGCTTATGAATGAGCCAGAATCCTATGAATCTTAACGAATGCCGAGGAATATCACGCCGGCAAAAAACACCCGGAGCATGTGTCTGGGGCACGTTATGGGCTCGCAAGCGGTACAACGGGCCGCGGACAAAGAACTGGAGAATGTGTGAAACATGCTGTGTCCGTTGTGTTCGCCAGCTGTGGAGCTGCACCCACAGATAGCAACACATGCAACACCCCACTCCTCCCCCCCACCAGCACGGATGGTACTGGTCCTCATGTCATCACAAGCTTTCCATCCTCCTGCAGCCGTAACATCCTCTTTCCTTGTTGTTCTCTCTCTCTCTCTCTCTCTCTCTCTCTCTCTCCATCAGTTTTTTCATGGTCTAGTGAACAAATAACCAGACTCCAGGCATGAAACTTCATTATGAGGGAGAAAGGGTGGGAGGTGGGTGGTAACAGAAGGACAGAAAGTGAAGGGGGGGGTTGGGGGAGGTGGAGGGGGGGGCATGTCACCGGCAAGATATAGTAGCATCTCCTCAGGATGCTTGAGGATGAAGCCTTTGTGGCATCAATGAAGGTGACGCACCGGGATGACAGACTAACACACATTTCTGCTTCTTCTTCCACGTCTTGCCAAATATCTCCTGCATGGAGACATCCTGCATCGTTATGCTGAGCTATGGCCTGACAAGAGGACAATGGGAAGTAAAGGGCTTGTCTAAGAGCCCTTTGCTGCATGGCGCCGTCTCCTCATACAGTCTACATTCTCAATATCAGCGACGATAAGCTGCTTCCCCCGTCTTGTTTACTTCCCACACGGATGGCTGCTCGTTTCGGCGGAGCAGAAAGAATGTCATTCTTCCCCCCCCCGACCCCAGAAGTCCAGTTCACATGCGGTGGCATCCAGGAATTCCAGACGGGTGTCGACCCACAGCCGTGGGAGTTTGGGTTTGCCAGATGCACTGTGGTGCCTGCCGAAGACAATCAATCAGTTTACACTGAATACGTGTTAAATCTCATCTGTGAAACCCTTTCAGACACGGCCTGCTCCAGGGTTTCCTCAGTGGCCCGAGTTCCTGCCAAAGCCTCCCCCATCCCGTGTATGACAGACGGTTCACCGATGATGAAATTCACGGCTTACCAGGGTGTGCTTTTATTAATTTAGAGAGCAGGGAGTCTCACAAAGGCATTTTCGTAGAAATACCTATTGCAAAGGACCAGACCTATAGCCAGCAATATATGTTTGGGGTGTCCAGCAAGCCAATCAACATAGGGGCAAAAAGTAGTACGTTTGCTACCTAGTTATGTGAAGCTGCACCCACAGCGTGACGGATAGCAAGTCAATATCGTGGGAGGTGAAACCCGTGTTTTTTTTGACGCGTGCGACCACAGTTACCTCCTGGGATTGGGATTTTAGACCCTTTGCATCAGTTCTTCGCCGCTCGCATAGCAACTCTGCGAATATATCAGAGGATAAGGCTGCAGAAAATAACCCCACACACCTGCCCCCACAAAGACAGGGTGGTGGGGGGTGGAATCAAACACCCGATCCTGTAGGTTGTGAGGCAACAACATTACGCACTGAGTCACCACACCACCCATAAAAAGGCACCAAGAAATCGGAGTTATCGCTAATGGAATAAACCAAATTTATCATGTAAATGAAAACACTTCTCCAAAACAATTCAATAATTTAAGCAAACATGTCCTGTTTTAAATTGATTTCGCGTTCAAAAATACCATCCACTCCATATGTTATATAGTAATACGAGTACAAATAAACATCAAAATGTACAAATTGAGCTAAAAGCAAAATGTTAGTCATCACTGTCCTCACCATTAGTCTGCATGTGGCCACAGATTCTCATCACATCACATCTTCACATCCTCATTTGCGAAGGCAGCGTGTGATAGATTGTTTCGTGTTTCTTACGCCTTTTCTGGTAGCGCCATGCTCTTCTGTTATCGGATGTTTCAGTCTTGGCTGAGACGAGGATGGTGGTCATAAGCTTTCAACCCCCCAGGCTGAGATTTACGACAGATCTTCGGGTACCGCGCTGCATGTGCGACAAACCATTGTTTTCTTACCGGCACATGTTGGAGATTTACGTCGTCACAGACAACAGCTATTATGGTTTCGGTGACTAGACAACTGCTTTGAGTCATCTTTCGATTTCAGTGTTTCAACGTGCAGAACGCCAAACAAGGCCCTTATTTCGGGTCCAGAGGTAGAACTGAAATGCTAACGGCTGCTATAGAAAACCACTGTGTAGCGTAGGAGCAGAAGAGCGTTTGGTATTCTACCCATGGAAATATGATCACGACTGTATTTTACGATAAAACTATGGGCGTCAAACAATGCTTTAAACATCACAATGACGCTAATCAATCCATTTGTTTATATTTAAGTGATCCACTTTTTAGATGAGTCATTCTAGTAAAGGTAAGTATTCTCGGAACAAATAACATAATCATTTACTACTTGCAAGGGATGTTAGATAAAATTACAATGTACATGGTTCGGTTGTCATTTAGCAGATGCAGATGGGTTCTCTACATCTTGTGAAAACTCATTGTGTTCTGTATCATGTTTAATTCTTGAAATTGTATCCTAGTAACACAGTGATATATAGTGAAGTAGCAACAGTAGTTAGTAGAGCTGATTTATAAACAAATGTTGCATTATTGCTGTAATATTAATGCAGCGTTCTGCACATCTGGGAATAACCACGGGAATCTATTAGCTTAGGAATTTTGTATTACAATTCTTCAATAAGTGATTGGGAGTCCCACCTTTAATGTAAAATTATTATTTATAATATGCATGTACGAATTAAGTCCCCATCATCTGGAGTCTTCCTCATTGAAACTGTCGCTAAAAATTAGTCAAAGCAGTTGTTAAAAAGCTCATCCTCCTCTTGAGCTAATTACATTAACATTTTTCCTAATTTTCACAAACATTTACTTTCCTTCTTAAATAAGCTGTGCCCACACCCACCCTCATACCGCCTCTGCTAATAAAGAAGAGAAAGAACAAAGTCATTCTTTGTGTATTAATGTTTCACCTGTATGCAGTTGTTTGGGCAAATTACTCTCTTTCCGTGCACAGACAGCAGAACAAAACAGATTTTCGAAGATCACCCCTGATTGCTCCATTGTCTAGGCTGCACTTCTCTCCAGCAACCGCCAGATAATTGTTGAGCACAGCATGGCAGGCGTGTTTATAATTCTGCAGAAGTGTGTGTGACACCCTTTCTTGTTTCTAAAGGAAAAATCCGAATGAATTATTTTGAATAGTTGTCCCCTCTCTTTTCAAAACAAGATAAGGTATCCTTGGGGAAAAAGTAAACTTTACTGCATAAGCCTGCTAGTTTCCATATAAAATACAGCAACACCATAAATAATGAGTACCTTCATGTCATACTTTTTAATGTGATCTGTTTGACTCAAGTTGATAATATCTCCTGGAGACCTGCCTTCACCTTGAGCAGGAAAGCCGAGGTCTTGAAATAAGCTTAAACACACTTATCACCAAATGCACCATCTGCTGTTCCTGGTTGACCTGAGAATCCAGACCGAACTGCAACCTAAATCACCTTCTGCCTTTTTCTGCAGCTGATTCTTTTTCTGCAGTGGATTCCGCATTTATATTCACCCTTTTGTCTTCCAACAAAATTTATAATGGGTTTCTGGTCAAAAATTAATATTGATAAGGGTGACATGAAAACGTCGTTTGATTTTCTTACAGATTTAGCCAGATACTAATACAGCTTAGTGTAAGTTAATTTAAAGAACATTAGTCACTTTGCCTAAGACTCGGTGCTTAACAGCTTAAAATACAGGACAGTCACTCGTCGCCAGTCAAGCCACAAAAACCAACATTTTGTTTCCTGGGGATTAAATACTGTACACATGTATGACTTCCTGTTGATCAGCATCACGCCGTACGGCAGGACCTGTAGAGCCTTGTCCATCTGTTAACCTCTTTTCAAGAACACCTAGACAACAACCACCAACCTTTCACATCTATTAACCATGTTCACCATTCTGTTTTGCTCACTGGACTTTGCCTACGTTGATTTCCCCTCTGTCACAGTGAACCTACCTGCCTGCCACTGACAGCAGCCCAGGATGACAACCAGGGGTATCGAATGTACCTGACCGGACAAAAGAAATGTCACATTGAGGATTGACTGGGATAATTTCTTTAACAATTCTTTTTACGCTCGGCATTAACATCTAATTTAGAATTACCCTCCAAAACTCAGCAATTATCAGCTAAGTGTCCATAATGACTGGTTGTTGGGTTTATAATGGACTTACACCAAATTTCTGACGCAAAGTAGATTCCTGTCAGGTTAGTGGAAGATCGTAAGGTGAATTTCCACGACGATACATTTTGATAAGCTCTGTTTCATTTGCACCTGAAATAAACCTGCGTGAATGCATGTCTGTGTGTGTCTTTGTATAGTATGATGCATTCCAGTGTACGTGTGTCTTTGTGAAAAAGCATGTATGTTCATTTCTGTCAGTATGCGTCTTTGTGTGTCTGTTCGAATGCCTGCAGCATGCACAAATGTGCGTGTGTTTGTGTGTCTGCAGTGTGTGTGTGAAAACGTGTGTCCTGTGTGTGTGTGTGTGTGTGTGTGTGTGAATTGTCAGGAGGTAATTAAATGCAGAGACCTCTCCACTATCGCCTCCCCCAGCCGCACACCACTGACGCACCAAGCGGCTGCAGAGAAGTGAGTCATCCAGCCGGAGGGATTGTCACCCCTCCCTCTCTCTCTCCTCCCCCCCCTCCGCCTTGATCCCTCCCTTCCTAAAGAAGGCACTTAACCCGGATGGGTCCGGGCGCTCGTCTGAGCCAGGCCCCTGGCTCTCTGGGCAGCCTGCGAAGATGCTTCTTACACAAGCACTTAATTCATTATGTGACTTTTACTGCTGTGAGTGTTTAAAACATGGTATAAAAAACAGCGCAGCAGTGAGTGGAGGCAGGCTTGAAGGAAGCCACTCCTAAGCAGATTTGCACTAACGCTCTGCTGTGCCACCGTGGACATTTCCCAGGATCGCACCTAAACAGTAAATGTAGGCACCCATGAGGACACCATTTCATGGTCGAACACCACAATACAAAGCTAAGAAAAGCAGACAGTAATGCTTTACTTGCAGCTGTCATCTATAATGCACTATAGATACCTTCATAATGCATCATAATGGACATTATAAGAATTAATAAAGCATCACAGCATCTTCTATTGACAATCATAAGGCATTATAGTGTTGATTATAATACTTCATAAGCTCCAGTGAAGCTCTCATCTATAATGCACTATAGATACCTTCATAATGCATTATAATGGTCAGAATTAAGCATTCTTTGCACTGCGTTATGAATAGTGCATTATAATGCATTATAGATGAGAAATATACCCTGTTTATAATGCTTTATGAATGCATTATGATGTGTTATGAATGTGTTTATAAATACTTATAGACATGTCATTCCTTGGAAGTATTACCGAAAAGACAGTTACAGCAGTACCCATACTGTTCATATCATAAATCACAAGAAAAGGGCAATATTTTTCCTGAAACCCATGTCACTGTACACTGCACTGTCCCTTGTGGTAGCAGTTGTCAAGGGGCCGCATGTTTGCTCTTGCCTGATGTTCTGGCTTGGTCCATGGAACAGATAACCATGGTTTCCAAGAGCACAAAATCTCCCTGAAGAATTACTGAATCTGTTGGTACCAGAGCCAATGGGCTTCCTGCTCGGACTCAGTGTTCAATCCACCTTGGCACGGGTGCTATCTTTTAGACCTGACACTAAATTTATAACTGCTATATATAATATAAAAAAGCAGACATGGGTATGTCAGGTCCAGAGAGTAAAAGTCCAGACCAAGATTTTGTTTAGACCGACCAGTTGAGTACTCTGTGACTGTGACTCCTTTACATTTAACTGGGTGGTTGAAATGAAATTTTGGTCTGGATTTTTACTCTCTGGACCTGAATTGCCCACCTCTGATAAAAAGCATGCACAATGGTAATAGTGAGATTCACATTGTCTGTTTTGTGTATTTGTCTTGCAAAAGAAGATGAAGGTTAATCCCTCAGGGCCAGATTTCGATTCTCTGGTTACCATCAGTTCTTGTAACTATCCCAGAAATTCAATCATGTGTCAGTCATTCAGGTATACAGTGTTGTCATTGTTGTTTGTGGTGTGAGGATTTCTCCAGGGAAAAGGTTTGTCTACAATGTGAAAAGGGTTTTGTATAATGTGAGATTTTAAAATTATTAGTACAGTATGTAAAAGCTTCAGCAAAAATGTGGAATTATTTCCGAGGAGTCTTTTACAGATGCCTATTTATGAAAAGGAAATATTTATACTGCCCCCTGCTGGATTGGACTGTGTCCTTGGCTTGACTTTCACCACAAAAAAAAAAAAAAATGTAGTGCCTTTTGTCTTAGAAAGTATAAAGTGATGTGATGCTAATTTGGAAATACAAGACAATGTACAGAGCTGTTAATGAAATCTCTGCCTGGGCTAAAAAATAATAATTCAGTCATTTTATTGATCCCCATGAGGAAATTTTTTGTCACGCATCCCTCAACTTGCCCTTGGCAGGTGAGAGAAAGCTGGGCAAGAAGGGTTAGCCCCCCCATAGCAGTGCCCAGGGAGCTGGGGGGTTAAGGACCTCAAGGCCTCAAGCCTACAGCTGCCTGCTCAAGCACCTGCAGGTGTGCTGAGGGCGGGCTCAAGCTAGCGATCGTCCAATCACAGACACAGAGGTTTAGCCCACGAGCCACGCACTATTCCTATCAACAATAAATGGCTAAAGAAAACCAACTAGTACACAAAATTCCTTTAATATATACAAGAAGCAAGCAATGCTCAAAAAGGTCTATAGAATGAAGTAAACATTTCAGATTTAAGTACTAGAAATCTTATTACAAACCTCTAACAATATTTCTCTTCAGAGTTAAACTGCTACTCATCTAGTTTCTATTCATGACCTTATGTACTTGTATTGGTGCAAATATTGATACAATCATCCTTATCTATGCCTCACAGGAGCCTGCATGGCTGGATTCAGGTCTTCCAGCCTGTCACAGTAACAGCAGGCCTTTCATACAGGGATCATTCCTGCCAATCTCTCGACTTTCTGTTCAGCAACAATAGCCTTTGTGAGGCAGTGTTTCATACAAGGCTCATCTGTACATGGTATGAACCGACTGCCCTGCACATAAACACAACAGGTTAAAACCATCCAAGAATTATGTTTGCTTTCTTAAGAAGGTATCATTCTGGCAGTGTGATGTTGCCAGGGAGGAGTCCATGTAAATGCCCAGATCTTTCTCAGGAAAGGCTGCTGTTATCTCTCCATGCGGAGCCCGTATAAAAACACAGCACTGCCTTCTGTGTGATTCATTCTGAATTAGTCCATATCAGATTTAATCGGCCACATCTCCCTCACTCTATGTTTCTCTTTCTGATTTAACGTCATCACTGCCTGTTCATTTCTGTTACGCTACTACAGAGCTTATTTCTATGCTATCAGCCAGTTCACCTAATTTTCTTCATAACTGATAAGGCTGACAAAACCTTTGTCATTTTATAGATCTGAAACATGAACCAGCCCAACACAGAACACTGATTGGTGCCCATGATTAATACAAGCTCAAAAATAGTCCCTACCCTCAAAATTATGTTTTACTACCTGTCAGAAATTTTTTGCTTAATGTAGGTTTGGTTCCCTCCACTCCATGCCAACCTGCCCTGACTTCTGCCACTGGACCTGCTCCTCTAGCTCATGGGTGTTTTACTTACATAAAAATGTTCTCAGAGCAGAACAAAAAATGATTGGTTCAGAGAGATAACCAATCAGATTGTAGAGGAGGTGGGTCTAACCAACTAGAGGAGGCAGGATCAAAACATGTGATTAGTTGATCTCTCCTCCTTGAGTTGCTTGGACCCACCTCCTCTACAGTCTGATTGGTTACCTCACTGAACCAGTTATTTTTCTTTCTGCCCTCAGAACAAGTAAGTAAAACTCCCATGAGCCCCTCTATATCCATGATTGCTTTCTCAATATCCACACCACAATTAGCTGTGCTCTTTGCTTCTTAAGCTCACCAAGAAGTGCTTTCCTCTGGTCTTATTTGTTCCACTGTTTCCATTAACCAGTTCATGATAAAATATTGATTAGTCCTCCCATTTCCATATGTTATGCTTCTGTCCAGCACCCAGGCCAGTACATTCTCCCATCTTCATCTTCTTGGGGTAAAATGATGTTAGAGCAGCAGGCCCACAAAGTGAAACTGCGGGATTACCTTTCAGCAGTGTATTACGGTAACCGGCCCTTTGTAACGCTACTGCTAGCTAATTGTTTTAAGTCTATTTGTAACATCGCCATAGCCCACGTGAAGAGCTCTGATGTAGCTTATGTTGTGAAGAGTGCAATTTAAAAATAAACTGAAAAGAACTGAATGCAACTGAATATAGCTCACTGGCTTCAAAAGAGGAATCTACAGCCACGTGTGGAATTCTGCTTCCTCTTCAACAAACACCTGTACAAAATATGAATGCACTCATTTACTACACTGCTGTCACCCTTCAGTACTGCGCCTGATTGGTTTATTTGCTCGCTATATATACTTCCTCATGATTTTTTTTACTACTCCAATTTTGAAGAATGGCTTAAAAACGTTTTTTTCTTTGTGTGATTGAATGCTGACTCTCATCGTGATTTATATACGTTCCTTCGCGTGCTGAACCGATCACTGAATATTTAGTCTTTTTTCACCGTACGTTGCAAACGGCATCTCTTTATGTGGATTTCCTAAGCTTCAGGCATCTAAAAATATACATTTTCTCAAAATACATAAATGTAGCCCTTCATGATATATTTGAAATTCATCCAGCCATCTTGTATGAATTACTTCTGTCTTCTTGTATCGTACATTTACTTTACTGCAGCACTGGATTTTCAGTTTAGATTTACCCATTAATGAGTAACAGTGTATGTCTAACATAAGAAGACCATGGCCTCAATCTATCATAGTATCTGTCATCCAGGTGCCATCGCTCGGTCCAGATGATTAAAGCCAGGTACCGGGTCGATAAGCGAATCTTGCTTGATAGGAGATTTCCCAGAAAGTGTCACCCAGCCATTGCTAGTCATTTCGATCGTGTCTTTGTCATTCAGCAAATTCACTGGAATAGTGGCACTATTTATGTACATGAATCATGTATCAGTTCATAAGCCTAATATTTGTTTTACTTTTGTTTATTTTGATATATATTCCATCCTCGTTCTATCTACTTGGTCTTTCTGAAGAAAAACACAAGCATTCACACTAGCTATATTTGTAGTGGATGTTCAGTGTGTTTAGTTTGTCTTTACATTACCTAAAAAGAAATGCATATCTCCCGGAAAGCCTCTATCCATAGATCCAAAGGAGCCAGACCATTCATGGTCTGTCTATGCCCTGTAGCGGGCAGCCATTAACCCAGGAATAACCAGCAGCAAGGCATTGCAGCACTGAAGTTAAAACTACAATTCCCACAAGGCAACATTGGTGAATCACTGATTAGCTAACTAGAACTTCCCAGCATGGCTTGGTCGTCAATTCCCAGGAAGGGTCTGATCATTAATGCGGTGGAAGAAGCTCTCAAAATGAGACACATGGTAATTTTTCAAGTACGTCACAAACTGATTCAGTTAATTATATCAGTCAATCATCAATTTAGCAAGTTAATCAGAAATTAGGCCACAGAACAATTCACTCATGATGTTATTTGAAGCTTTACGTTGGCAATGACTTTTAAAGACTTTTCTCAAGCTGCATGCATAAAATAAACTGCCTCAAAAACATTTTGCCATTCTTATAAGCTTATAGGACCAGACTGTCAATTCCAGCACTTTAAATGCTGCTGTAAAAAAGGACAATTTAACACAAATATCAGATACTGACTCCCAAAGCAAGAGAAGATGCTTTCTTGTTTATTAAAACAAGACCCCTTGCATTCCACTGTCCTGTGTCTCCAAAACACTCCTCCGATTCCCACTTACCGCCACACAGTCAACATGAGTCGCTGAGTCGCGCTGTGTTTATTTGATCATTAGCCGGCCAGCTGCCGGCAGATAAGCGGACTCATTAGCATATGAAATTAGCAACATTGCCATTCAGTTGGGGAGATTGAGAGAGAGGGAGAGAGGGGGCTCACTCATGAATGCATTAGTTACTTTGATGATTTTAAATGGGCTCCCCACTCCTACGTTCTCCCAAAATATGTAGAACATAAGAGCATCGAGCAGTTTAAAGGTTGCATGTGTTTCCTTGGTGACAACTGCCAATGAGATCCTGACTCTGGAAGCGTTATTTGTAGGATAATGTATAGAAAGCTTGGAACTGTGGATCACAGCTGTAGAGAGTGGCAAAGCTGTAGAATATGGCTGTGCTGTGTTAGAACGGTGAAACAGAGGTATAGTACAGTAGAGCCCATCGCTATAACAGAGGTAGAGTGCAGTAGAGCTCATTGTTATAAGAGAGGTAGAGCTTAGTATAAAGCTCATAGCTATAACAAAGTGTCATGACCTGCTCGTACAATCCTCCTGTGCGCCACGCCCCCTCATTTACCACGTGTGCAATCCCGATTGTGGCCAGCTGTTTCGTGTTATTTCTGCTTAGTCCTGTGTATTTTAGTCCACGTCTGAGTCTGTTTCCCTAGTCTTTTCACGTCTGATCGTGTAGTGCCGCCTGTTCCATGCCCCTGCTCCGTTTCCCCAGTAAATCTTTTGTATTCCTCTCCTGCTTCCTCGCTCCGTGCACCACAATCGGTCTCGACAGAATGACAGACCTCCCAAAGAAGACACCCAACCTCATGGAAGAGGAGTACCTCGTCCTCATGGAAGAGGTCAATTGTAGCCTTCGCAGCCTGAGATCCAAAAGCCTCTCGCGGCAGGGGCTTTAGCCGTCCGGAGCGAGGACATCCTGGAAGAGATGTCCCCGCCCGGCGACGCGCACCTAGCTGAAGAGGTACACGAAACTGTCCAGCGGCTTCGAGAAAGGACAGTGAAGGAGATGAGGTGGCAGGTGCCTCTCGACAGCGAACTGCCCCACGATCAGCTGTCTGAAGCACCCCGGAGCTCACTGAAAGCTGGGAGAAAGAAGTGAAAGCGGGGTCTCCGTAAACAGGAGGACACACCGGAGCTCTTCCTAGGGGCTACCTGGATCTCCGCTGTTCTCTCTGCCGCTATGCTGCCAGTGCCGGCAGCTTATCCCTTCCAGGGAATGCGCCTGGCCCTTAAAGGGGCCATCCCGAGGGTCCCCAAAACCCCCAGGAGGATGGCACCTGCGGCTGGGGTGCAGTCCCCTGCTCCACCCCCCGCGGTTAATGCACTAATCTGCCTGCTCCAAGTTTGCCTAATCTGCCTGTTCCTGTGCTACCTGACCTGCCTGTTCTGCCCGTACCTGCCCTGCCTGTGTCTTATCTGCCCATTCCTGTGCTGCTGGGCCCGCTAGTTCCACCTGCTGCAGCGCTTGAGGTCCTGCCGCCTGCTCCGCCTCTTGCACCGCCCGGGGGCCCAGACTGCACCTCTGCTTGCTGCTCTGCAGGAGGCCCCGGCTCCGCCCATGCCTGACCCTCCGCCTCCTGCTCTGCCCGAGGTTCCTCTGCCCCTACCTCCTGCTCCACCTTTTCTGGTTCATATCCCAGCTCCCGTGACACCAGTCCCAGTCCCCGAGGAGGTCCGGACTGTCTGGCCACCGCTCCTTCCCCCTTGGAGGTGGAGGAGCTCGAGTGGGACCCCTTAGGGATCTCCCTAATGGACCCTTCGGGTGCATCACTCCAGCCATCACACCAGCACGGTGGATCCCGGTCAGGGCCCCACCTTTCGGTGTCCCGAAGGGGGAGAGACACAAACGCAGGGGTCGGGTCCCACCCACCCTGCCCCCTGGCTCACTCTTGGTTCCCCGGGCTCCTTTTTGGCATTTGCCTGTGGATTCTCCAACCTCTGCTCGGCTGTCGCCTGCGGTCACGCCTGCCACACCTCCTCGCCTACGGTCCTGACTCCGCCGCCTTGTCAGTTGCAGCAGGCCTCTCTGCTCCAACTCCTCGGTCGCCTGCGCCTTCGCCAGCTGTGGCGTCCCCTTCGCCTGTGTCGGCTCCTGCTCCCTTCTCTCCTTCGCCAGTCAGCCCTTCGTCACCCTCCTAGCCTTCATCCCCTGTCCCTATGCCTTCCTACTTGGCCACTCCGATGCTTCCTCCTGCATCCTCCTTGCGTCTGCCGAGGATCCCTTCGGCTCTGACCTTGCGGTCGCCTGCTGCTCCTCCGGCTTCCGCCTTCCGTCCTCCAGGGTCCCCTCGTTCTCCCCATTGTCCTCCATCCTTTCCCTTTCGGCCTCCTTATTTCGTCCCTCCTGTCTCTGCTCCTTGTCCCTCTGGGTCTCCTCTGTTCACTCCTGGTCCTTTTGTTCCTCTGTTCTCTGCGCCCTCTGTGTCTCCTTTCCCGGTCTGCCTGTCTTGTGTCAGGTGTTGTCTTTCTTCCTGTCTCTGTGCCTGTTCTGTGTGTCTGGTTCTGTTTCCGGTCTCCCATTAATATTCCTGCTTTTGTCTTCCATGTCCGGCGTTCCCGGTTTCGTCTCGTCCTTCGCCTCCCCGGAATGCACGCCTTGGGGGTGGGGGGGTAGGTTCTGTCATGACCTGCTCGTACGATCCTCCTGTGCGCCACGCCCCCTCATTTACCACGTGTGCAATCCCGATTGTGGCCAGCTGTTTCATGTTATTTCTGCTTAGTCCTGTGTATTTTA
This sequence comes from Brienomyrus brachyistius, assembly GCF_023856365.1. Lineage (NCBI taxonomy): Eukaryota > Metazoa > Chordata > Actinopteri > Osteoglossiformes > Mormyridae > Brienomyrus > Brienomyrus brachyistius. The sequence continues at coordinate 11,806,115 of NC_064550.1, forward strand.
GTCCACGTCCGAGTCCGTTTCTCTAGTCTTTTCATGACTGATCGTGTAGTGCCGCCTGTTCCATGCCCCTGCTCCGTTTCCTCAGTAAATCTTTTGTATTCCTCTCCTGCTTCCTCGCTCTGTGCACCATGATCAGTCTCGACAGAGAGGTAGACTGCATCACCGTTGAACACAGATGCAGAATGGAGTCAAAGCCACAGGACATAGATGCAGGAAGTGTTCACGCTTTGGAACATGGGGTAGAGCTCTTATACAGCCTGGCTGTGCTTTGGAACACAGTTGTACACTGTGACTGAGGTTCTGAACACAGTTACAGAGCTGTCTAATGTGGTTGTGGAAATTGGTTGAGCTTTGGAACACATTTACAGGAGACCTTTAGAATACATTTACTGGAGACCTTTGGAATACATTTGTTTAGCATCCTAAGAATAGTATCCATGCCATTGGAGTCAATCCATATATCAATAAAACAAATGTAATTTTCTTCAGTACGTTCATAGATGGCCGACATAAAGTATAAAAAAAAATACATCGTTGACAGGTAATCGAAAGCCCAGGAAAGCACAGAGACATCTATCTGACTATCGATTTATTTTCTAAACTGCCTTTCTATGTGACAGTCCAAAAACAAATGTACAACATATGAAAAATGACTTTCTGACACCAAGAAGATACACTTGGGTAAGACTTAATGAAACACATAAACGAGACAGCAGATAATTATGCAACAAGCTCCATACAGTGATTTGAAAGTTCAAGCTGCTTGTGCCTTAAGAGATCATCATTGATGGGTTTTTGGGAACATGAGATGAGAAAGACATTTGGAAAGACATTTTTATCGAGACCTCATTCTTATGAGTGGCCTAGTATGTACTTGTCCGTCAGATTGAACAAAGAGGAAAAGACTCAGTACAAGCAGGAACGCCTATGCATGGATGAGGCGGACCCTGTACAAATCACTGCTAGTTTATCATGTCTGTGCAGATTTGTCACTAATAAATACCAAGTGTGCTGGAAAACGATGATAATATCATGAACAGGATGTTAAAAAAAAAAATCCTTATTGTCATACTGACCCAGCAACCCACCAAGGAAGGCAGTTGGGTCTGTGAGTCACTCGGTCTATTCGTCCCAATTAGCCATGACTGCACCTTGACGGGGGCCGAAGCCGGATAGACAGAAGCGCAGAGCAGTTGGGCCATGGAGCGTGATCATCCTCCCCAAACTTCTCAGGTCCTGATTAATAATAAAATACACCGAAGAAGATGACAGCACTCATGTTTGGATAAGCTGAGGTCCCACATCAGCACGTTTTGCCTTAGTAGAGAGAAACATTCCTGACATTTACCTGCAAAAGACCAAGTATATATAATACAACAATATCATATATTAAGTATCATTCTAATACTTTTATCTTACACGGCCGGGTGCTTGCAAACTCCCTTTCCCCCTCCACTGCCACAGAAACAGGGAGATGTTGCCTCTCTCTCCTTCGCATGGATCCGAGGCTTGTAGTTGTGGGTGTCTTGGATGAGTCACACCGTCAAATTACCCCGTTTAAAGCGTCTTTCAAATTACTTCCCTTCCAGTCGGGTGCAGCACTGATAACCGATAACAATTTTCATTTCTTCAAGGAGATTTGGAGGACTCCAGCGCGTTTGTTCTGGGGTATCATGTGTGTGTGTGCGTGTGTGTGTGCGTGTGTGTGTGTGTGTGTGTGTCCCACACATTCATTTGTTCAGGCTGGACAGCCCGTCTGAGTTGGTTTAACACTTCTGCAGTTGTTTCATTCAAACATTTTTATTCATTCTTGGCCAAATTTGATTCTAAGCAGAATGTTGGTCCTTAAACAGATTTCTCTTTTTTGTCTTCGAAATATTTGGTAACAAATACTTTGAATAAATAAAAAGAACAACAGGACCACCAACCGGTGAGATGGAATTAAATACAGGTTTGCCAGTTCTCATGCATCTGGTGTGACTCTCACGCTCATGCAAGAAATCTTATGGCAAATCTAGTTTATTCCATTGTAAACCTAAAATTAGCTACATCAAAAGCATTGTGGTCGTTTTCAAACCCTACAGACTATTTACAAGGTAATAACACTGTTAAATACATGCAAATGGTTGCAGCCTTGTCTCAAATTGAAAATCTCACGCCAGCTAGCTGACCGAAGTTGGCAACCCCGTAAATGCAAAATGGTGCACTGTGACTATTTGACCGCTTGCTTCTGGAATTAATTTAATGAATGATAAGTTTATACATTCCAGAGTTATCGCTCTGAATACTACTGCTCAAAAACATGAAGAAGAAGAAGGCAGCTTCCTGTATTGGATAGAGCATTATTATTGACCCAGCATCACATGTTTAGGTGCTGTTACTTCAATACTGGGCATTGCATTGGTATTTAGATGTATCTAAGTTTGAACACCTTTTCAGTTGCCTCTATAATATATAATATATTACTTCAATATATAGTATAAGTTGTTTATAATTTTTCATGCACGTTTTTTAGATAATTGTGATACAAGATGACTTACTGGTACAGGTTTACAATGGGCTTTAATCATTTTAAAGTGCAGCGCCGTATGTAAAAAATTACATCCAAAAACCAGTTTGCCGTTTTGTCGTTACCTACAATGTGCTACAACCTTCACGTTCTCGAAATAGTAATATATAAAATAGGCCTAAATATTAGTTAATAAGAAACAGAGCTTCAGAATGGCAAGGATTATCTTTCAGTTTAGACCTTGTTGAGATTTTAATGGCGAATACAAATTCTTCACATCTTGAATCATGGTGAACTGAGATTGTTAAATAGTTTGATTAACTAGGGTGCCTTCCTTGCCAGGTAGAAATAAACAATACAGACTCCGGGGTTAAAACCATGTCTGGAAATGGCTGTTCGTTGTATATTTCTTTTCTATGTATCATTTGAAAGCTTTGTAAGTATTTTTTCAGATGTTCACACGCCTGGCGGCATTTGTGACAGCTTATGCCTCGTTCGCTCGTCTTGTTTGACAGCAGTGTCACGCGTTGCTTGCACACAGCAGCACCCAGAATGAAAACATACTGTATCAGTGGAAACAAGATGTCTGACTCCCTGCTTTGTATATGCAAGGCTGTGTTTGCCGTGTTGATCAGCTCCGGTAAAGGCGGGTGCTCATGAATATTCATTAACAGCAAGGGCCTTACTCGTCTAGATCTGATTCCAATCATTACATCAGTTTGGCTAGAAACGGTAAAACCAATCTAAATCAGAATACATTCCAAGCCCGCCTGCTCATGAATATTCATTAGGGTGGCTTGCGGCTGTACCTCCTTCAACAGCAGTGGAGACCTCGTAATGCACATGCATCATAATTATATGCATGGTCAGCCTGGATAGAATTACGAGGTACAACTCATGGAGAAAACTGTGGCTTTCAAAATGTTTTTCATGTTTTTCAAAGGCCTGGTGTTTGTCCTCAGTCACCTCCTTGGCTCCAACCTCCGTTGCTGCTCCCGACCAATCAGGGGAGCCTGTGGCTCTCTGACCCCCAAAACAGTAGGGTGGAGGTCTCATAAACACACTGTGTCCTTGTTGTTTTTTTTTTATGTCAAGCTGGCCAAAAAAACGTGGTAAAACTAGGCTGAATTTATTTCTGTTTCTATTGTAACTGTGATGCTGGACTGGGGTGCTGTGTTGAAACAAAGGCCATAGGACTGGTCTAGTTAGAATGATTAGTTGTGGTGATGCTTGTCTAATCACACAGAACAAAATTCAAATGCAATTAAAAAAGAACTAAATACACAAAAAAAAATCTAAATACACTAAGTGCACAAACACTAATGTGGTTTAGAAGTACTTGCTAAAAGAAAAGTTAGTACACTGCTCCTTGAGCATTGGGTTTTAAATTCAAAGTTCAGGATAACACAGCATGCTAAACAGTAGTGAAATATTATAGGCTGTAGCCTGAAGACACAAAACATTATCCATTTTCGACTGATGTAGAGCAGTGTCTCCCAATCCGGTCCTTGGGGACCCAGAGACAGTCCATGTTTTTGCTCCTCTCCCGGGTCCGAGTAGTAACACAAACGTGGACCGGCTTGGGACCGGCTGAGGACCGGCTTGGGACCGGCTGAGGACCGGCTTGGGAAACAGTGCAGTAGAGATGCCCCTTTCAAAAGAAATAGCTGAGATTGTCGACAGAAGACATCCAAAAACCTGTTTGCCGTTTTGTCGTTACTTTTACTATCATTGCTGCATCAATTAAAAAAGGAAAAAATCTTGGATAGCGAGCAAGAAATCCTTTTACAAATATTATTATTCCAGTAATGAAGACATTAGCATGGCAAGGCTGAAATCTTTATAGATTGCATAAAAAAAATATGTGTGCAAAGCCCTTTGTAGCATTGCTTTACAAATACGACAGCTCTGCAGAAATACGAATAATCTTACTAGACATCTTTCATTATAAACATATTTTTATTTTCTTGACATGAGGTGAGATTTCCTCTGTTACCCATTAAAATAGACTCTTAGTATAATAAAGAGGAGCAGATTCCAAGCACCGTGATATCTTACGCTGTTGAGTTTATCTTCTCCTGAAGAACTGTATGTGTATATACTGTTCTGTAAGGTGTAGACCACGGAGACTGGGGTGCTGGAGGCTGGGTCTCTTGGGAAAACTGTTACCATGGCAATTGAGCGAGAACCTTTGACTGACAGAATTGCATGTAACTGTTCAGATATAACTACACTTTTTCTGAAAGGACAGACAAACTCCCACCTCTCTAACCCTGGCAAGAAAAAAAATCTCATGGTCAGGTTTTAAGTAGCTTTAAAATATATGAGTCAAGGGCCATCTGACTTGTGCTTCATGGGACAGACTCGAAATCTATGATGACCCTGTCCAGGATAAATGGTTGTATGATAGATGGATGATTTCTCCAAGCCCATTAAGAAGTCAGTCAGGAGACCCAATGAAGTAGATCATCTGTGCTATGAAACAGTCAGAGATCTCGGAAGCTCACTGCCTCTTTAGCCTTTATATATAGCGGGTTCTGTTGCTGGTTTGGTCTTTGTTGTTCACTCATCGCCGTGGCGATGCGTGTGTAGTAATCCCTGCAGAAAAAACAGCAGGACGAATCCCCGCTTCAAGTTTGTCTTTGAATGAGTGACACTCTACGTGCCGCCCGCAGGCACCGTAGACACCTTTGAAAGATTCAGCAGACATTTCAGGCATGTTTTACAAATTCCACCGCAGGCTGGATTTAAAACCGGGGTGGCACAGCGGAAGAGTTCCTACATTTGCTGAGGGTTTAAGCAGGTACTCCGGATTTCAACCACAATCCAAAGGAAATGTTACAGTCCCTCGCATGCTGTTCTTCCTGGGATTTGCTTTGGATCACTGCAGCCCAACCTGGATAAACAGATACCGAAAAGAGACGGCTTTAAGGACTGACTCAGCCTGACTCCTTCAGAGGAATTCCAAGGTCAAACGCATAATCTCTATCCCTATAAAATATTGGCTCAGAACATTGAAGAGGTTCGGAAGCAAACTCCTAGAAGAAAGCAGTAACCATTAGCAACCACTGTCTGTGCTTTTTTAGCAAAAAATTCTGTCATTCAATCTATGGTATACACTGGTATATTTTATTATAGGTGTTGTAAATAGAAACATGACACTGAAAACATTTAAGATAAATATAAATATGCTTGTAAAATTGCTGCACTTACCCAGTCAAATCTCATGGCTCTGGATATAATTTGGAACTATATATTAACAGCAAGCATGTCCAGTACAAAATCCATAAGGCTGATTACTTCTGTTGCCGACTAGAACCATTGATTCAAGAATTCAAAACTAATCAATGGAGAGTCACTAATGGTCATTTCTCTCCAATGAATGTGAGAAGGTGCATTAATTTTTTTTTTACGTACAATAATGTGCAAAAATCTAAGGCAGTCAAATAAAATAATGTTTAAATTGTCTTCACGTTGGTGTAAAACTACGATATTTTGTCTGTGAAAGTGTGTCAGCTTAGCCATTTGGAAACCTCTCATAAAATTGCCCCAAAATTTGCAGCAACAATCCAACGGATAAATGGACCTGCTCTGAGGCCCCTGAAGGGAGGCATGGAACCAAAGCAGCATCCATCCAGTCGTCCAATGAGATATCAATAACTTTTCGGAGAACAGAAGAAATTCACGCTAGTGTTCGTTTGCGTATGAGCTAATGCTAAATTGGATTTTTTATTCGTAACAAATATACACTTTCTACTCAGATGAATAGCCTTAAAGATTTCTTTGACTGTATAACACTTTTTTTGCACAGTGCTGTACAGCTATGAACTTTACAGGATGAAACTGCCAGTGTTAACCATCGGGTTTTTTTACAAGTGATTTAATAACAATAACAATTAAATCACAATAAAAATGAGTGTCTGTTACCATCTCATGTTTAGTCTGTCCCCTTTATAAGATTAAGCACCTGTATTGCATTCATTTTGTGCAGTTTTATGATTATCCATCTGTTCCTCCATCCAGATCCTAATCACCTATCTCAGTTGGGGTCACAGGATTTAAACACTAAGTTGGGAATTTGGGACCTGAACATGCTACCATTTTGTTACCGATAGATATCCGCAGAGGTTTGAGGGCAATATTGGAGACGTCAGCCTGTATGTTCAATATACTTAACTGCTAAAGATCTTTCTTATTGTAATTCTGTAGCTCTAGGCTTCCTCAGTCTAGCACATTATTTCCCAACCCGGTCTTCAGGGACCCCCAGACTGTCCGTGTTTTTGCTCCCTCCCAGCTCCCGGTAGGACAGTGTGGCAGGAAGCTGGGAGGGAGCAAAAACGTGGGCTGTCTCGGGGTCCTCAAGGACTGGGTTGGGAAACACTGGTCTAGCAGGCACAGTCTGCTGCTTCTCCCCTCTCCTTCTGCACTGCTTGTCAGCCCCGATGTTGTTTCTTCAGATCACATACGCCGCACTTGTCTTGCTTGACAAGGACGTGTCTTGTGGACAAGAGTTTTCCTTCTCAAATGTCAGTACAAGTTTAGCCCCTGGATCCTGAGAGATGTGGCTTACCTGGTCTGCTCAGCAATACCATGGGCTGCACGGATCCCTCCTTAGGATGTAGCCCAGCTAATTAAATCTCCCTATTTAATTCGCAATGAAATTGCAATTCTCACTTGAAAATATATATAGCAGGGTAGCATTCGGGACAAACTGTGCACACTTTGAAGTAAAGAAGGTTAGTTTTAAAAACAGCAAGACATACTTGTCTTTTGTGTGACTCTCTGTCACCTACGTATCTGGCCTTGCAGGTCAGCGAATGTTCCGCTTTCAGCTCACAGGAGTCATTCTCACACTAGGAATTGTTGACGCAAGACTCCCGCTGAATGGGTGTGAGCATATTCACTGTGTCAAACAGCGCCTTGTTCCCCTTCCCCTTATGAGAATGCAAAAGTGATACAAAATCCTTTGTCTTTTGAATTAACAGTACTGTTCACTCAGAGGAGGCTCGTGTTTACATCACGAACTTAATCCTGTAACCAAAAATAAAGTACCATCAACTCTTCCCTTTGCAGGAGCACCTTTGTGGGTCCTGTGCACGCAGGAGACAAACCCAGTGCCAGGGGTGTCTGGTTCTGGTGCTAGTGGAGACAAAGTATGTGCTGGTGTTCATTCCAGATCAGCAATTAAGAAACTAATGGGACTGATTAAGCCTCACTGACACAATGTTTGCTTTTCCTTAAGAAGGCTGTTAGCTGAAGAGAGTTGAAAAATCTGCACATATACTTGTCTTCCACGATCAGCCCCTAAAAAGCCTTAATAGCCTCCAGCAGGGCTGTGTCACTCTTTAAAAACTCACAGTTTCAAAGGGCAGAGCCAATGAATAAGAGTCAATGAATAAACCAAGAATCAGATATTAGTCTATATACACATATATATATATATATATATATATATATATATATATATATAGGGGCGGCATGGTGGTGCAGTGGTTAGCACTGTTGCCTCACACCTCTGGGACCCGGGTTCGAGTCTCCGCCTGGGTCACATGTGTGTGGAGTTTGCATGTTCTCCTCATGTCGTCGTGGGGTTTCCTCCGGGTACTCCGGTTTCCCCCCACAGTCCAAAAACATGCTGAGGCTAATTGGAGTTGCTAAATTGCCCATAGGTGTGCATGTGTGAGTGAATGGTGTGTGAGTGTGCCCTGCGATGGGCTGGCCCCCCATCCTGGGTTGTTCCCTGCCTTGTGCCCATTGCTTCCGGGATAGGCTCCGGACCCCCCGCGACCCAATCGGATAAGCGGTTTGGAAAATGGATGGATATATATATATATATACACATTAGAACCCAACCCGAACATACACAGATATTTGTTCATATATTAATATAAAATTAAATGTAAATATTTTCCACTTTTTCAGTCCCACAATGCCAAAAGTCTTGTATCTCATGTTTGGTTACTTATGGTTAAGGTTAGAGCTGAGTAGAAGTTACGGCTGTCATTGTTGAGATTAGGGTTTTTGCCCATAAAAATTAGTCCCCACAAAGATATGAATACAAACATGGGTGTGTGTGTGTGTGTGTGTGTGTGTGTGTGTACAGACACTACAGAATTCACTTTGGATTAATAGATCTATTAATTTAATGTGAGGACAGAAACAATAATTAAATTTGCTTTCATGCAGACTGCTGTTCAGAGGATGAAATCTGCGTACTAACCATTCTTTGGCCAGCGGCACTATGTGCCGTTGATGTCGCGCATGGGAATGCTGATGCTGAATTCCATTTGAATTACAAAGGGAAAGCAGAATTAAACGTTTAGTTTGGAGTACTTCAAAATTCGGAGACGATTACGGGAATTGGATTCAGTATTTCCTTCTGTTAAGATCAACAACTTTGTTAATGCTTTTTTAAATGTTATTGGGGGGGACAGTGAACTGGTATTCATATCAATAACATTGAGGAAATAAACGTGACTTTTTGCAATAATTATCGCATTCATTTCGTCTGGAATATAGAGAATTTTCTGAGAATGATTTGCACTCATACGTGCCTGCTAAAATATTTTGAAAAGAGAAAACCCTTATAAACGTGATTTTAAAAAATATTAAAATCAAATCGCGCAATGGAACGGACAGAGAATTAAAAGATTTGTCGAGAGGCATATCCGGCAGAGTTTAATAGCACTGTGAGTAACGTGGCCTTAGAATGACTGCAATTGCTGCATTTATCTCTATCCCTCAGGACAGAAATAAAACGGCAGCCGATCGCAGACGACGTGATTCAGGTGATCGCGTACCAAAACCGAAATACCAGTCACACGCAAAAGGAAAAAGTCTATGCTGCCCGGGAATATAAATGGACACTTCCCCGTGCTCGTATTTGCGCTTCATGGTGAGCTATGATAAGCTGTGAAATAAATTCAAATAATGATAAAAGGTACTCTCCGTAAGCGCACAATCTGCGCCTGCTGCAGAGAACCCAGCTTAGTTAAACGTTACTTGAGACACGTACATCCCAGAGGCAGGGCCGGTTGCCTAGGGCGCCATGTCTTCTGAGGGGGTGTCGACTTTACCCCCCACCCCCAAATCTCTGTCACACACTCCCGGGGCGCACCGTCCGAGACAATTTTTGGTGAAATTGGGCGGTGAAGTTTGCCCGGGGGCGAGGGGCGCCAACTGTGAACTTTGCCTAGGGCGCCATATGGGCTTCGACTGGCGCGTATATGTGTGCTTTTTTGCCCCTAAGGACTCAAATAAATAAATTACTTTTACTATTAGGAGATCATAGTGGGTTATTTGCCACCAGCTGTAACTGCAAAACGCCGGGAGTCGCACAAGGCAAAGTGCGCCTGGGGAATTTAATGAAATATCCCGTCCGTTATTGCTTTGTACAGAGGTTACTGCCTGTTACTTTTTACGGTCTGCATTACTTCCTCTACAGAAGTGTACCTGCATTGAAAGGGGTGTTTTATGTTTCGGGGATGTGAATTTTGAAAGAGTGTGTGGGGAAACAGGCGAGAAAGAAATAGGGGGAGAGGGAGAGATTAATAGCGGGGAACACCACCGCCGCGCTGCTATCGCCCACTGATCTACATCGCTTCATTATCTCCACTTCGAAACCGAACTCCGAGGTTATCCATCAATGGTGTCGCTGGTTCCCGTAGGGTTCCGGCGCGTTATTCCGAGCCAGAAGGATAAACAAGAGAGACTGGCTTCATGACGAACCTTACAATGGGCTGGATACGAACCATCCGCTGTATAATAAAGTCTGAAGCAAAGCGGAAGCATATATACAGTGCTTCATTAGAGTCTGTCTCGTTATAGTGGGTTCATTAGATCTGTGTAGGCAGGGGGTAGACACTGAAGTACCAGCATCTCTTTTAACTTCGCCAGCTGGGTCAACATCTGTTTTGCTTTTTTAATGTGGCTTCGGCGTACCGTTGTATATAAGCGTGGGGAAAATGTGTGAAACACAAGCGCTCCCTTGCACAGCAAAACAAGAAAACGCGAGAAATGCTCAAAGTAAAAAATAAATAAATAAAAAAAACAGCTGTAGGAAGAACGAGACAAATTCTTAACTGGAATTTAAGCCGTAAATTGTGACGTAGCGGAGTGCAGCCAACCACCCAGGTCCCGGTCGTTTTATGAATGAATGCAGGACCTGGGAGGGTGCTGTGGGCATTTCCCACATTTAGAATATTAAACAGGGCGCGCTGAAAGGTTGCCGTTTTGTTTTCAAAATGTCAGTATCCGTTATTAAAACAACAGCATGCAAATACACACGTGAGATAACGGGGGTTGTGTTGTGAATGAACGGTGGGTTAATAGGGACTTCTGCAGTCTGCCATAAATACAGTATTTCATGCAGGACTGAAATGCGGTTTTCGCAATTAATTAATGTATTTCCTCGCGTTTGGCTTTAGATTTTTTTCTCCTGCCCTCAAAAAGGTCGCTGTGCTTTCTTTTACAAGGTGAGCAACGTGACTCTTGCAATTTGCATTTTTCAGTACAAGCGACGAAAGTAATTTTCTGAAGCCTGTGATCTGCGAGTCGTACACGAAAGAAATTTTAGAAAATCTTAATAATTGCAATTTAGCAAGCTGTCGCAATTGCAAAGCCCCCTGCCAGCGGCTGCCAGTCTCAAATGCGTATCCTGGGATTATCAGGGTGAAAGCTGCCCCTAAGCGGCGGTGGGGACCCTGAGCCTGTGCCGCGTGGTGTGGGCGCGAGGCTCCTACACGCCATTAAGCGCTAGCCGAGGCGGAAAAATATATTGCGAGGTAGAATTAATCGCGTCAAACATTTTCTCCATATGTGCATATTGTGTGATTCATAACGTATGTCATTACCATTAACCCGCATATCTGCAGCAAGGTTATCTAGATTCGTTAGATCTATTTCTGTTAAAATAAACCAATTGGTGTTTCGGGATAAGATTTCGATGGAGAAACAAACGTAACTTTTTTTCTTCCCTTAACTTCTTGGTTATTATTGATACTGCCAAATTTATTACTATAATTAAGTGAAACAATTCTGGTAATGACAATGAGTCGTACATTCTTAATACCATGGAGCATTGTTTCCAAAATTTTTATTGCTGTGTAACATTAATCTTGCAGTAGTATGTTCGTTGCTACTCTCGCTTATTTTCTCAGTGTAATGCATTTTCAAGCATTATCCGTTAAAAGTGTTCGGGCGGGAACGGAGGAGGTGAGTCACACTAGGAATGGAAAGGAGAAAGGGTCTGATCAGTTGGAATTCTGAGTGGCAGACCGGAATGCTAAGCCGTTATATCAGAATCTGGCTTCAATAACACCCCATTAACCATGGCTACTCATGCAACAATGCAGCCACACTTAAATTCCCATTCACACACACACACGCACGCTCACACACATACATACATACACACACAAACGCTGCACTCAGCATGCACTCTGAATCAAATCAATCACAGTATGCAAAATTGCACCAAAAGCGATCCTAAATTAATTTCTTTGAGATTGATGCTATTTTCTGTTTCGAATATAACCCGCGCGTATTGCAAGAAACGAGGTCTTGGCTCAAACAACTTGACATCGTCGATAGGGTTTTAGCAAATTTGAATCAGGAAACAAGTTTCTTCTAATTCAAATCTTCAGCATATCCAATGCATCCCCATGAAGTGTCCTTGTAATTAAATGCAAGGCTAAGCTATTAGTGAACGTCAGTATGAAGTGTGAAATTATCAGTGAAACATCTCGTTTAATGCATGGCTTTTTTGGGGGAAACGTATTATAGATTGTTATCTAGAATTCTTTCATGCAATAGTCTCTCTGTTAATGACAAAACTATTTATGGATTCTGAGTCCTACTCAATGGGGATTAATAGCAAAATCCCACGTGGTAAGAACCCCGGGTGAGTTTTGTTGTGGTTCCAAAACCTGTTAGATTTGTGTATTTTATTGCGACCAGATTTCACTCACCATTTTATTGGGTTTATACATGAGAGTCGGCCAAGTATCTGCAGTTATTACAAACATGACACATCAGCCAGTTCATTGTCTACTCTGTTATATTGTGTTAAGCAATTAATTTAGGTGATATACTGATTTTGTAGTGCCTCTGTCATGCGGACAAATGCGTACAGACTCCGTTGTTTATAGAGAGATCTACTCTATATATGTAGGTAAAGAACCATATATAACTAGTCAACCAGAATTAAAATGCCGTCTCTGAACAACTGGTTAAAATTCATTGAATTGCCAAGGCGCCTTGCTAAACTCTTCAATGTGCTTTTTGACTGGTGCTGTGCTCTATTAAATACAATCAGGTTAATCAATTCGTTTGAAATTTGACAATTGAGGGTACATTAAATGTTTAAATAGTAGGCAATCTCGAGGAAGGAATATTTCATTACAAAACAGCTTACTCTGGTTTAGCACAGGTGAGAGTGACTACACGTGCGCGCCATTTCTTTTAGTATAATCTGTATCCCTTGTAGCTGTCCACCTGTGGGCGTGTGTCTGATCAATGAAATACCTCCAGGCGAAATCAAGCAGAAATGGGAATTATACAGAATGTCAGGAACCGAAAACGAAGCTTGACAAGGGAGAGACTGATGGCGGTGAGTGTGTGTGTGTGCTGAGAGTCAGAGACAGCGCGAGACAAAGAGCAGAAAATTGAAGGAGCCCAGGAAATTGAGCGGAAATTGAGCAGCTAGGCTGAACTGTATGCGTCATGGCCGTTCCACTGGACTGACGCCCCTCGGAGTGCCGATTAGAGGCACCCCAGTAGCCAACTGATCGATAGGTCGAAGAGTAGAGTGGAGGATGCTTGTGTATGGGTATTTTGGGCGTGGGGAGAGAAGCACTTGTAGTTCTCCCAGTTATCCTTGTCACGTACTCACATTTTTGATAATTAATGTCACAGTTTAATTATAATTCGGCAATAGACCCAAGACAGAAGCGGAGGTGCCAGAAGGATTAAACGGCTACTTTAAACATGCTTAAAACATCTGCCATCTCGGTATATTTCCCCTCCCTTTTCTTCCTTCAATGAAAAAAATAGTATTTCATTCATCCTGTTTCCGTTCATTCATCAGGGCACTGCAGCGTAGCGAAGACTAGGAGTTCGTTTCTGACACGAAAATTCTTATCAATGGAAAGGCTGACGTCAATGAGGGACGCTAATGTCTGGTCACGTGGGCATGCGGGTATAAATACATCGAAGTGAAGCTGGCCGTGGTTCTGAAAAATACTCTCCAGCGCTGCACTGGCGAAGTTACTCTTTTTACGTTGTGAATGACACGCAAAGATGCGAACACATGAAGTAGTTTTTAATGAATAAAATACATCCTATTGTTAATAAACACTAACATTTCAAAGGAAAGTAAATACAACATTTGATCAACCATTTCAGAAGAATCGACAGAGAAAAACCGAAACTTTAAAAACAATTTGCACTTACCACCATAGGATTTCAGGTAAGAAATCACTTTTATACGCACTACAATAATTATCTTTCAGCGGCAGAAATTTTTATTGTTGAAGTAAAAATTGTAGCCTACTAGTAGGAGTAAGACGTGTGAAGTTATTAATATTCTAGTAAATGACACGTGCCTATTGATTTTCCTCGAAAAGCTTTGTTGATTAATCTCATTATGATAGGAAGATTAATTCAAACTGAAATGGGGATGGGGGAAAGGCGAATAGATGGAAAGCACAATAAGCAACAGATACAACGGGGTGGATCGGGCGCTGGCAGTATTTACAAGGTGTGACTGTAACTGATGATGCGAACCTAGTCGCGGATTTTCATGAAGGGATTCATACTGCGGCTGATAAACATATCGGCAAAAGGAGACGCACTATTTAAAAGTGACATAGTGTAGAACGCAAGTAAATACAACTTCTGCGCTTTAATCAGTAAGATGACGCAGCGCGTTCATGGGGGTTTTCAGTTGCATCCAACGCCGAAAGAGGCAGAGTTAACAGGGAGATATGCATTATTAATATTATATGGGGAAAAAGCGCCAAATGCTCAACCTGAGCGTGGTCTTAAGTAGTTGAAGGGCATCGAGAAGCATGGAGCCAAATAAAAGGAGACAGAGGGACGTTGTTAGAGACGTCCAAGTATTGAGCATAGATGGCCGTAACATTTGTAATAAGTAAAACGGATGAGTGAACGTAAGGCCGAGGGTTAGACGTGATTGTCTTGTCATTTAAAGTTACCTAAATTATGTTTACGGACTAGTCCTGGCGTCAAATGATTGAGTGAAGTATTTTTTCACCAGATCATCTGGTCACTTGAAAAGACTCTCGTGCTGATACGAAACATGTTTTAAATAGAATGCATTGGTTTGCAAGGCGCTTATTTGTAGCTAGTATGTTGTATATGCTTAACGAGTGTATTTTCAGTTTGGTACGTCGCTATTAGAAACGGATAATACATTTTCTTATTGAAAATTTTGAAATTTTCAGCTCGTCAGGATATTGATGTCCTTAATGCTGTTTTCTTTTGGGGACTCTAGGTGAAATTGCATCAGTTTTATTGTCGTTTTGTTTGCTGCAGCACTCAACAAGTAATTGTGCTGAACTTCAGCGTCGAAGTAGATTCTTATACTGAGAAGAAAAATATGTTCGTTGGTGAAAATATCCTGCGACATCATCAGCACGAATTATGCCTTAAATATAATAAGCACGATTCAATATTAGACCGACTAATTGATTGGGTTTTTCTGCAGGCAGTCGCGCGGAAAGGCGCCCTACGCCTTTTAGGCTGATGAGTAGAACGACGCAGAATAGCATAGACTGGGAAACGCCACATTTTCCCGTTATTAACGTGATTACCTTTCTCACCAAATCATTTAAACAACCCGATGAACTCGATATGTAAATAAAGCGAATACCATATTGCTACAGTTACCAAAAAGTAATGTTGTAAACACTTTGGTTTTTTTTCAAGCTGTTTTGTATGCGCTCATGCACTGTGTTAATAACAGGGATTATGCAAATGCAACCATAGTGAATTTGACAATAATAAATCAGTTGGTGGTACTTAAAAAGATAAAAGAGCTTTAGAATTCAAACTGGCAAACTATAACCAGTCATATTTAACCTACACTGGGTCTGTTGCCTTACTCTGAAAAAAAGGTAGCTGCCATATGACTCTGTATGTGTGTGTGTCTCTGTCAGGTGCTTCAGTCCCGCCCTTTGCCCCCATTCTTCACTCTGATTGGTCATGACCCTGTGCCAGCACGCCTCCAGAGCTCCGATCCTGCTACTCCTCTTGTACGGTGTTGCTCAGCGCCTCAGCATCGCCGTCCCTGTGGTCGGCGACCGGGACAGTGATGCAACAGCTGCCTCGGAGCAAACAATGCAGACTGAGGCCAGGGAGCAGTGGGAGAAGGAGGTGAGCCTGATACAGAAGATGCCGGAGGAGGAGCTCCTGAAGGATATGGATCCCAGGACCCTGGCTGTTGCTTTGCTGGACACCATTTCCCAGCCGGTGGAGAAGGTGGGGGACGAGAAGCTCGAAGCAGTAGGGGGCATGCAAAGGGTTCTTCGAGGTCTGGGCGAATACATTATGCCCAGCCCACCTACCATTGCTGAAAATGTGTACAAGGAACCTGAAGGAGGGGAAGAGGATGAGAAAAACAGGCCAGGGGTGGGACAGCAGGGGTTGGAAAGGCTGACGAAGGAGGAAGCAAATGATAATGAAGCTGAGACCTCAAAGACAGAGCTAGCAGGTGAGGAGAGGCTGGGGAAGGAGGAGGAAGAAGATGACGGGCAGCAAGATGAGGCCATCAGGAATCTACAGAGGCTGCTAGGGCAGTTACAGAGACATGATCTGGGGACAAAGGATCTAGAGAAGCCGGTGCTTTACAGAGAGGTCCGGGGGTATTTCCCAAACATAGACTTGGGCCTCCAGAATAATGATATACTGCCCCCACTGAAGGGTTATAAGCTGTACAACCAGCAACTTGCCAGGGCGGGGAAGAAACTGAAATGGCAAGAGGAGAAGAGTAGGAAGACACAGCCGAAATTCAGTCAGATGAACTTCATGAGGGACTTTGAAGAAGAGAATGAGGGAGATGGTGAGGAGGAGTTCCTGACACGTGAGGAGGAGGAGGCGCAGGCCCGGGCTGAGCAGGAGGAGGTGAGGAGACAAGAAGCCGAGGCCCAGAGAGCGCGGGCCGAGGAGGAGAGGCTGGCCGACATCGCGTCCGACCGCGTCCTGCAGTACATGGTGAAGAAGCAGGCGGCCAGTTACGCAAATCAGCGGAGGAAGGCTGCCCTGGCCACCAACGCCGTGGAGGACAAGCGATCGGAGGAGGAGGACGACGACGAGGACGACATCGACCCTCAGACTATCGACAAGCTGATCGAAATCTCCAGCAAACTGCACCTGCCCGCTGACGATGTTGTTGACATCATCAGTGACGTGGAGGAGAAGAAGAAAAAGAGGAAGGACATGCCGCAAAATTTGCCTCGCTATCGCCCCCTGGTGCCCCCCCCAATCCCAGCCTCCCGGTACTCTTCCACTGTGAAATCACCGCCATTTAGCCCTTATGGCAAATGGTTCAAGGGCAAAGCTAAGCCTTGGAAGCAGGACTTCTGGTCCAAACCTCAGAAGCAGTTCCTTGCCTACCCTTCATACCCATTCTACCAGAAACCATACCGTGCTTACTATCCCGTGTACTTCCCACTCCCAAATCCCAAATCACGTTACTTCTCCAAGCCAGCACTGTCCTTTGATGAGCTGCTGGGAAACTCCATGGACCGTGAGTTTGACGTTCCGAAGCACAGGTACCGGCCCTGGGGTCAGAGCCGCCCCAGAAAGCGTCCTGCACGTTTGCCGGGTCCCTACATCCCCAACTACATCCTCCCCCATCCCCGAACTTACATGGTTCCCAAACCTCGGCAAACACCCCGCCTTCGCCCCTCCCTCTACTATCCCCCCCCAGCCCCTGTGGCTTCCCAGGATGACAGCTACTACAACCTGAGAGGACAACAGCAGGATAGTGACGAGGAGCTAGAGAACTTCATTGAGAAGGTCTACTTGAAACGCAGACTGTTTCAGTAATAACCGATAATGAAGTGAAAACTGAGAGGTAAACAAGCTATAAAGGACTGAGAGAAAGTGAGACAACTGGAGAGATTGCTCTGATTTTTTCCACTTTCTTGTATTGTATTGAAAACGGGAGACATTACTTGATGATTTGATTACTTGATTATATGACCTTCTTGTTTCATTTAGGTAATCTCCATCCTGACCTGGTGTTCAGGTATATCCGACCTGGGATCCATCTTGCATGCATTGACTTTTCTTTAAACCAATGAAATGCAAGAGAAAAAAAAAAAACGTTTACACCTTTTCTTTTTGTCGAGTGCCAAATACACCCAGAAAATCAAATGCTTCTCTCTCCCTCAGAAGGACACACACACAGACACACACACCTAGACAGTCCCTAGGCAGGTAAACCTGTTAAATTAATATAATAGTTTGTACTTTGAGCATAAAATATACAGGTATGAAATAAAGGGGGATCAAACAGTTTCATACAACTTCAGACCTTGACTCAAGCATTTCTGTGTGCCTGGAAGTAACATATTGCTCTGTGACCTAAGTGTCTGTTTCAGTTTGTTACACTTTGATCAGTGTCATCTGTGTACAGGGTTTTTTTTATGATCTGTTGGTCTTTTTGTAAACCAAACACTTGGTGTATCTTCTTTTCATACAGCGGTGCGAAATGAATTCATACATTCCAGCAGTTAATGAGAAACGAAACATTATTAATGCAAGCTGTGACCAGACCAGAGTTCTACTGCCTTACTCTCCCTTATGACAAGGTTGCACCATGAAAACATCACACCAAAGCATCAGGAGGTGCAGTTTTTAACATTTAGGGAGAAGCAGCTTCCTTTGGCCTTGCTCCTGGAGCTTTGCTGAGTATTGCTTCTTCATAGGGCTGTACTGCTCCTCTCACTGGAGGGAGTGGATTGGCCCATCTGGACCAGTTTTGGTTTATAAGGTAGACGGGGCCGTGGGGGGGGTTGCGTGGTCTTTTACATAGGAGTGTAATAGGTTATTTATTGAGCTGGCCCTCTCTCTGTCTGCCACTGTCTGCCCCAGTGCCCCTGCTTTCTCCTACCTGACCCCATTGTCTTCCCTCCAGGCTCAGAACATTCATCAGCTTGGCGAATCACCATTTGCATTCTTTATAGCATCCTCACACAAGCCCAGGCGATACTTGTATGACAGTAACACTCATGCAACGCCGCAATGACAATCCACAGCTAAAGATCCCAGCATGACGACCGCACAGCGGAGGGCCCACTGAGACTTCACTCTCTGAAGCTCTTCGGCGGCCCACGCGGCCAAACCGAGGCACTTTCCTCACACGCTTGTCCGTTTCATTCATAATTACGGCATCCATAGCATCCTGGAGTGGCAGATGCAAGGGGTGTGATTACCGCTCACGTGGAAGTCCACATCTCCTTTCTCTGTCTTGCGCTCTCAAAATGACCACAACAGGTTAAGCCGTTTTTTTTTTTACAGGAAGTCATGAATGTAAAACGTATAAAAACAGGGGGAAGTCACGGGGATGTCTGTTTTATTCATTTTTTTTTTTTTTAAAAGAACTTGGAGAAAGGAAAGTGGAACAGTGGAGAAAGTAGGGGAAAGGGAAAAGAGAGGGATCGTGCAAAGGAGAGGAAAGGAAGGGCGAAATCGATTGCACGTATGTGTGTACTTGCATCTCTTAAAAACTAAAAAAAACTGTGGGAAAACGTTGTTTCTTTGAATAAATTTGCTCATTAAAAAAAAACGTTAAAAAAAGAAAACTTGTGACAATGACTAGCATACACAAGTAAAAATGTTGAGTCTTGTAAAAGGAAACTGTCCTTGATGTCTCTTCCAAATTGTGAATTGTACAGTATTTAATAAACATGCGTCTGCAGTGTGTAAATAAAAGCATGTCGATTACTAGTTTTGCTAAAAGAGAAAAATAAAAGCAACTATTTTATTAAAAATCAGCTTTTTAATGCCTTTTTGGAAAGATACACGTTAAGTTTATTTTGGTGACAGAAGAAACCTGGTAATCTAAATCCAGAAAGAGAAAACGACCCACACCCCATAATCTGTAGGGGTGCTCCGTATGGCTTGTGCACTGGACCAGACACGCTTAGGCCTAATAGTCAAAGTGGAGGCCATATTATGCACATTATTCTGTCATTGTAATTTTTCTTGACATTGTTTCATCCCAACTTCCAGCTTCAAATCACTGGAATCTGACCAGCAAAACAGAGCAGTTAGAATCAAATCGGCACACGGGACGATGAACGGCCTGTGTGCTCCTGTGGCTCCCCCAGTAGGTCTGTCTCTGTGCTTATTTTTCATCACATGAAAACAAGCTTTTCATTTATAGCACGGGTCTGCCATAAAGGTTGCAGAGACTGCTTGAAATGGAACGCAGAAGTGCACAAAGGCACAGTGATATCTGCGCAGATGTTTCCAAAAAACATTAAGCGATAGACCGGAATGCACATATATATCAGCTGGAAGGCTCTCACTAACACACAGGCACGCACGCATGCATGCGCACACACACAGACAGTTTCCCACGTGACTGGCATATAGAACGCTAACAGAAGGCACAGAGTGAATAAAAGAGGGACGGGAGCGCAAAAAAAAACAGCCTAGTCATAACGTGTGGAAAGAAGATAGAGGGAAACAAAAGGAGATCTGACCAGCGCCCCACGTCCACAAGCCAGGGAACAACAGAGAGGGGGCGAGGAAGGCGATGATAACAGGAATGATTGATAGGTCACATGGTGGAGAGGTGAGTCATCCACCTCCAAGCATCACGGTGGACCCCGCGTGCTACAGCCAAGCGGCAAGACACGCAAGGGGGGAGAGAGGCCATGTGCTCCGAAGGGGCCTGAATGCAGACCACACCCTATGCTCCATTATTACAGCTGATGAGCAGCGGGGGTGGGGGCAATTTTCAGCAACCCATCTGCGACGCAAGCTGGCGGACCGGCCAATCATCAGCTTTATTGTCGAGATCTAATGCCGGCCTCGGCGAGGGGAGGGCCGCTTGATCGCCTGTGGATCATGGCGCGAGTGAAATCCAGGACAACGGACCTTCGATACATTTATAGGTGTCACCTTTTACTGGAATAAGCCGGAACAGCTATAAGAGAGGATTTTGAGGATTAAAAAAAAAAAAAAAAAAAAGTGATCATATGACCCTCAGAGAGCCACTCCCTCCAATGCGAGACACACACACACACATGCAGGAGCACCATGTGGATGCCGGATCAGAACCCTGTGTGGATTTGTGGATGGGTTGGTTTAATGGTTAGGGAAGCGCACTTGTAATTGAAAGATCGCAGGCTCAAATCCCTGACCAGCAAGGCACCACTGAGGTACCCTGAGCATGGTACTTCCCCCAAGCCCTGCTCCCTGGGCACTGAATTAGCTGCCCCCTGTTATGTCACGATGTCACATATGGGTTAAATGCAGAGGACACATTTGGTTGCTGTGCACTATGGTGTGTCAACAATGACAACTAATCTCTAAATTTGCTCCTCACCCTGCCTCCAGTCGTCTACCTGCCTGCACTGTGCCGGTTCCCACATTCTCCCATCCATGTCACTGCAGCTTCCTTTCTCATTTATTCTTTTTTTCTATTTCATTTACACACAGCAGTCCCTATCTAACTACTGCAACACACACAGCTTATGACACACTGTTCACAGACCCAAACACAGGGGATTAAGCATGGCAACACACACACACACACACACACACACACACACACACACACACACACACACACAGACAAAGAAATTATTTGACTCTGTAAACAAAATACTGGATTATAGACATACATTTCCCCAGAGGAACGAGCATTAAATGATTGGTTTACGCACAAACATAAGATTATACACACACTTTCCATTACCCAGGCCGAAACACTGACACACAAACAGAGATAAACTCACCCCCCCCCACCTCCCCAACTGAAGAAACAGGCAGATAATGACACTGACTCAGAGTAGAGTGACAAAATGGGCTGTTTCCACCCACACACACGAGCAGCAGCTTACCACACCTCACCAGCACAACAAAGTCCGTCTTTTCAAAGCACCACAAATGCTAATACATGGTATGGCGTTAAAATTCTTTTTAACCATTTATTAAAAAAGAAAAACAAAAAAAACTTTATTTGCACATGGCTCCTTTGCTTTTGTGCGCTGTCACACAGTAAATTGAAATGCCTTCCCAACCTGACCCTTTCCCAGGAAACCTCTCATGTTAGGTGCACAGAAGATAAAAAGAAAACTGCCTGCGAGATGCTGTATCTGATTGGCTGCATCTGCCAGCCCGCTTCAGCCTTTCGATGCATTACCACACCAAGGCATTTTATAAACGGTGCAGTGGGTTTGAAGTATTCGGTCTTTTGCATCCCTAATACCGCAGTATTAGATTACAAGCAAAAAGACCGAAAGCTCTTTGGAAAATGCAGGATTATAAAACATTTGGGAAGGGGATTTTAATGATCTCCCCCCAATCTTCTAAAGGTAATAGATCACTCCTGTAAATCTCTCTCGACTGCCCCCCGCCTCCCCCCCCCACCCCAACAACCACTGCCACCCCAATGGGAAGTGACTTCCGACTTCGAATAAATGTTCAAAGCCATCGTCAGACTGTTTTGTTTTGGAAGGAGTCCACAGAAACATCTGATGCGGCCCCTTATGGGGTAACACCACCAAACACTTCCCAGGGATTTCATTTCATTGTTTTTCCACAGGGTCACAAATGTGTCTTGATTCGGACATGCAAAGAAAAGGCAGGAGGACCCGAGAGCAAAATCTGATTCTAAATGCGTTCCCTCTGTTTTTTTTTTTTTTACACATAACACAGCAGCCCAACCCACAAATCAATTCCACAAAAAAACAATACAACAGAAACAATTTCACATTATTTCCACAAAAATAAAACAAAGCCAGAATTGTGAAAATTCCCCCCCCCCCCCTTTTTTTTTTTTTTTTTGCAAAGTTCAATGGCAGCTTCTCTGGTGCAGGTCATAAGTCACACCACCCTCTGTGTTTTCGATTGGCTCACCACGCAATGCCAGGACACCCACTTCCTCTGATGCAAGCCCCTCAGCCCCCCCTCCCCCACCCCAAGATGAAGGTTAGGCCAGACCCATCTCCTCCAGCACACTCCTCGGAGACTCATCCTCCTGTGATTGACGGCGGTGTGGAGGATATCAAAAAAGAAGAGAGAAAAATATTATATCTCCAGCATCGTTACCAGAATGATGCCACAGCCTGTGCAACCACTGTCAAACAAGCATGCACAATCACACCACTGGATAAGTATACAAGTAAACAAATTGACCAAACATCTAAGGTTGGCTACCTCCTGTAGCAGGTCGGCCTGCTCAATGGCCTTCAACACGCTCTTCTTGGAGGTGTCTTGAATCTCACCCCCCATGAGAAACTCATCCAAAATGAAGTACGCCTTCTCAAAGTTGAAGATGATGTCCAACTCGCACACCTGGAAGATGAGCAGCCCCAAAATGATTAGTGGAGGCGAGAACAGATGAATACTTCACTCAAATCCACACATCGTCCATCCATCCATCCATCCATCCATCCATCCATCCTCTGTAACAGCTTGTCCTATTCAGAGTTGCAGGGGGTCCGGAGTCCATCCGAGGCTACGGACGGAAAGCAGGGAACAATTCTACACACATGGAACTCTGGCAAAGACAACAGTGGCAGGCAACATTGCTAAGCACTGCACCACCATGCCGCCCCTCAAATCCAAATGTGTTTGTATTTTTTTTTTACCCAGCTGTAAAACTGAAGTGCAGCCATCTGTCATGCTGTGTTTCACTGCCTTGTTTATGCTCATACGAAGCAAAGCATGTGCTCATTATAGAAAACTTCAGGCCAGACTTAAGTAAGCCCAACAGAAATCAGTCTGCACCAACTGAAACTGGACGACTGGGCAGTCTGCTTTCTTTAGGACTTGTGCTTGAATACAGAATTTAAACAATCGACGGTTATGGTTTCTGCCCTGTCGTCTCCATTTCCCAGTCAAATCTGCATAAGAGAACATTACAGGTCACAGTTAAATTAGCTTAGAGAGAAGGACGCGAAACTAATTTTGTTGGAGTTAAAGGTAGAGGAGAGGGGGCATGACACGGGCTGACTCCGGGTTCTGAGAGAAAGGATGAGAGGACGAGAGAGCAGAGAGAGCGTGAGGAGGAGGATGGGAAGGCAGCGGGTGACTCACGCTGCCAAAGTACTTATCCAGTAGCTCCACAAAGCGATGGATGACTTCCAGGGTAACCAGCTCATTGTCCTGCTCCTCCACAGCACAGCAGAAATATAGGCTGGCATACCTAAAGGGGGGGGGGGGAGTTAACACACATACAGGACCCACGCATGCATGACTCCGTTTCCAATCTCGCAATAATGTTCCGTTTCCATGGATTGTTTATCCAAAGTCGTCGGCCGACACAATCTGATACACACTCATACACCGATAAACACCCACAAAGAAATGCGCAATTCATGTGTGCCCCCCCACACACACACAAACCAAAGAACTGCCTTACAGATAGTAATCGGCAGATAATTTGTACCCGCATAATTATCAGCTGTGTAACTGCAGCTAGATACCCCCCCCCCAGCTATGTTCTGTAACCCCACCCACCCAGTCATGGAACTTATTCTCATTATGATCTGTGTGTATGTGTGTGTGTATATTATATATATATACACACACACACACACACACACACACACACACACACACACACACACACACACACACACACACACATATATACATACACACACACACACACACACACACACACACACACACACACACACACACACATATGATATTACATTCACTTCCATTTAGCAGACATTTGTCCGAAGCAACATACAAACGAGGCCAACACAACATGAGCAAATGCAAAGCATACCAAAGCATGTGCGCGGTATTCCGTGTTGTAAATGTGCACTGAAATTTACACTCCCCTGCATAAAAGCTCCTACCTCTTATAGACAATCTTGAGGTCCCTCCACTCCAGGAAACTGCACATCTTCGGTTTTCGCGCCAGCACCACCTGCATGAGCTCGCGCACCATCTTCTTCCTGTCACGCTCGGCGGCGGCCGTGTACCACTTCTGCAGACGCAGCTTTCCTTGCCGGCTGAACAGAAGCATGAAGCGCATCTGCAAGGACCGGGGGAGTGTTAGGGATCGCTACAGGGAACAGGGCCTGCATCACCGGCCCGCTGCAGGCTGCTACACAAAAAGCCCATGGCCACGCCAAGGGTCCACTTAGCCATACAACACAGAACGGAAAGTCAATACTGCTCAGCAAGTGAAAATGATACAAGACAGGGCTTTTGACCAGGTTAATGAGCTCACAAGCACTACATATAGTTTCATCCAAGGGTTCCTTAGTTTGTGGTTTTTACCAACTTTTTTTTATGGAAACACACGTGTGAGAATACAGAGGTTACTTCACACATGGACACACGCCACAGCAGATGGCAGATCCCAATGAAAACACTGTTTGCTTCATATTATTCTGACAGCACTGATATCATCCATAACATGGTGACTGGCTTTTCATTCCCAGGTTCCAGAGAGCATAGGGGTGCTCAATACTTACTTGCAGCAAATGTGCCTTCAAGTAATGCATCAGAGACACTCCCATTACAGCCATGGTTGAAATCGAAATCCCAATGCATTATGTCCTACTAGGTACACATCTACCTGGTAGCTAAGCCTCAAAGCTTTGATCTCCAAGCATGTATCTAGTAGAGATCTGGGGGGAGGAAGGAGGGGATTTAACCCTATTGTATAACAATAGTCACCATTTTAGCTTTAGGGGAAAAAAAAGATAATGAGAAAATCAAAAGCAGTGTTAACTAGGAAGGCTTGTCCAATGAATTATTTAAGCGGCTCAAAGAAATGGCAGCCCTCCCCTGGGTCTCGCTCTGCTGCCTTCCCATTGGCTCCCTTCTGCCTTCCAGTGCTCATGTGCACTGTGAATGGCCACTATCTATGCAGCACCCAACTCAGTCATCCCTGCTTCTGGTTTGAGCCACCCACACTTTTAATCACTCAACTCGAGGACCATTAAAGCAAACCAATGCATGCTTTGGTTTTAAATAGAATACTGTGGTTTTCTCACTAGCTGCTTTTCCAGTACTGAGAATTTTTTTTTTTAATGCAAGGAGTCAGTCCAGACTTAGAGCAATTCCTAAAAAGCAGGATTCTTAAGGTGTCCGTATGCCTGAAAATGAAATTGATGGAATCAACACAGTTTTAGCGGCACGATATCATATGAGCCATATTCACCATGGTGATCGCAGTTTCAACGTACTGCCCATGCAGAGTCCCCAGACTTTTTCTTTGGTTCTGATCCCACTCACTGTCCACGACTGACTGACATAATGTGATGCCATGGGCTGCGCATCGACAAATAGTAAATTACCATGTATTTATGCTGTAACTAATAAATGCCATAACCCTGTAATGTTCGCCGCGGAATGTGTGTACTTTGTTAGCACGTGACCGTGAGCGTCGCGTAATTTGCCGGCTTCCCCGTCTGTGCCGCTGTAATACTAAAGCGATCGCGATCGCCTAATAAAGAGAGCGACCTCCAGTCTATAAGAGCTGCCATCTCCATTATCAAAATGCCTCATGCATTCGCCATAATACTTTTTTTTGCACTCTTTATGAGTTCTCTAGGGTTGTGGAGTGACGGTACAGATGAGATGATTTAAGTATTCATTATCATTCTGTGGGGATGTTGCCTAAAGTATGCAGCCACCTTAAGGGGGGGGGGGGGGGTAGGGGGCAAAGAAAAAAGCAGGTCAGCATGCACAATAAATAGCTACAGTAAAGGCACAAAGGAAGAAGAGCATCTGAAAGACAGCACTGGTTAGTCCAACATCTGCTATTACAAGCTGAATTCGAAAAGGCTGTAGTGTTTCTCACCATTAATCCCGAGTGTACACAGTGGACAACAAAGGGCCCAGGTGGGGAACAGGTGAGCAGCTTCTCATAGTAGGCTGAATTACCATGTATTTACAGATCTGATAGCGATAAATGTTTATCTGCAATGACTAACAGAGCGTACAGTGTCACACACCTAATGTTCACAGTTTGTATATATATTTGAGGCATTTATGTAACAGCAGCAGGTTAACTAGCTTCTGTGATTTTTAAACATTCTGTATTGAAAAATTTCTCTCGCATTTCATCCAGTACTCTCCTACATATATTCATGCCACCGATAATTCTGCTAAGAAAGTTAATGGCGGCCATATTTCATTTTTTTTCCTTTTAGAATTTTACAAGCCTGGGACTGCAAACTTGACACACACGACACACTGTCTGTGTCACTAACTTACATACAGAAGCACACCAGCAGGCTGGCACTAGACTCCGACTGCGAAGATGAGCAGGCCGCTCCTACTGCTATCCAAATGGAACACTCCGCTCATTTAGCCTGACATCAGGAGATAAAATGACACAATGACAACGCTCGGCAGTTTTTCGGGGATGTCTCTCCGTAAAACATGGATGCGAGACATTATGCTGATCGTGAATCAGTGTTCAAGAACACTTTTTGACTAGGGCAAGTTTCACGGATGTGGCAAAAAGGAGGAGTAAACACAGTATTGTGAGAAGGCAATATCAGTATGTCTGTACTTGGACAAATGTCTGTGGCAAGACCCATCAGTGTTCACGTAGAAAAAAAAGCTTAGAAGGATACGTTTTTAAATAAAATGATGTCTGACGTAAAAATTGCATTTTGATGTGTCATGGTGTTGACATCTGATTGTGAGAGCCCGAACAATGCTCAGACGTAGCACTTAGCACACCATTACATTTCGGCCAGCGAAGCTGGAGATCCAGAATCTACACCGGCCAACTTGAAGTGGCGTGCGCGAGTTGCCATGGTGCGGGTGCGCACGAGCTGTGCTTTCTGGTTCACGCGTGTAAATTACGTCATTTATTAGCGCAGCGACATACACGTCAGCTCCCGAGGATCACATTATATGGAACGCGAATATTTCTTATATATATATACAGTGTATATACTGTGCCCATAAATTAAGACTTTAGCTATGGAAATACTTGTCCATTCTCCTAAAATTCAGTAAACAGTGAGTCAATATATTAATGATTTAAGAGCAGATTGACAAGGTTGGTGCAACTATCTTCAAATAGCCGAAGTCTGTAAAGAATGCTACAAAGCACTGAACAAAGGTAACACAATGTTAGCTAAAGAACTGTCGGATACTCCGGATTTTCGGAGAGGACGGCTCAATCTACGATGTGACATCTGAGCAAGCCCAGACGTATCTTTAGTGCAGTTAATGAGCCTTGCCAGCATTTGATATTCCTTCCGTTCACTATACCTACCGGGGCGTGACAACTCAGCATTAGCTGGCTAACTAGCTATCAGGCTAGCTGTTTCCGATATCGTTGTCACTAAGTCTTACAATCACTGTTGGGCAAAAGGCGCACAAAAATAAGTTTACTGTGCATTAATGTGAACTCACAGCTCTCTGTCCATATCGGTGCCTAACAACCACCCGTATCTGAACAGTCACCGGGTCGTTATAACGCTCACATACACTCTTGCTAGGTGCGATAAGCAGACTTACCATCTTGTACGTTTCTCTGCTTTTCCCCCAGATTTCTATTTACCTTTTTATCCAGTAGACCTTTCCTTAGAGTCTACTAAAATTTTAAGTGTTTTTATCTCTTTCAGAAAGCGAAACGGTTACCATTTCAAATGTACATTGCGTACAGGTAAAGGGTTCCAAACACCTACAGCGAAACGAAAGGAACGAGGGGAAGCGTCGTACACCTTCCGCACATGCGCATTGCGTCTCGTGGCGGAAGGTCCCATGCTTTCCATTCGGTGTTACCAAGGAAACCCAGCTTCGTCTACGTATTGTAAGGATAAAGATTACGTGGTTGTCAGGGCAACCCGTCGTGGAATTTAGCCAGCGTTGTCAAGCATCATCAGTTGAGGAATTAAAACAATAAATTTATCCCTAAACACATCAACAATTCCGCCGTTCATACAGTATAACGCAATATCAGAAAAATCTGGTATTGGTAAGAAAAGGCATGTTTTATGTAGCGCGTGCGATGTATTATTATTTAAAAATTTCTGAGCACTAAAACCTGCAGGAAAATAAATCTGTATGGTTAGAATAAGATAATATTGTGTCATCATAGCAATAAAGGTGAAGTGTCTTTCAGATACAATAGCAGTGATTGCACGAGGGAATTTAGTGTGATTGGGCTTGTTAAATAATCAAATACTAATCCAAAATCTGGCAGCAATTATGGCAATAAGAACAAATATAATTGCAGTAAGAATAGCAAGCAGTTCGTTCTTGAGACTACAGGGGTCATTGTTGGTTCACACAGCCCTATACTTTAATAGTAGCCATTTGTCATTGTAAAGATTTGTGCCCATGCATAATAACATACAAATATGTCGCCAAGAAGAAATAAATAGATTTATTATAAAATATAAAACCTTTGACAAAATTGGAATGTTTAACAAGCATTAAATTGCAAATAAAATAAATAATCAATTAAAATGTTATTTTTTTATGTTATGGTTCTCAAAAGGATATGCATTTTTGAAAGATTAAAAAACACAATACGATAACAAGAACAGGTGAGAAAAGAATAAGCTAAACTGCTTTGAGCTGCCAACTGTCTCCTTCAGCTCAATCCCGGTGTTTCCTCCACATCTTCCCCACATTTTGCATGCATGCAGTTCTTATTATCCTGTGTTTATTGGCATGAGTCTGTCACTGCATCGTATGTACACTTTGAACTTCAACAATTCAAGGATGATCCACTGCATCTATTGCAAAGGCTTGTAGCTCAATGCAAGTGAAGCACGATCCAATACAGAGTGGAGTGATATCAAACCCTTAAAGAGTGAAGTCACCCCCCTTGGAGTGGGGGGGGATTTACCACCTTGGGTAATTTGCCATCCCGACCTTGCCAAGATCTGTCACTACCATCATCCAACAGCATTTTTTTCTGTATTTGAATGTGATAATCAGGTTCTGGGGGGGTGGGTGGGGGTGTTGAGTTCACTGAGGCCGGTTGACCTCACCCATGAACAGGATAGCACCTGGGGGCAGACACACAAACCGCAAATGTTGAAAGACATTCTATGACATTTTCCACGATTTCGTTTTTTTCCGTTTTTTCTTAAGCTGCCAGTGGTCTGATAAGGTCCATGTGACTTAATGCAGGAGGACGACAATAAAGAAAGTGCACAAAATAGATGGAGTGATGACAGAGAAGGAAAATGTTGGCTGACCGACCTGTTGGCATGTGTTGAATGAGAAAAAGGAAAGATCTGTCCAGGGTTATCTCCTGAACAGCCATCCGGGCGAAAAGGATTGCAGCTAAAAGGTGGGAATCATTTTAGAGATGATAATTATTAAGCATGTAGACCTCAAGTAGACCCAGGCATAGCTAAGAGAAGCTTTTAAATATCTCCCTCTGATTGGCTACCTAGCGCTCTGAGTCATCCTGAATAATACAAATCTACGTCACATCGTTGTCTGTGTTCATTGAACCATATAATCGATTGACCCAGAAGTGTCACACTTTCATCACCCCCTCCTCACAAGTGTTTTATTTTCAGGGCTAACATTTTACATTCAGGGTGAGAGCTGAGAATGGGAAGGCTGTGCAAGTGTAACGGTACCTGTGGCTGAGGAACCATCGGTTCCCTCTTCATTCACCTCCACTTTCACTCTCTGCAGCACATTGGACACGTATAGCTTCTCCACAGCTAGGATCAAAAAAGAATCAGGACCCGTTTTCAAAAACATTGCCACAATGTAGAGAATATCTATATTGGGAATGATATGGACAGCTTTCAACAGTCCAAGGGAGAGAGGATTATCTCATTGGGTAATATCTGGAAATATATTTCAGATGGACAAGGGGGTGAGAATAAAATATATTCCTGGTATAGTAATATAGTAATAAGTATAGTATAGTATAGTACAGTATAGTAAAGTAGTAATAAGGTATTAAGGTATATACAACTTTAAGTGTGATGATGACTTTTCTTTCATGAAAATTTGATATCAGTGGAAGACATAATTATTTCCATCCATGTGGCCTGCAGAGCATGCTTAACAATTTTCTTTGTGTGGGATCATCATAATTTGTACATCAATCTAGCTGATGTTGTTAGGATGTAATGCAAGGATATGTGGGAGTGAAATATATTGGTTTAGTCCCACTTAGGGAATATTCCACCTACGTTTACATTCAAACCAGCTTGTTTAGCAGCTGCTGTAACACCAGTGCCCGACTGCAATGCATGTGACACTCACTGGTGATGCGTGAGAAGTCAGCATTCTTCTGGCAGAAGAGATTCCCCAGGCCCTCGCTGGAGAGACTGGCCTTCAGGTCCAACTCAGACTCTATGATGAACCTGCAGACCACAGAAACAGGCACATGCTCAGTTTAATAAGTATACTGTTTACCTTCATACTTACTTTGTGTGACAGAAAAATAATCATACATATAGTTTTATATGATCAATACTCACCAATACTCAATCAGTACTCGCCATTTCAGTTTTTATGGGCACTTCTTAATTTACACTCAATCAAGCTCAAGAGACATCAAAAGAGAAAAGCTACAGTATATACTCCTATACTCATAAATTTTACACTGTCACCACACAACTGCAATTTTGCCCACTGCACTGTGAACTTATAAAGGCTAAAGGAGGTGGTCATCACTTTAACGCACTAAGACAGTACCTATCCCAGCAAAGCCAGTAATATTACCAAGGACTCCTGCACGTGTTCAAGAATATTTTACCCTCAAATGAATGAATGACAACAGTACAATCAGCTAATTAGACAAAAGACATAGATGGACAGAGATACCTATGGATATGAGTTTAATAAGTCTAAGTCTCTCCTCACCTGGGCAGGACTAGCTTCAGAGGGACCTTTTCTAGCTTGGCTCTCCACTCCTGGAGGCTGTGGACTGAAAGCTCCTTGGTCAAGACTGAGAGCGGGACATGCTGAACAACGGGAGCTACCAGCAACATACTGAGGTTGCCCCGTGCGTAGGGCAACTCCACCACATTGTACTCCACACTGGCTGCAGTAACAAAGCGACCTGAGGGGAGAAGAGTCTTTTTGAAATCACTTCCACCAGTGGAAGTGGTCTGGTATTGTATGCTTCCCTGGCCACCAAGGAAGAGTTATCTGTTTGACTAGTTATTAATCCCCTACAGTCTTGTACTGGATTTATGGTTGGAAGATAGGTGGATAGATGAATGGATAGATGGATGGATGGACAGATTGATGGATAGATAGATGGATGCACAGATGAATGGATAGATGAATAGTTAATAGTTAACACTTCCCTTTTGGCATGGTATCGAGATATTAAGCAGTATTTGGATTATCAGTATTTCCTGTAGTTTTCGTTTTTAGCTATGCACAGACGTCACAGGAGATTTCAAATGATGAATGACAATCCTGATAGGATAGATCATTAGGTGTTTAAATCACTCTGCGTAATCAAAATAATTGCACCTGCTGCTTAAACAATGCTTGATTAATCAGGGTTCATTTTCTCTCAGTCGCTTGTTTTTTTCTTCCTCGATCTTTCTCTCATCCCCCCCCACCCCACACACACGCACTTCTTTCCAACTTTATTGTTCTCTCACCGCAATAATGACGCCGGATATTTTTCATCATGGGCACAACAACAGAACTTCCATCGGAAGAGAGAAAAGGTTGCTCCTGAGTCAACTTGGGATCAAAGGGAAACTTCCAGAGCCCCTTGAAGTTCATGGCATTCAGCAGCACCAGGCGGCTGTCCTTGGTGAAGATGCCAGGCTGCAGAAAAGCAGGAATTGTCCCTGCGAGAGGGGAGGATGACACAGGAAGTGAGGGATCAGTTGTCAGAGAGTGGCTTACACAGAACAGAGAGGACACTTAGTCTCACAGGAAGGGTATGTCTTTGCAACAGCTCATGGGAGTTTTACTTACACAAAA
Source organism: Brienomyrus brachyistius (assembly GCF_023856365.1). NCBI lineage: Eukaryota > Metazoa > Chordata > Actinopteri > Osteoglossiformes > Mormyridae > Brienomyrus > Brienomyrus brachyistius. The sequence continues at coordinate 11,838,753 of NC_064550.1, forward strand.
GTTGAGGGTAGAACAAAAAATGATTGGTTCAGAGATCCAAATCAAATTATAGAGGAGATGGGTCCAAGGAACTAGAGGAGGCAGAACCAACCAATCAGATGTTTTGGTCCTACCTTTTCTAGTTGCTTAGACCCACCTCCTCTACAATCTGATTGGTTATTTCTCTGAACTAATCAGAACATGTCCCTGGCAACTAAGAACACTTTTGTGTAAATAACTCCCACAAGCTCTAAAACACTGTTTTATACAGAAATTGACAAAATAATCTCTATGGCAAGTCTTGTCAAATTACATACACCTGGATAATTATCACTGAATTCTACAGCAAACGATCACCAACATTATTTACAGTTTGAGCTACTTTTTGCAAGTACTGAGCAACAGTAAAAATACTGGGGGGGCTAATCACCCTAGGTATATTTTGCCTACCAGGTAGTTTTTGGTCTGATTGTTATAATCGTCTATGAAGGAAGATTGACCAGCCCATCGTGATTGACTGGTTGCCGACCATTGCTCTATAGGAACACATAGACTGTTCCAAACTAAAAAAACAAAGTATTTAGCTTTTGTTGGGAAATCTTCTGCGGGTGCATGACAAATATTCATTGATCTGTGTCATGAAGTGCAAGTATACTTGCATCTCAAAGGATTTTCATTGTATGACGTAAAATATATCACAGCATAGACACGGTTGCCTGACACATGGCGGGAGTAGGGGTGTCCATTCTCACCTTCAGTCTGCTCTGAGACCCAGCTGTTGACAAATGAGAGAGCCTCGTCTGGCCTAGAAAAGTCCAGTGGCAGGGGGCTACTCTGGAAACCCTTATCAAGGGCCCAAAGGAAGCCCTCCTGCAGAACCATGTCTTGTTCTACCAGCATTATGCTGGCCATCTGAACCACCTGTTCACTGGAGAGCTCAACATGCAGGAGATGTTGTTTTTGGAGGGACATAGGATCTGATGGTTGTTGTGAAGGGAAGAGTTGGAATAAGTGAGAAGTGACATAGAAATAAATTGAGAAAAAAGATGTTTACATTGGGCGGTTTGAAGTGGGTGTTTTTTCAGTGAGATCTGTTTCTTTTTAAATAAGTGACCAAGACGCATTTATCTGCTGGTCTATGTCCTGCTCAATCTGCAGGTTTGCCTGTGGGATTTACACAACTGCAATTCTGGCACATCTGCAACAGCATGTAGTTACTGTAGGCAGCATTGTCTAGTGTATTAAAGCCCAAAATCAGAACAATAATGACATTATCCTAATAGTGAAAATCATTAAACAGCTGCATTTGAGATAAAAGACAGTGAAAAATAACAATCAACCACATTTATGACTCATTATAACTAACTTTTTATATATAAGTTGTGGCAAGGATATGAATATTCATGAGCAATGACACCTACATCACTTCCTAACAATACATGCAAAACTGTTGTAACTTTGCATGAAACTCTGTAATAATTCTTTCATCCGTACATTTTTAATAAATGGTTATCTAGTCCGTTACTTGGACCTTGGTTCGCATACATTTGGCAACACATGGGAAGCCAATCTATCACACAAGTTTTCTTGTTAAATATAAATGTGCATTGAGCCTTAATCTTAATCTTTACAGAACCTTGTCAACACAGCCTTTCCTAAGAGCGTACAGGGGTCCTTAGGTGTCCTCACCTTGAAGAGAGTAGCCCAACCTGGAGGTCAGTGTTGTCAATGTCTCACCGGAAGAACCTAGCTGTAGTATTCCCAGAACAGAGGACACTCCATAGGGTGAAAATACCAGGTTCTGCTTCGGGGGGTTAGAATAGGAACCAGGCACCAGTCTGGAGTAGATCTGCAGGCCAAAATCTACCTGGCTGTCCAGCATACTGATGTAAAGTCCCCGCACACACAGGCTGAGGCACAGTAAGATGTAGACACACTGCATTCTGGGAAGAGGTGGGATGTAGGGAAACAGCAATGGGATCAGGAAAGACGTATTATATGTTTGATTTTTAATTTAGTCTGTTTTTATATAGCAAAAATCCCCATAAATGGACTGATTTATGAGGTAGTTAAAAATGGTTTAAACAAAAAAAATAAATCAAAGTATTGCTAGGCCAAGTGCTTGCTGGAGATGATTGAGGGGAAGAGGCAAACAGGAACCGTCAGATATGCTGCCTGTTCCCCAGCAGCCCTTCTTTTTCATGCAGGTCCATCATTGTTATCTTTAATCAGCTGATTATTGTGCATGTCGAGATCACAGCATAGCTTAAGGCCAATAACTGAAACATGGAACAAAATACGGAATTTCAGGACGGAAAGTAACCGTGGGTAATGAAACACAGAGAGTGCAATTTACCTTTCAAAGCTGAGCAGATGGAAGATCTGTACCCTTCTGACTTTGAGATTCTGGCTCCAGAATATTTTCCAACCTTATATAGAAGCTGAAAAACACTCCCCACGACTGCCCACCCCCCCCCCCCCCCCCCACACACACACACACACACAGGGTACTCAAACATAAATACGACAGCAGTGATATTATGACTTTGAAGTCAACTTATTGTACATGTAATCATGCAGACACTAGCATTATCTGACTGGGTCGCACACACACAGACAGTGGGTTCTGTTGGCCACTGAGAGGTGTCCTATTTTCCACTCTCCCCTGGCTGTCTCTGGCGTACGTGCAGATAAACATGCTGACTCATCACTGCCCTCGTAGCCCAATCTTTCACCCCCTGAACCCCAATCCCACAGGACCGATCCTGCCTCAGGGCCACCTGACAGCTCTCTGAGGTCTTGACTGGCCATACTATTGTTTGACAATAAAACACCGGGGTGCTATGCTGTAAATAGTATGTATCTCTGTGATTGGTTATGAAAAGCTATGAAAACCAATCCTGACCAACACTCATGGATGCGATCCAGGCTTCAGTGAAGGACCTGTCTGGTTGCGCATAGCCCTTACTGTCTTTCCTGGAGATCATTATGCTTATACAGAGACAGAAACCTGCGCATCTCAATCACAGAGATAATCTGTTGCTGGCCATTGCACTCATATATACAGGTATACAAGAAAACCTAAGAGCGTCTCTTACAATACCATGTGGAAAAATATTTTCAAAATGTGTGATCTTAAGGTTGTGGATCTAGTGTGATTTACCTTGGCTATACTTCTCAAATATACTGTGTATAAACAGGACACAGTGTACAGTTAGCTGTATAATAATCTGGGATAAAAAGAATATATATTGGTTTACGTGATAAACCTGAAAAATGATTAAAAGAAGAAAATAAGATCCATTAGTTCCGTGAGCATAAGACAACTTGTTCTCAGAACAGGCGTGGATACCATGTATCTGTCAACGATAAGGCAGAGGATGAGGGTCAGGTCATCAAGTGTTTTCAGGAAGTTACAGTGAGGGATGTTGGACAACTGTACGAATGTTCCATCTTCTTTCATCACCATGGTGATTGGTAAAAGGAAAGTACTGAAGGTGTAGGGGAGAAAGCTCTCTTAGCTTTGAAAATGGTGTATCTTCTATTATAATTTATCCAAATCAGTCATTTTTAAATTCATTTTTGCAGGTCGATACGTTTACTGTAAAACACACTGACAATCAAGTCAAAAGCAACAGTACCCTTGGGTTCTTGTGCTTAGCCAGTCTGCATTCATTTACATTTTGGTAGGTATATATTCCTTTACGTTTCTACTTTATTTGTGTTTATTGAGTGTATTTCCCATTTCTCATTTTTTTCACTTCATTGATTTCAAAATAGATAATGTGCAATACTCTGTTGACACCAGAAAGGCCTTTGGAACAGAGCAGCCACCGGGTAACAAATTCTTTTTATGTGTATGAATTTAGAACATCTGCTCTGTTGTTTATCGGAACAGGCACAGAAATTGACTCTGGAACCCTGAACACAGATCTCTCCGTTACCATGGGCAACAGATACGGAACGCTCCAGAAAAAGTAAGAAATAAAAAAAGAACCAAAAGGGAATTAAACACTGCAATTTGCACAAACAGTTTTTGTGCTGTGACAGAACTTGAGTTGCTCAAGTATTAGATGCACGGTAACATCTATGACAGGCTGCAGCTCACTGAAGAGCACTGTGACATTTTCACCCCCAGCCTTTCCTGCAGGTGCGAGTCCTTTGATTTATGGCACAAACCTTTTGTGCTCAGTTTCTGTGCTTGTTTATGGCTCTTCGGGTGATATAATGCATGGTTACACTTATAGTTTAAGACGCACCTCAAAGCACAGATCAATACCTGTAACCCAGGTGAAATTTACCAATGCAGGGAATCTAGACCGTATGCCAAGAAATGTTTGTACTTCAAACTAAATTTTTCGTCATTCAAGGTTTTTGAGATATTTGACTTCGATTCGTCTACACGCCAAACTAAATATTTGAATAGCATTAGTTCTGCTTATCTGAGAACTAGTTCACAGTTTGTTATTTGATTTTGTTCCACTAGGAGAAATTCTAACATCAAGCAGGTAATAAACTTTTTTTCCCACAACTACTTTTCACAAGATCTTTCAAGTGTCATGGGAGCTGAGGGTAGATTGGATCAGATACAGGTAATGTGGAGGATCAAAATGATGAGAGAGAGGTAAGTTTGTGCGCATTTGTCTGGCAGATGCTTTTGTTTACAGTTGCAGTGAGATTTGTATTACTGCTTAAATACTGAATAATGTTACTGCATGAGGCACTGAGCTGAGGAAGGGGGAAACACAAAAACATTTTCCCCAAATACCCACAACACAGGAGGGAAAAGAACAGCATACGCAAGACATGCGGGGCCGGTCAATCTTATAGGCAACATAAGGTGCCACCTTTTGAGGGGGTGCCAACTTGCCAGCCAATTCCATTTCACCTTAAGTGGGGAGCGCCAGCGGTCAAACTTGCCTGAGGCTCCGCATCGGCTAGGACCAGTACTGAAGACGTGCATCGCTTAACGACAAGGAGCAGAGTATACTTACATACTATGCGTAACATGGCACACTACTTTATGGTAAACTTTATTTATAATTAGAAAGTAAAATAACGATAAATAGTACAGTAAATACATAGTATACATAAGTATAGTAAATACAAAAACCAGTAACATAGTTGTTTATTATCATTACAAAGTATTACGCAATCTGTGATAGGTTGGAGTCCCATCCTGGGTTTTCCCTGCCTTGCACAGGATAGGCTCCAGTCCCTCCCTCCCCCCCTCCATGACCCTGAATAGGACAAGCGGTTACAGCAAATGGATGGATGGAAGCATTACAGTATGTACTGTACAAAACTGTATGCGCTATTCATTTATATGACTGGCAGTGCACTAGGTTTCTTTACACCATCATCACCACAAACCCGTGAGTAATCCGTTGCCCTACGACGTTACGGTGGCTTTCAGCTCCATTATGATCTATAGTATAATGGGACCACTGTCGTGTATGTGCTCTGTTGTTGACCGAAACGTCATGGGATCCATTGTTATGAATGAGCTCTTGGCACAAGTCATTAAACAACATAATTGACTTATGGAAAGCTTCTCCCTTCTATCTGCCAGATCCAGATAGTCACCGTTCCCTGCAAGTTCAGCAGTTTCATATCATTTACATTTAAGTCTGTTTATGATTTTGTCCAAAGCAACGTACAAGTCAGTGCAGTAAACTTCAAACTATAAATAAAGGAAACTTTGCACTGCTTAAATGCAGCACTGCACAACATGAAAGCACTATATGTTGGGCCAGAGGTAGAACAGTGTCTCAGGGCCAGGTTGGGTTACCATAGCAATTGATGTGCCTATAGAAACATTATTAAACTCCAGCTGGCCCTGATTACACTAAGTACCTTGTTAAAAACAAAATAGGGTTAGCTAGGCACTTGTGAGGAATAAGAAGAAAGTAAGAAGTGTGTTTAGGTGTGTGTGCTTGGGTATGTTTGGGAAGTGCCAGAAACCAAATATAGTGGGAAATAATGTCTTCGAAATTAGTTTCTCCGTTCAATATGTGTGATACAGCTAATGAGACTGCATGTTGTTCTCATTGCCAAGGCTGTCTGGTTGTGATATTACTTGCATGATATAAACCTTTTCATTTCATAATCTTTGTCCTTGTGTTTTTTCTTTGCTAATGTGAAATGTATGGTGTCTACCATCAAGTTTCCATCCCTGCTGGGCGTAGAGTTTACAAATTCTTACATAAACAGCAAGGTATGCACCCCAATGCCATTTGCTTTGTACTGTTAGCTATATACTAGAAAATAATCACAATGCCTGGTTCATGATATCTGTCTTTCTTTGATCTCGGTCCCACTGTGATTCTGATCTTAAGCAAAGAGCCTTTCTAAGGTACTGGACAAAAAGGAAGGTACAGTTTTGGTCTTCTACTTTCAATTTACTACTACTAAAAAAATTGCACACATTTTCTATTCTTTATCGTATTCAGATTTTTATAAATCCAGTAAACACCATGCAACGCGTATTTTGGTTTTCTGAAACGAGAAAGATTTTCTTGTGACAAGTATAGTAAGATCTGACTAAATAACCAGCAGGATATTAGCTAAATTAGCCAGGGTACGTATTGTATGAGGTCCGAAATTGTGCTTAGCTTAGTGGATTTCCGTGTATTTCTTTTTATTCGAGTACGGCTGCTCAAAGAACTGAGATGTACATAAGAAAAATGCATTTTTAAAAATTATGAATATTGTAAGGATACGGGACCATATATTTCGTAAGCTATAAGCAAATAGGAACACTTTTGATCACGATTTGGCAATGCAGGAGCTCGGAACCCCAACAAGGAAGGTTGACTTGCTTGGGAAACTGTCGTTTGCGGAACGCGGTATACGTGGGCACCGTACTGTGAAACGGCTTATTCCTAAACCTACTTTGATTACCTGGCAATAAAATACCAGCATATACTTACATGGCACACTATACATCATTCCCTTGCATCACATTCAGTAAAATGTAGATCTTATTTTATGGATCATCGACCTTTTTGTCTTACTTCAGTGGACACCAAAACTACCCTGTTGTTTCTCACGACAAAAAAAAAAGCTGCGCTTACTTTTCGCAGGACCCGTTTTATTTTCGTGTTCTGGGGTTTTTGCCCAACTGGAATCTTTAAAGAGCGACGATTATTTTCTCTGCTATTATTACCATTATTTCGCAGAGCGTGAAGTGGGAGCGCAAATCAATCCGACGGTTTCCACGGTGACGCAAGGAGCGCAACGGACAACCATGAAGAGAATATGTATAATAACCTACATAAAAATCACGAAAAGAACAGAAAATTGATCGCCGAAGGGTTTTAATGTTACAAATCACATCCAGTACACTGTTATATGTGTATATCATACTCGTGACTCATCTCAAGTTCTCTCTGCAGCTGTTTTGTAGTTCACACCAGGGTTTACGTGGCGAGAAGCATTAACTTTTTATGTAATCTAAAAACATAACAACACATAGGAGTAGCGCAATGCACTTCTATATATTTCTGAGAAATCATCCTCTCGCCCCAGGCACCTACACTTACTTCCATGCCACAAGGGCCTCCTTCGCTTGTCTCACTTCATTGTAAAAGGGTGATGTACCCCTGAGTTAATGGCGTGCAGCAATGCGGCTACGTTCTCATCTTTAAAAATGTAACCCTTTTTGTCTCATTTGGTTTTGGGGTATAATTAAAAAATATGCTATTGTATTCTGGGTTCGATTATAGTATTCACGAAGTCCAAAGCTTTGACCTAAGAAAAACTTACGTTTTTTTCTTTTTTTTCAAAGCAACGCTAAAAGACGTTTGTTTCTCATTGATATTTGGCTCCATCTTGTGCCTGAAATAGAAACTGGAAAGATTTCAGCTGCCGTCAGAAAATATTGGACAACTAGTCGAATATACGCGGAAAGATCCGTCAATGTTTTTTGTCTGTGCACTGGTTATAGGCCAGAGGGATTTCGAAGCTTGTACTAAATTCTTTCTTTAAAAATCTGACGGCCTTTATCTTAAATTTATAAAGAGATTTCTGAGGATGTATTGTACTCATAAGAAAGCAAACGACGAATATTTTCTTTTTAGTGTCCCTTAATTAAGTACCGCACCATATTCTGTCAAATAGATCTACTTAATGATAAGTAGCCAAGTGATTGATTAAGCAATAGAATTGGTCCACTTAGGCGTACGTATTTTCAGAATTAGAATAGCACCTTTAACTAGAAAGATATGTGGATTGAGAAAGTTCATAACTAAGACAAAGGACCAAAGCGGTCGACATGTACACAGTAACGTCCAGCAGGTTCAGAATTCAATGTTTATGGCATTGACTTCAAATAAGCAAAAAATCGACATACGCTGCGAGCAGGGTTCGAACCTGCGCGGGGAGACCCCATTGGATTTCAAGTCCAACGCCTTAACCACTCGGCCATCGCAGCTGAAGCTACCACAATACGTATGTTTGTGCCATTAAAAATGTAATATTTGAAATAACTTTCTTTTTATAAAGTAAAAATGCGCTGAAGCATTAGAGAAGGAAAATTCATCGTCCTAAGGATGTTTACAGTGAAACAGAGATCCCGAAGTCTGTTCCCAAAAGTCACAACCACCTAAGCACAAGCTTACGTTTCCCTCTTGGTGAAATGAACTACATCCGGTAATCAGACTCATCGGTTTCAGAAACATCTCTATTAGCTTAATCCCACTCCATGTTCCCTACATGCGTTGATTAAATGTTTGTTTTCTGGTTATTGTTTTTGTTTAGAAGATGCCGTTTTAAGTCATGCTCAGGTTTTGGCATTCATTAGAAATAGCTGAGCTGCAATGATGCCTGGTCGACTCCTTATAATGTGCTATTTGCCTCACTTCTTCGTCACGTTGGACAAAATCTACCAAAAATGTATTTTAAAATATGTATAAATGAATGTGGACTGGTTTGACTGTTAAATTAACAAATTAGCACATTTCTCAGTATCTGGTTTGGAGTTTCTTATTTAGAACCAGTTAAAAAGAATGGACAATTTTTATGCTTCTGCATTAATTCCAGTGCCTTAATAGTGGTATACGACCAGTGAGGAAGTGATGCAGGGGCGGGTGTGGGGATGTAGCTCAGTGGTAGAGCGCATGCTTCGCATGTATGAGGCCCCGGGTTCAATCCCCGGCATCTCCATTCGGATTTTGTCCACTTTCGTTTAAAGCTGGTTCACTTCTCATCACTTCATGGAGTAATGCCGATAGCATTGAAACTGACCGAGTTACTAAATTGCCCATAGGAGTGAATGATGTGTGAATGTCCTGGCCCCCCATCCTGGGTCCCTGCCTTGTGCCCATTGCTTCCGGGATAGGCTCCGGACGCCCCGCGACCCAGTAGGATAAGCGGTTTGGAAAATGGATGGATGGATGAATGGATTAGAAAGAATGTCCTTGCCAAAAAGTTGCATGCACATCGTGAGGCGTGCCAATTTGAGGTTTACACGATCTATTTGCTCTAAAGAAATCATGCAATGAGACGATTCTGTCGTGACTTGCTCGTCCGATCCTCGTGTGTGCCACACCCCCTCATTAACCGCGTTTGCTGAGCCGGTTATGATCACTTGTTTCCTGTTATTTTCGGCTTGTCTTGCGTGTTTCAGTCCGCGTTCAAGTCACTTTCCCCAGGTTCGTCGCCGTCTGCCCTGTGTTCCTCCCAATAAAACCACGTATCCTGCACCCTTGCCTGCCAGCCTCGTCCTTATCCGCTGCCCGCATGTTCGCCGACCAGCGATCATAACAGATTCCTTTCTCACAAGTGTAAATTTGGGTTTGAGCATGTCCCTGACAATATTGTACGAGTACCGTGTGTGTTTAGAGGGATGGGGGATTTGGGGCCCGTATCATGAATTTCTTTCTTAGCTGGACAACTTGTCAGGTTTAGTAGGGGTGTAGTCAATGCATGTAAACGCTGTTTATGCATTTTAATAGCAAAACTCACCTTTTTTATGATAGTTTACTCGCTTGTCATTATGCATTTTAAAAACTTTAAGTCAAAAATATACCACGTCATTCACTGCATTAGCCTACAACAGCGCACAACACTGTGCACACTCCCTCTCCCGCTTCATTCGTTGGCAAGGCAGCCACTGCTTACAAACAAGCAAATTGATGACTGGTCCTGCTGTGTGCATGACTTGCAATGGAACATTTCACAAGAATTGCAATGCAAAGACGAATCTGCTTTATCTGTGCATTCTGTTCTTCACAAAAGTGATAATAAAGGTTCTGTGTTTATTAATTTCTCTTTGTTGATATTATTAACCTACACTTCACAGTAAAGGTAATACATTTTTCCATGCTGGGGGAGCAGCAGGAGGGTCCCATGGAGTTTTTTTTTGTCTAGGGCCCCCAGAGTCCCTAGAATTTCCTCTGAGTATGAAAAACCGCAGTAACCGTAACCCGATCAGGAAGGTGGACATCCCCTCCCAGAAGCTATGTGGCTATATAAGTGAACCTGCGAATCCGAAGCTATACAACCCGGTGATGTTCTAGTCTTGAAATCCCCAAATTTCAAGTTTAACGTATACACCTTAAGGAGTGTATTATTAATGTTTTGCATGAACTTCTTTAATTTTAATCCTTCCATCTTCGATGTGACAAGTCTTCCATTTCTTCGAGTTCAATTGCGTTGCCGTGTTGTATGCCCGATCATATTATCCTGTTGAAATCTCTTATTGCCAGGGCCGGTGTTCTGACGAGTTGAGCTACTTTGTCGAGTTAGGCTACCGTAGTGCTAATCGATAGCCCAAACCCTAACCCTAACCCTAACCCCGACCCCTAAAACCTAAATGGTAGGCAGTCGCTTACTGAGCGTCTCTTTCATCATGGGTTAGAGGGCAGCTTCATCTTGTTCGATTATGTATTGTACCCTAGATCTTTTTTATGTACCTTGTTAATTGTCTTGTTTCTCCATGGGCTCATTGTTCTGCACGTTTGTTTATTGCTGCTTGTGCCTCAGTTTTCTATGTCTTGCAGTCTTTGTTTCTCCTAGTGCATGAAGCCTTAATATTCGTTAATGACCCACCGCTCCCCGTGTTTGGTTGATTGTCATGAACTGCACCCACCCTTCAAGCAGCCTTCTTCGTTATCTGTGTATTTTAATGCCTGCCCACATTCTGATCCTCGGCTGGTCATTTTATTACAGTGGCACATGGCAGATGACAGACGATCCGCGCTGCAGCTTACGAAAAAACAAGGATTTTTATTAAAGCCGAACAAAAGAAATAAATGGCGGGGAGCTGCGGCAGCGATGAAAGCCAGCGCATGTGAGTGAACCATGCCAAGCTACGGTGGAGGCATCACTCATCATCTGAGGCCTCTTGCTACCGTTGGGGAGGTCAGGCAATTTGCATGAGATTGTCCTGCCCCAGGCCTTCAACGCAACTCCTCACAGCCACCGGAAAACACCAAGCAAGCAGTGACACGAGGGAGTCGTCACGTACACTGCCCAGCAACAAGGAAATAACCCAACAGCTCTTTGCCGTCAAGTTGGCCGGCAGGGTCATGACTGTGAACTGTATGTGAACTGCATTTTGAAGGGCACGCACTGCTGAGCCCTGGTGAATGCGGGGTCCACCATCACCCTCAACCATCTGAGTATTTTCCCAGACAAGAATCAGCCAGTCCCACCAGGAGGGGAGGGGTGACCAGTCCACCTCCATCACTAGCATGTGCACCCCAATGGAAGGGAGGCAGTGCTTCCGAATCACGCAGTCATGGTGAATCGTGGTGCAGGAGGTGCGGCTGGCAGACATCCAGGACGTCTGCATCATCGGGTTGGACTAGTTGTGCTGCCTGGTGTCAGTCATCAATGTACAGCCTCAGTGACGAACAAAGGTACAAATTGGTCCCCGTTTTTCTGACAGTGCAGCAGGAGAAACTGGCTTCGGATGCCCAGCCTAAGATTACAAGTGTAAATAATTGTGTAAATGATATTTGAAATGTGTAATTGTGTCTGTGAACTGTGTCGTGTTTTAGTGAAGTGTGAAATATAACATTTCCCTATTTAGGTTTAATCCCCCATGATTGTGTTTGATGTGTGTAGTAGTGGCTTCCTCTCTCTCTGCTGCTGCTAGCATTCTCCGGCAGTTGTGCACAATAAAGCGTTTTGTCTGCTATTAGCGGTTCTGCATGATGTTTTTCAATGAATTAAATGGCACAGTCTTTGGGGCACGGCACAGTGGGGCAGTGGCATCTCCAAACTGACATACAGTGGGGCAAAAAAGTATTTAGTCAGCCACCAATTGTGCAAGTTCTCCCACTTCAAAAGATGAGAGAGGCCTGTAATTTTCACCATAGGTAAACTTCAACTATGAGAGACAAAATGAGACAAAGAAATCCAGATAATCACACTGACTGAATTTTAAAGAATTTATTTGCAAAGTATGGTGGAAAATAAGTATTTGGTCACCTACAAACAAGCAAGATTTCTGGCTCTCACAGACCCGGAACGTCTTCTGTAAGAGGTTCCTCTGTCCTCCACTCGTCAACTGTATTAATGGCACCTGTCTGAACTCATTAGCAGTATAAAAGACACCTGTCCACGACCTCAAACAGTCGCACTCCAAACTCCACTATGGCCAAGACCAAAGAGCTGTCGAAGGACACCAGAAACAAACTTGTAGACCTGCACCAGGCTGGGAAGAGTGTATCTGCAATAGGTAAGCAGCTTGGTGTGAAGAAATCAACTGTAGGAGCAATTATTAGAAAATGGAAGACATACAACACCACTGATAATTTCCCTTGATCTGGGGCTCCATGCAAGATCTCACCCTGTGGGGTCAGAATGATCACAACAACGGTGAGCAGAAATCCCAGAACCACATGGGGGGACCTAGTGAATGACCTGCAGAGAGCTGGGACCCAAGTAACAAAGGCCACTGTCAGTAACACACTACACCGCCAGGGACTCAGATCATGCAGTGCCAGATGTGTCCCCCTGCTTAAGCCAGTACATGTGCAAGCCCGTCTGAAGTTTGCTAGAGAGCATTTGGATGATCCAGAAGAGGATTGGGAGAATGTCATACGGTCAGATGAAACCAAAATAGAACTTTTTGGTAAAAACGCTACTCGTCGTGTTTGGAGGAGAGAGAATGCTGAGTTGCATCCAAAGAACACCATACCTACTGTAAAGCATGGGGGTGGAAACATCATGCTTTGGGGCTGTTTTTCCGCAAAGGGACCAGGCTGACTGGTCTTTGTAAAGGAAAGAGTGAACGAGGCCATGTATCGTCAGACTTTGAGTGAAAACCTCCTTCCATCAGCAAGGGCATTGAAGATGAAACGCGGCTGGGTCTTTCAGCATGACAATGATCCCAAACACGCCGCCCGGGTAACGAAGGAGTGGCTTCGTAAGAAGTATTTCAAGGTCCTGGAGTGGCCAAGCCAGTCTCCAGATCTCAACCCCATAGAAAATCTTTGGAGGGAGTTAAGTCCGTGTTGCCCAGCGACAACCCCGAAACATCACTGCTCTAGAGGAGGTCTGCATGGAGGAATGGGCCAAAATACCAGCAAAAGTGGGTGACAACCTTGTGAAGACTCACAGAAGATGTTTGACCTCTGTCATTGCCAACAAACATTTCATTACAAATATTGAGATACTTATTTACCACCTTACTTTGCAAATAAATTCTTTAAAATTCAGTCAGTGTGATTATTTGGATTTCTTTTCCACATTTTGTCTCTCATAGTTGAGGTTTACCTATGGTGAAAATTACAGGTCTCTCTCATCTTTTTAAGTGGGAGAACTTGCACAATTGGTGGCTGACTAAATACTTTTTTTTGCCCGACTGTATATAACTGGTAAAATTATTCATGCATGATTAGTGTTGGAAATGATGCTTGTTGTCATTTATGTGTCGCCTGTAAGTCTGCAGAGTGACACTTAGGCTGCTCAGGAAAGAGTGCAGGCTAAAGTGCACAAAACATGTATTCTTGCTGATAGATGCTAACTGCCGAGTTTCAGTTAAAGCTATTTTGAAATGGATGTTGCGAAATCGCTTATACTTGTACGTCTAATCGTTTAGCATCGTAAGCATGGTGGTGCAGTGGTTAGCACTGTTGCCTCACACCTCTGGGACCCGGGTTCGAGTCTCCGCCTGGGTCACATGTGTGCGGGGTTTGCATGTTCTCCCCTTGTCGCCGTGGGGTTTCCTCCGGGTACTCCGGTTTCCCCCCACAGTCCAAAAACATGCTGAGGCTAATTGGAGTTGCTAAATTGCCCATAGGTGTGCATGTGAGTGACTGGTGTGTGTGTGTGCCCTGCGATGGGCTGGCCCTCCATCCTGGGTTGTTCCCTGCCTCGTGCCCATTGCTTCTGGGATAGGCTCCGGACCCCCCATGACCCAATAGGATAAGCGGTTTGGAAAATGGATGGATGGATGTATCGTGATCCTTCTACTGTTCTGTAATTAGAAGTGCTTAATAAAGGGAACTGTGAGAGAAGCTCTCCTCCGAAGTCGGCCGAGTCGAGTCAAGAGACAAGTCTCTGTGACCGGACCGGGCTTCCCTGCTGTGAGATAAAGAGATCACCGGTGTGGCGTCTTGCTTTGTATCCAGAGACTGGTCACCCAGCAGGGGTTCAACACCTAGGCTTGAACCCAACAATTAGAAAGAATGTCCATGCCAAAAAGTTGCAAGAGGCGTGCCAATTTGAGGTTTACACGGTCTATTTGCTCTAAAGAAATCATGCAATGAGACGATTCTGTCGTGACTTGCTCGTCCGATCCTCGTGTGTGCCACACCCCCTCATTAACCGCGTTTGCTGAGCCGGTTATGATCACTTGTTTCCTGTTATTTTCGGCTTGTCTTGCGTGTTTCAGTCCGCGTTCAAGTCACTTTCCCCAGGTCTGTCATTAATGTTAGTTCGTCGCCGTCTGCCCTGTGTTCCTCCCAATAAAACCTCGTATCCTGCACCCTTGCCTGCCAGCCTCGTCCTTATCCGCTGCCCGCATGTTCGCCGACCAGCGATCATAACAGATTCCTTTCTCACAAGTGTAAATTTGGGTTTGAGCATGTCCCTGACAATATTGTACGAGTACCGTGTGTGTTTAGAGGGATGGGGGATTTGGGGCCCGTATCATGAATTTCTTTCTTAGCTGGATAACTTGTCAGGTTTAGTAGGGGTGTAGTAAATGCATGTAAACGCTGTTTATGCATTTGAATAGCAAAACTCACCTTTTTATGATAGTTTACTCGCTTGTCATTATGCATTTTAAAAACTTTAAGTCAAAAATATACCACGTCATTCACTGCATTAGCCTACAACAGCGCACAACACTGCACACACTCTCTCCCGCTTCATTCGTTGGCAACGCAGCCACTGCTTACAAACAAGCAAATTGATGACTGGTCCTGCTATGTGCATGACTTGCAATGGAACATTTCACAAGAATGACAATGCAAAGACAAATCTGCTTTATCCGTGCATTCTGTGGGGTCCCTAGAGTCCCTAGAATTTCCTCTGAGTATGAAAAACCGCAACCCGATCAGGAAGGTGGACATCCCCCCCAGAAGCTACGTGGCTATATAAGTGAACCTACGAAACGGAAGCTATACAGCGATCAGGAAAATAGCCCGAGGTGTAGACAGCCGCTATCTCCCGAATTATTTCGGATCATCTTTCAAACAGCAGGTAAGCAACTTTGTGCCTTGTGTGTTTTGACATTCGGATTTTTTTCGATAGGTAATCCTGTAGTTAGTTAATGCCCAATCACTTGGCAGTTTGACACAACTGATGGTTAATTGATGGCATCACGTTTCGCAAGCTGGTACAAGCCGATAGAGATTATGACTGCAGTTTAACACCGGAATCGTAAGGTTTTGTTTTAAATAATAACGCCATGGAATCAACATATGAAATGTGCCCTTTTAGTGTATTCCTGGGGTCAGGCTGAAATAAAGGATATTGCTTTTCAAAAGCTTGTTTTCTGAATTAGTTAATGTTGGAGTTAGACTCCACCGAGTCCGTTGATGAGGGAAGGATGCAGTCTGAGGCGAAGGTTGGTTGCAAGTCAGCTCTCGTTAATGACGTCACAGATTTAAATCAGGGAGCACACTTAGATGCACAAAACAGTACATACCAAGAGTAGCTCAATATCTCTTGTCAGGTTCTGGTTTTTATAACCCAAACAGGGCGTTTGCCGTTCTTGTTGACTCTCCAGTTAGCGTAACATGCAACTATTATTTTGAAACTGCTAGTGTTAGTCCCCACACCCGTTCCCTTTTATCTTATCTTATTATGTTGCAATTAAGCAGCGTCAGCGACCCCCTCCCTTGTTATGTCCCCGCATGTCAAGCGTAAGCTTAATGTCACCGCGACCCTGTCAATGTACCTTCTGCTTTTCTAAATTTACTTGCACTTCGATGAGGGCCGGAGCCCCCCTTTTTGTCCTGCCTATGTTCCAGTTCCAGTTAGTTCCCCATTCTCAGTGTGACAAAGGTTATCACGCGGCCTAGCCCCCCTTCATTAAGTAGGACTGAAATACAGAAACAAAACTCATCAGAGAAGCCGTTGAAAAATCCCATTTGACTGGACGGTAAAACAACGTTGGCTTTGTGTTATTCTCGGGAATGGCATGAAAGTCATTTTCAATTCAAATAGGACACAAGTTCTGTATGTCCGTCGAGATAGCGCATGCAAATGTATTTACATTTGCCATTTTCCACCTAGTATTACATGATCGTAGATACAGCACACGACACTCCACGGAGCCGGTGGTTCCATACAGTTCACTACTGCTGCAGTAGGGGGCGTGGTGTTTAATCCACCGCGTTTTAATGTAAGTAATCAGCAGCTCATTACCATGATTCACCATCGACCGTTCACATCTACCCAGGGGCAACGTCGGTTCCCAGGTGGTGGTCTGAATCCTGACTCAGCTGCATTGTATCCAACACGATGATGTTCTAGTCATAGTTTTGCATGAACTTCTTTAGTTTTAATCCTTCCATGTTCGACATGACAAGTCTTCCATTTCTTCGAGTTCAATTGCGTTGCTGTGTTGTATGCCCGATCGTATTATTCTTTTGAAATCTCTTATTGCCAGGGCCAGTGTTCAAACGAATTGAGCTAATTTGTCGAGTTAGGCTACCGTAGCCGTAATCGTTAGCCCAAACCCTAACCCCCCCCCCCCCCTCAAAAAAAAAAAAAAAAAAACCCTTACCCTACGCCTAACCCCTAAAACCTAACCCTAATCTCAAAACGGTGGAACTGCACATGCGCAGAAAGGCTCGATAGCACGTCTCGATAGGTAGCATTGGTCGATAGAACACCGGCCCTGCTTGTTGCACTACGTAATGTTAAAAGGTTACCTGCAGACCATACACCAGCAACTATACGAGCTCTGATGGAGGAGGAGTACCGGGTCACTGTGAGGACGGCGATGACCCCAAACGCTGGTTCCTATGGTACAGCCCAAGTGACGCTCCTCGGTACCCAGGCAGTGAGCCCGACTGTCTCTGTGGGCAATGGGAAGCAGCGACTGACACCTGGTTCGGTAAGTATCAGTTTAGAGTGTATGATAAACTCCAATTGTTCTATGAGGGAATCTTTCTCCACTCACACAAACACTCGCAAATTTTTCAAATCCTTCCAACATCCACTTACGTTAGTTCCAAGATGCCCAGACTGACTTGGTTTTTGCAGGAAGAAAGAATAATTGGTATAATTTATACAAGTCTTTTCAAATACCCAAAACTACAACCTCTTAAAGCTACACTTTTGAGGGGATTTTTAACTGACAAGTTACAGTCATTTCAAGCTATAATGGAGAGCTATTTACCAGAAAATCTTGATCGTAAAGGGTCTCGGTAACATTAAATGTGAACGTCTATTTCCATTTTGTCGCTGTCCAATGAAAAAGCGCATCTCCAAATGTGACGAGACAAGCTCAGCACCGCAAGTAGAAACCTGTTATACCAGATAGGATCTGTGACCACCAGTGAATGCTTTAAATGTTTATATTGCACATACATGGATTGTTATCAGGAAGACGAAAATGTCAGTGTCAACAAGATACACACTAATCTTGCTTTATATTGACAATTAACAGTGATGTTAGTTAGCTAGCTATCTAGCTATCAATGTTAAGTTATTCAAATTAGGGATATAAAGTAATGCACACAAACTACCATTAGGGGAAACTGCCATGTTCCACACACTAAGAGCAGATGCAAAATTCAACCCTCCGGTGCTGTTCATGTACATATAAATATAGGCATTAATCTTAAGTAGTACAGGCACAAATACTAGTTAAATAGATGATTTCATAAAACGTTTTTCCATTGGTCAATTATACAAAAAATTAAGAGACCACAGCACATTTTTTTTGCTTCACTCATTTCTCAATTTATGACTACATGTCTGTGAATAATATATTTCTTTTGCTAACTGCAGCCTGGTTCTGTTCGGTTTCTCACTAATGGAAGTCTCTGGCGTTAGGAAGTTGCTTCACCTTATTTTCGTGTCCTACTGTCTTAGAAATTCTGAACCTTAACGCATCCTGCTGCTCATGATTTAAAAATGCAGATTTGTTTAAAAATATAGAGTGGTCTCTTAATTTTTCCCCAGGCTGTATGTCAAATGCTATTAGTAGATAGAGGATAATGAGCATATCTATAGTAAAAAGTCACTAGGGTCAAAAACTGGACATGTGTGGTTTTCATCAGACAGCTACGAATTGAAAGATCTCTTTTGGAGACTGGGGGGGGTCAAGGGTGTGATTAGTTATCTGGCCCTGCCTGATGGACGCTCTCACGTTGCAGGAGTGTGTCATCACTATTAGGACGAAAGAGTCCCTTGGATCCGTAGCATTGGTGCGCCTGTGTCTGGAGGGCCGGTCTGGCTTCCCTGACTTAGACTGGTTCTGCCAGGGAGTGGAGGTGGCAGCACTATCCTCTGCTCGCAAAAGAAGGCGGCATATAGAATATTTCCCCTGCAGTAAATGGCTGCGGACAGCAGATGGCAGCATCGTGCTGTGGAGTAGACGAGGTCTGTGTTGTTGATTTTGTTCTTTTGTCGTTTTCGGGGTTGCTTCTAAACGTGCCCCATAAATAATAATGGCATTTTAAAGATTCTTCTTAACGATAATTTCATGCTGACTGATGCATCTGTCACCTTTGTTTCTTCTGTGTAGTTTGTATCGTGAATTTGGAAACTGTAAATGTGCTGAAAGATCACAGAGTTCAGGAACTGCAGATCAAGCAGAAATATTTTAGGTACAAGAAGTTCTCCTTTTTCCTGGACCTTTGAATGAGCTTCGCTTTCTCATTTTACCTATGAATGTATTTTGGCCTTTCTCCTCACTTATGAGCATGCTTTATTCTCAGCCAATGAACATGGTTTGCTCTATTGTTGTACCTGTGATTGTATTTTACTTTCTATTTAAATGTAAGTGTTGATTCTGTCTCTGTGTTCTTTTGAGAGAACTTTGGTCTATCTTACTGGCCAACTCATATTTATCATTGTGGTTGAGTGGTCTAAGACAGTGATTCTCAACATGGTCCTCAAAGGGCCCCAGACAGTCCACATCTTGCTCCCTTCCAGCTTCCTGCCAGACAGTCTACATTTTTGCTCCCAAAAACATGGAGCATAAACATCGACTGTCTGGGGGTCCCCGAAAACCAGGTTTGGAATCACTGGTCTAAGATGTAAGAACTAGCTTTAAGTTTCCCTGAAGGCCATTTGGCTTATTGCGTATTTGAGGTATCCGTGTCCATTCTGTCCCTATCCTGCAGGTGGAGCACTTTTGCTGAAGGTCTCCCACATTGTGTGGACATGACAAGCGTGAACCAACTTGGCCCAAACATGAGCTACATGCGTCAAAGGTCTTTAGAGAGGACTTGCATGGGGAAATCTTAATGAAGCACATCATAGAATATTTGTGTGCCACACTCCAGTGGGAACAATGAAATAGATGGAAAACACACAGATTTTCTTTCCTTGTTTAGTGCTAATTTGGGCAAAAAAAAATATACGCTTACGGCCTCCCCTACTGTTGTGTCATCTCAGCCCAGGTTCCAATCTGCTGTATCTCAGAGGGTTTGGGGAGATGGCATGTTCCTGGTCTAGTCTGGAGGACATGGAGATACTGTTTGCTCATAACAGTCAGGGGAAGACCACTGCCAGTAAGCTTAATCCTCCCCTTGTCTTCTACGGCCTGATGGTCTGACTGCTCTTCCAGTTCATATTTCTCCCTTCAACCTATCTCCTCCTTCAGTCACTATATATATATATAGTGTAAATATTTAAGAGTAAGACTCAAACCCCTACGGGTAGGAGGTGGTGATGCTATCCACCCAGCTGCCGTGCTGCCCTACCATAGCTTCTACACTCTAAAAAAAATTACCATGGTCTGGTTAAAGTCCGTGCCCCCACGATTCAAGTGGTTTCATAAAATGCATGGATGGATGGATGGATGGATGAATGGTTAAAGGGGAACTCAGCTCTTTCCATCCATCCATCATCCATCCAACCGTCCATCCTCTAACTTCTTATTCTGGCCTTGGTCAGGGGGACCTGGAGCTTATCTCAGACTTCACAAGGCTGGAGTACATCCTGGATAGGTTTCAATTTCAGGGCACTAGCACACAGTTACACTATGGACAATTTAGAAACACCAGTCAGCTTAGCTGAATATCTTTGTGCCGCAGAAGGAAATTGAAGGTAGCCTACATGATATGGGGAAAACATTCATGTTCCACACACTCAGAACAGATGCACAATTCAAACCTCTAGTGCTGGAGGCGTAAAGCAGCAGTGTTACCCATCTCACCACAACAGCAAAGACGTACCATAACTAGTGATGGACAAAATAACCATTTGCTGTATTTATAGATGGTGCTCTCTGTCCAAGAATGGCCACAAAACATGTCCGAAAGCAAACCAAGAGCGCCATCTACTGGGGTCAGAAAAATACAGCAAACGGTTCATGACATGTCATTTTGTCCATCATTACCCACAACTTCATCAAATGATTTAAAACTAGTCAAGATGGCTTGACCAATTTTTAAGAAAAACATATCGATGGAAACAGAGGCCATAATTTTCATGTTTTGAGTGACTGTGTAACCCACTCCACAACTAAGGCTTCCATTGTTGTTGGCTTCTACTTAACTTTTTGTCCACATTGCTGCTTTTCAGAGTATGTCCATGATCACTGGAAGGAGGACTCCTTTTTTGGCTATCAATGCCTCAATGGCTGCAACCCTCTCATGCTTCATCGGATCCAACACGTCCCACCCAACATGTCTATCACACCTGAAATGCTCCACCCTTTCCTGCCTGAGGACTCCTCATTGGAGCAGGAAATAAAGGTGTGTCTTTGTGTACATGTTCGATATGATGGTGCATAGTGCTGCTAATTTTGTGGTTTTCAATATAAAACTTTAATCTATTTCAGTTTGTGTATTATAACAATACCAAAGATGATACTGGTAATTGTGATAATTTAGGTTGAAATAATCATGAAATAAAATGTTCATACTCTTTCATTTCAAGTATCAGTCTTTGCTGTGCTATAACGCAAACCATGGATGATGCCTGTTTAATGTTATATTGTGTCTGGCAGCTAGGAACTATTTTCCTCCTTGATTACAAATTGCTGGAAGGTGTCCCACCTAACACAATCAACGGGAAACAGCAGTACCTAGCAGCCCCTCTCTGCCTTCTACACTGTGACCACCAGGGGGTGCTAAAACCAATTGCAATTCAGGTACTAAGCCCAAATTTCCTGTTTTCTACTTTGAGGTTATTCCAGATATTCCACCCTAAATTCGTCATATTTGTCTGCAGGTGCAACAAACTCCCGGCCCTCAAAATCCAGTGTTTGTTCCCTCTGACCCTGAATTGGACTGGCTGCTGGCGAAGACCTGGGTTCGCTGTGCAGACTTCCAGTGCCACCAGCTGATTTCTCATTTCCTGCGCACCCACATCCTGGGGGAAGTTGTCTGCATCGCCACCCTCAGGCAGTTCCCAGAAATACACCCTTTATATCAGGTATGTGCACTGTGGGTAGCTTAATTTTACTCCTCTTTATGATTGTAAAAAGAAAACGTTTTCAAATAGCAAGTCATTGGATCACAATAGAACTCATTAATATGATATATTTATAATTCTATTACAAATAGCAAAAATAAAACAATGTTAAAACTGGCATCCAATCTAGGTTGTACCTCACCCTTGTGCCCTTTGCTACCTGGGCTGTGTTTCTGGCTCCTATCTAATAATAACCAGGATAAGCAGTTAGAAGACTGAGGGACAGTACTGAAAAGAATCTGGCTTTTTGTATTATTGAGCTACTTC
Organism: Brienomyrus brachyistius; assembly: GCF_023856365.1. NCBI lineage: Eukaryota > Metazoa > Chordata > Actinopteri > Osteoglossiformes > Mormyridae > Brienomyrus > Brienomyrus brachyistius. The sequence goes on from NC_064550.1 coordinate 11,861,061, forward strand.
AAGAGAGGGGGAGGTCAAGAGGCATGTCAATATAGGAGTGGGAGGAGGGGCGGAGTAGATGGCATCCAATTATGAAGTCCTAAATTTTAAGGGCTGTCCAACAAAAAAGAACTTTGTCCCTAACTGGTGAATATATCACAGAGGTGTATTTAAAATCGTTATTACTCAGCAGGCAATTTTTGGCATTAGTATGAGATGGCATGCTATGTGGCTTACATGGTATGAACACCAGCTTGTCCAAAATCTTATCCTGAAATTAAGCGTAATATTGTCAGACTGGTCCACCCTTTGTTGTTTTAATAGCCTCAGCTCTTCTGGGAAGGCATTCCATTAGATGTTGGAACATTGCTGTTGGGATCCACTGCTATTCTGGTTGGCTATCGGTGATGTGTTAACGGACCCTTTTCCGTGAGTTTGTGCAGCCTAGCACTTCCCAAATGAACCTGTGCCCAGATGTGTCCACTTTACTGCTAGTGACCAGGACAAATATTGGCAGTGATTTGCTGGAATGATAGAATTACATCATAAAAAAGTCACTAACCTCTTCTGTACAAACACCCATTCTGCTGCTAATGATTGTAGCTAGAGATTGCATGTCAGTAATGGGTGTGGCTTAATTACACACAGGTGTCAGTAATGGGTGTGGCTTAATTACACACAGGCGTCAGTAATGGGTGTGGCTTAATTAGCCAGATTCTCTCATTATTAGGGGCGTCTACATACCTTTAGCCATGTACTGAATATTAAAGCTGTATCTCAGTTGTGGTATATATGTGGAGATTTAAAACAGAAAGTCATGTAGAGATGCACATATCATATTCACATATCATATTTGATGGGTATTCAGGACTTGAATGCAGTTGGCAGTGCTTATATATTACTTGGGTTAAAGGCTGCAACAGTTAAATGACTTTCTTATTGTAGAAGTCAGGTATTATTCCAAAACTGTTACTTCTACTTTGAAGCACCATAAAAGGCCGTAAAGACCTAACAGTGGTGTTCATTGAGTTATTTTTTTAATATGGGACCCTACTAAGCACGTCTGCACGAAAAGCACTTAAAAACTTTGCAAGAACACCGTTATAGATGCATAATACAGCTAATGACACACAGTAATGAAATGCAGAGAATAAAGAAAGCAGAAACTCCACTCTTCTGTTCATCCGGGGGGTGGTTAGCGGGTTAACCCGCGGCGTGGCTGCATCCGTGGTGCAAGTCTGGGTTGTTGGCTTGGCATCTGACACTCAGCTGATGTTCTCTTCAAGCCGAGAGACAGCTAGGCATGGGGGAGTAGAAGGAGACAGTGGGTTCCTACTGATGAAGGTGTATGTCAGACGTGCATAAAAGTATGCAGCAGGAGGTACATAGCAGCAATAGAAGTGTTATTTTACAGTCAGATTGATACTGTAGATCTTTTTGATTGGACTGCTGAGTTAGGTTGATGCTGAGCTCTTGATGCTGACTGGTTTATTGTGTCCTAGCTTTTGATGCCACATATCTGGTCCACTCTGCAAATCAACATCCAGGCGCGGATGTCCCTCCTGGCTTCTGGCGGAGTCTTTGACAAGGTCTCTAAAAATGAGTTTGTGTGTTAATGTCCGAGCTGCCTAAGACTGTGTGTTTCACTATGTCGGGTCCAGCCTATGTGGCTGACCCTCGCTGGGTAACCGATCTCTGGGTACAAAGCAAGACGCCACACCGGTGATCTCTTTATCTCACAGCAGGGAAGCTCGGTCCGGTCACAGAAACTTGTGTCTTGACTCGACTCGGCCGACTTCGGAGGGGGGCTTCTCTCACAGTTCCTTTTATTAAGCACTTCTAATTACAGAACAGTAGAAGGATCACATGATACAGCTTGATTTCCTTTAATACCATATATAGTTGATAACACATGAATGTATCTATTAGTACCTGCTGTTGCCAAGCGGAATAAGACAATTGGCCGTATAGGCACATATAATCTATTTCGAAAATAGCTTTAACTAAACTGAAACTCTGCGGTTAGCATCTATCAGCAAGAAAACATGTTTTGTGCACTTTAGCCTGCACTCTTTCCTGAGCGGCCTAAGTGTCACTCTGCAGACTTACAGGCGACACATAAATGGCAACAAGCATCATTTCCAACACACTATATCTGGGATTTGTTTTGAATGGAAAAGCAGTGTGAAGTCTCAATAATGCCTGAAACAAATATTTCTAAATGGTGTATATGTTTACACCATGCGTGTGTGTTTGCGTGTGTGTTTGTGTGTCGACTAGTCCATCGGCTGCGGCCTGAAGGGGATTCCGGTTTTGCTGCGGAATGCCACGCAGCAGCTGAGCTACCGTTCTCTCTGTGTCCCAGATGATTTGGAAGACCGGGGCGTAGGTTCACTGCGCCAGAGCTACTACGCACAGGATGCCCTGAGAGTGTGGGCCATCCTCCACAGGTATGATGAGAATGACAGAAAAGAAGTAAGAGTAAAGGAACTGATTGTGATGTGCTGCCGGTTCCTCATTCACGGTTCAGTTTATACACTTGGCCAGTCAGAAATGTATTTTCCTTACTGATCACTTCCTGCCAATGGACAGGTAGTGAAACCTATTACAAGACCATAAATCCCATTGTTTATTATCATGAGCTGTTACTGGTTAAACTGGGCTTGCAACCAAAATCTCTGACAGTTCAAGCTCTGACAAGATTTATATTTTTAGGAAGAACCAGTTTCTCTCCAGCGAAATCCAGTCTCCAAATGTCTTTGAAAACAAAGATAGGAGAAATGTACATATACACTAGTGGCCAAAATTGCAGAAACACTTCCCAGTTTTTAGAGATTGCAGAACTTTATTCCAGTTACTTCAGTTACTTATTTAAGTATATAACCAATGTATATTTGTAATATTCTTTGATTGTTTATAAATATTTCCGATGGGCTGGCCCCCCATCCTGGGTTGTTCCCTGCCTCATGCCCATTGCTTCTGGGATAGGCTCCGGACCCCCCACGACCCAGTAGGGTTTGGAAGCGGTTTGGAAAATGGATGGATGGATGGATGTTTATAAACATTACCGCTAATATTCATGTAGTAATTTTTAAAGTGTAGTGCCAAACATGCTACGTGTTTCCACAGTTTTTGCAGCTAGTGTACAGGTATCAATGGCTGGTGGCTGTTTTGTGGAAGAACTCACTCATAGTTGATACAGTCAAGTTCATAGACCGAGTAGAGTAGCAAAGTAAAAATGCTAAGGTTCCCATCAGGCAACTCCAATATCTCCACCAAATCAAAAAATTTCCCACGCTTATTTACACTTGATAGATCATGTTCACTGCATGATACTAACCAATTACATTAACACAGAAAATGCTGTACTCGCTCAGAAAACATAAAACATGTGCACGTGAGACAGCCGTTCACATACCCGTTTATAAAGGTCAATAAGGTTATGGTACTAAAAGGATTTTCAGAACTTTCTCATAAACTTCATTTAGAGTCTCATCCAGACTCAAGCTTGAAGAACTATAAACTAGTATCCTTTGTATGTAGAACAAAATTGCAGTGTCCCACTGCACAAACTCTTCAAACACACTTCTGGGATCTTTGCGCTCTCTAGCCTACAGCCTATTTATTACTAATTACTTCATAATGAATAATTTTTGAGCACAATGTAAATTTCAGGTCATCAAGAATAATAGTTAAGCACAAGACTAATATAAATCCCCAAATCCCAGTCGATTAGTCTGAGGTTATTCATTGGAAATGTAAGACTGCAGACCTGAATGTTGATCTTCACTTCCAGCTTTGTGTCTAACTGGGTGGACCTGTACTATGACAGCAACTGCAAGGTCAAACAGGACGTGGAGTTACAGAACTGGATTCGGGAGATCTTCACACATGGTTTTCTGGAACTCAGTCAGTCAGGTCAGAAATGAATGTAGGCTTCCATGACTGAAAATATAGTAAAACTGAATGTCGTTTAAGTTTAAAGTGTGACATTTTTTGTGTCTGTTGGACCATTTTTGATAAAACTAAATAATTTTATCTACTGTCAAATTTCCCAGTAGACAAAAAAGAAAGTTACATATGATGTGGATGTAAGGAACACATTGCAATGGCCCTTGTCATCTCATCTTGTCTATATTAACTTGAGGTTTTAATTCTCAGGAATTCCACAGTCATTCCAGACTAAAATGGAACTCAGCAAGTTTGTTACCATGATTATTTTCTCCTGCTCAGCATTGCATGCTGCAGTCAACTTCTCCCAGGTTGGTGAAACTGCCCATTCGTTATGACTTCGAATGGCCATACAGCAGCGTTCAACTCCTAATCTAATATGAACAAGAACACGGGCTTAGTGTAAAGCAGTGAAGTGCTTAATGTAGGGCAGGGTGTGTAATGGTAATCCTTGGTGGTCAGAGCACTTGGAGGAGATCTTGTGTAGATAAGTGAGGACAACAAAAGGGCACAGAGAAGTTATGGCAATGCAGTCATAATAGAATAGGATAGAAAGGTGACCACTGGACATCAGGGAATTAAGTGCTCATATGCTAATAGCACACACATAGCGTGGCACTTTAGCTTTGGATTTGCTTTCCCAGAAGCGTGATCTTGACACCAGGAACTAGATACATAATGAAAAGGGGTGCTTTAATGCATAGGTTTACCTGGGCTGAAGTGCAGGGGATTCAACTAACCTTGTTTAATAGAATTTTAAAGCTGGAATTGCCATCCATCCAGTATTTTAAAGGACTGATAATCCCCCTAAAAATTTTTTAATCTCCTGAAATAGCCCTGGGCCTCTGACCACATTAATGTGACTCCTGCTGACTACTAGTGATGGACGAAATCATGCTTCATGAACAATTTGCTATTTTGTTGACCCCACTATGTGGTGTTTTTGGTTAAAAAATGTGCACAAAGCATGCCCCAAAGCAAACCAAGAGCACCATCTAGTGGGGTAAAAAAATACAGCAAATGGTTCATGAGGATTCATTTTGTCCATCATTGCTGACTACATACAGATAGTCTTTATAACCAATCAGATAAATCATTGTATCTTTGAAGGTCCTATTGAAGTTGCCAGTCCCTCCAATTCCCTGATTGTTTTCATGTATTACGAGACTTAGTACTGCAAATACAAACATGTTGATGCAGTTTCAGACTTGGTGGGGGGGAGATGTTAGATATGTGAACTTTAAGCTAAGTCAAGGCAAACCAAACCACTTTTCTGCCCAACATGCCCCCAGCTGGAATTTAGCCTGTGGATGCCGAACAGCCCGACAACTATGAACCGCCCTCCACCCCAATCCAAGGGATCCGTAACCATGGACGACTTCCTGTCCATCCTGCCAGATGTCAACGTCACATGCAGTGTCCTGACTACCCTATCTCTGCTATCCCAACCAGGAGCAGACTTTGTAAGTTTGATCCAGTGTTGCCCAAGAGGTTAGCTAGTCATAAAGAAATCAGCCCACAGTCAGCTGGCCCATATGGTAACCCCACAAACACATAGTAACATAATAACATTTAGAACACATAATTACCAATTAAGATAATCTGGAAACAAAATATTATAAATCACTGCAATGAACAAAGAGCTTCTTTCGGGTCCTAAAATACCTCTTCATTTAGCACTGATGAACCAAACATTACATTGAATTACACTTCCCTTCACTACCAGATCCCTCTGTGCCAGTACCGTGAGGAGCACTTCAGCAGTGATGCCCCCCGCAGGCTGGTAGAAGTACTGCAGAGGGAACTGAACTCTCTTTCTGCAGAGATAGCAGACCGAAACAGCCAACTGGAGCTCCCATACCCTTACCTTTCTCCAGACCGCATTGAGAACAGCGTGACCATCTGAGACACAAATTCCAGTGTCTTGACAGAAGTGCCAGTGAAGCTTTGCATCCAGTTTCCACTATTCATTTGAACTACTTAAATACCTTTTTTAAGAGCTTTTTCTATGTTTTTTTATGCTGTATTGTTTTATAAGGCTGCACTTCAAGTGAATTGGCTGCACTGCAAATGAAGTGCACTGAATACGACTGAATCGCACTTATGCGATACACGTCATATTAATTTTAGCAGATGATTTTCTGCCTTTAACCTGCATTAAAAGGACATAACTCTATAAAAGCATTTTGCCGTTTCTTTCGACATTCAAAGTTTGTCACTGTGGTAGGACAATAACGTGCATAGCGACTTTCCATAAACCATGTAATGTAAAGAAGACAACTATATTAGCGATATGCAACACCGCTACGGAATAAGTGGTGCAAAAGCAAAAAGTAGCGATTATTCATTTTTGTTGGACCGAGTAATGTACAGGATAGAAATGGGAGTATTGCACGTTGCAATATTCATATTTTTCGTATCCATTATTATTGATCATTGAAATTAATTTACCCTGGAAGTGCAATATTGTTGAATGAGCAGCAGCTAGTAGCAGCTGAGTAAAGGAACATAAAGACAGCGTGTATATACAGCATGACCATGATAAAGAGCTAAACAAGGGAGCAGTTGCTTTTGTAAAATAAGAGCGGAGGTGGTATGACTGGGGAATCGTTTATAGTAATGGTTACGACATGTTTGTATCTTTAAGTTGGCATTAACTCACAAGCTAATAAATAGGTGAGAACTGGCAGATGCTACTGAGCCTGTTTTCAAAATAAGTATATTGGTATGTGTTATGTAAGAGTGATAGTATGTTCATATTGATGATGATATGTATTCCACCTGTTTCTGGAACTGCTTGCCCTAGTTGGGGTTGCAGGTCCAGAGCTTATGGACACAGGAGAGGGACCTACCCAGGATGGGGCACCAACCTGTCATAGCGAGTGGTCATGTATCGTTCACATGTAGGCAACTGCAATCAACCTTCACATGTTTTTTGGGCTGTTTGGGGGAGGTTATCCAGGGGAAGCCCCACAACAATGGGGGGACCATGCATGCTCTACACATGTGGAGCCATAACAGTGGTTTTAATCATGGCCCTGCAGGTGTGAGGAAGCAGTGCTAACCACTGCACTGCTGTCACCCCACACAGGTATGGTGTATTTACTTGTGAAAGTTTCCCTTTCCTCAGCTTGGCTGGCATGAGAAAAGTATCTAGTTACTTGAATAGCTTTGAATTTAGAGGAGGCTGTACCAGTTTATAATTAGAATTGCTCAGAAACTTTAGATTTCAGTAGCAATTATGATCTGATTTCACTAACAACCAACAGCAATTCGACATTGACGTTCTTCAGTTTAAAAATTTTACTTAAAAACTATACATTCATACACAGATTCGTTCAGTTGCAGAGCATTCTGTTACAGGGCTCCAGTGTTGTTGAATAGTCTACCAGTCAACATCCCAGATTCAGACTCACGCACGATATTTAAGTCAAGGCTAAAAACTCACTTGTTTGGTCTAGCATATGGTGACAAAGCTGATAGCTTGTTCTTATCTCCAGCCAGGGTTACAGTCTGTTAATTGGGGATCAGCGTCATTGATTTTGGATGAACTGTGTATTCAGTGCTGGTGCCCCAATGCTTCCAGTGTCCCATGTGCTGGTGGAGTGCTGGTGCTCAGGGATTCCTCAAACCTGTGTCTCCCCCCCCAACTAATTAAGCTGCTATAGTTAATTAGAACTACCAGAGCCTCCTTATCTCCATACCGCACTACTAATTACTTAATATAATTTAACCTGTTTGTCACACAGTTTTATTAAGAAACTGCTCATTTCTCCCCAACACCGTAAGGGATTCTGTTCTGGAGCTGTTCTGCATTTATGGCTGGTCTACACACACTTTGAGACTTTGTTATTTTGGACTACCTCTGCTGGGTCAGGGAGGATGGTTCCTCCCAAGGTGGCTTCTAATGAAGGAGTTTCTTCTTGCTACTGTTGCCTCTGGGTTATGCTCTGGGGGATTTGGGCGGGGATGCTGTAAAGTGCTTTGAAACAATGGAATGCTTTGAAAATGTGCTATATAAAAATTGATATATGGATTGATTGAACCTCATCTAAAGCTAGATGTAGCTTGGATAGGTTATCTTGGGGAGACTGTTGCCCAAAGAGCAAGCATACTACTAGATTAGTTACTGACAATAAGGCCCAGTAAAGATAACTTTCGCATTCGTTGCGGGCGGACAATGAGGATCTCTGGGCGGCCAATAGATTCAGATGAGAAGGAACCGGTTGATCACTGACGTTGGTCAATATGCAACGGACATTGTTTTTAAAATCGACGCTGCGAGCAGGGTTCGAACCTGCGCGGGGAAACCCCATTGGATTTCGAGTCCAACGCCTTAACCACTCGGCCATCGCAGCCGACTCCATAGTGGTTTGGTCGCCGTGATGCATGCCCTCGATGCATGCCCGATGCGTGCAAATAGGTTCGCTGGGATTTGGTGGCGCTTCCTATCGGTGTATGACTGCACAACGGGGATATCAGTTTCACATCTGGTTATCACGGATTATTGTAATGCATCCAAAGTAAAATATAGAAGCCTTTGTGCGTGCACGTTTTACCATTTATGGCTTTAATTTGTAATTATTGTCTTTGAATCCGCACGTCGCTCCGTATTCCGAGCATGAGATTTTCGACACCGTTTTCCAAGGAATTTTTTGTTGTTTGTTTTAATTAATGTGTCGTTAATACATTTTAATTGGATGGTTGCGCATGGTCATGGGCAAACATAAAACAAATCAACAAAAAACTGACACATTATTTCACAATTAAACATTTTTATTGCGACATTCGCAGTATTGTTAATGTTTTACGGGAGCAGAGTCCTAAACATCCCAGAAGTACAAAGAAGGCCACAGTCGCAAGATAAAATGTGAAGCTATTTGCAAACAATGTAAGGTCAATATTCATAGTGTAGCGAACAAAGTCAGTAGTACCAAATTGCGGAAAACTCGTGTTGATGACTAAGATGGGAAATGAACTTATCCTCCCCGGTATGTGTTGTGTCACTTCCTGTATTGTCATTTTTCTCCTACTGATTTATCTCTGATTGCACTGTAGTTTATCTTGTATCCCCCAGGCACCGGTTCCCTAACCTGTACGTGTTGTAATCTAGTAATAAACCATACATGAGCACTTTATAAGGGTATTCTTGTTAACTAATATGGAAATGTGATTGGGAAAAAAGCTAGTCAGTATGCCACATTCATTTGCATACACACACACACACACACATATGTGCGTGTGTGTCTGTAATTATTTTACTTTGTCCATGATATTGGAACTGTTGGTGTTACAAAGGTGATGAACTGCACAAAAGATTACAAATGAACAGGACATTTTCCTGACGCCAAGACAACCACATAAATCATCTGCAGCATGAACAAGGCCAATTTTTAAAAATATCTGTCAGTATAAGTCTAGTCTGAATATGCTCTGGCAAACAGAGTGATCATAAATAATACGTTAAATGCTTTTAAAGTGAATCACGTGTTTAATCATTGTTAGCTGTCATTACTGGTGGGAGGGGTGGCCTCGGCCTCCAGCTGTCTGGGAAGGAGAGAAGGGTAATTGGTATATTTTTATATGCAATCCAGGGCCTGTATCATAAAGGGATTCATTGGAAAGAAACCGGATTTAGGTTCAATCTTTTTAGTTGGGTAAGTTGTTATGGTAACAGACTCTGCATGAGAAACCTCCATGATTTTGGTTGAAATCTAACAGATGAAAACATATAAAAGCCACCTATGACATCAATAGGAATCACGACCTGGCCTTTTTGTCAAGAATTGTGTGGATGTGGTCCCTTTTGAGGTCCCTTTAGAGACAGGTGAAACCCATTAACCTTCATCAAATACCTGGATGAGAAGTATCAATTTTCCTCTGACGATATAAAATATTTGTGTCAGTCACTCACCGAGCGACCTGCATGAGCTGCGTAATGACGGCCCCAGTAACTACAGTTACTTACTTCAGCATGACTCTCCTCCAATTTGGAGAAATAATGGAACTTGTCATTGCTGTTGTTTTTTTTCGTGAAACCGTTTCATTAATTTCTTTTCTTCATCTTTTCTGGAGCACTAATTTTGTCTTTAATCATTTTTAATTATTACAGAAATATGATCCTGTAATATCACCGTCAATGCTTTCAGTATGCAGATCGAGTGGTAGGGCTGATTTAAAACTTGCATTGTGTCGTACATCACCCCCAGCTCCGGGTCAGCATATAGTGTAGTTTAATCGTTAATATGAAATAAAGTGCGTGTGTATAGACGCAACGTTTCAGGATGCGTTAGCAGAAGTTTTCTCTATGAATTTCGTGAGCCACCAATCAGCTCCAAAGAACTCTGATGTCATGTGTGCTCTTGCCTAGCGATAGTCTTCATCCCGCCGTTCCTGATCTACATCACAGCTACGCCACAAGAGAGCAAAACCGGATACTTTGCTGAGTAAGAAAAAAAATAGAACGGATGACGCAGGGTTGCCAACTTTGGTCATTTGGCTTGCGTGAGATTTCAATTTTGGGACGAGTCTGCAGGCTCATTTACATATATGTAAAACTGTTATTCCCTTGCAAATAGTCAGTAGGGTTTGCAAACTACCCCAACGCTTTTGATGTACCTCATTTTAGAAAAAAACTAAAACTCTGATCCCTCATACTGAATATCGTTATTATACATGTACTCTGCATGCTTTCCCCAGCGATGCTACATATTATGTAAAATAATATATTGCAGCATCTGGCGTACCAAGGAATCGTGGCGTCGGCAAAAAAATTAGAAAGCTTGTTTGCAGGGGAAAATAAACGCCCTTTTATTATTGGATTAGCATTTCGGTTTTGTAAAAGGTAACTGTGATCATGTAGTTTTACTTCACTTTTCGTAAGGCGCTCTATTTGTAAAAGCCGAAGCGAGAATATTTTTGCATACAGAAATCCAAAGAAGAAAAAAATGTACTTAGCCTCCCCGTCGGGGAATCGAACCCCGGTCTCCCGCGTGACAGGCGGGGATACTAACCACTATACTAACGAGGAAGTGGCGTTAAGTAACCTCCAAGAGCTTTTTTTTTTAATGATATATAGTACTTTACCATGTCCAAAGTGTGTTAAAAGTTTCGCATTTCAGAACTGAAGAGTTTGGTTTTTTAGTAGCGCGCTGTACGAAAGAAGAAACAGTTGGTTCTACTGGGGCTTGAACCCAGGACCTTTTGTGCGTGTACCTTCTAGCGACCGGCCTGCTGAACATTTCCTAACAATGTCCTAACGCCTCCTAACGATGTCCTAACGTTTCCTAACAAAGTCCTAACCATTCCTAACAACATTGCAATAATTCCTAACATTTCCTAACGAGGTCCTAACTCAAATCCGAACACTGCGAACGGAGGGGGCAAAAGAGCCAATCAGTTGAAACAAACGATGGGCTAAAGGAACCAATCAGCAATCAATGTTTTATGATTGGATTTTTGTCACGTGACAAGCACAGTGCGTGACAAGCGCATCGTATTTTCTCAGAAAATTATCTTAATATTGCTGAATCGAACTTAGCTACCTGTCAATCGCTAGCTTGTTATCCAGTTGTTAGCCAGATTTATGGAAACGAGCAATTTGTAGTGAAACGAGGATACGCTGTTCAAGTAGAATGAGTCTAGGCAGAGGAGATGGAACAAACTGGATTACTGTTTTACTTATGCTGCACTTTCCTCTGCAAGTTACTCTGACATAAACTTACCTGTCAATCACTGATATTTAACTACAACATATTTATTTTACTCATCTTGTTTGTTGGAATTATAATTAGCTTAGATTTTAAGAATTTCTCAAATAATCGTTACTTAATAAACCCACTAAAGTTATTCATACAAACCTTATTTCAGTTTAAAACTATTACTTTGCCATCAAATGATAAAGCTACTAGATAAATGTCAAGTTTACAGAATTCCTGTTCACCCTCCTGACCCATGAATGTACTGCTGTGTAGAGCTCCAATATCACCGTCAAGTTTGCTGACAACACAACGGTGGTGAGTTTCATTGACATACTGGATGGCGATTCACCAACTAGTGGGCTGGTGAAAGTCCAGCAATCTGTCTCTTAACATGGACACAGCTAAAGAGATGATTGTTCACTTCAGAGAGCCCCATGCTGGTCATCCCTCACTGAACATCCAGAACTCTGCTGTCCACCTGCACTTTGTCATTTTATTGCCTTTTTAACCATTACTGCCACTGTTACTAATACTCATTATTTATCACTATTTATTACTAATAATCTTTTTTTTTTTAAATCTCCCTGCGAAGCTGGAGGAGCTGGCTGGTGAGAGGGAGGGCTGGGTATCACTGCTTAAACTGCTGCCCCCGGATAAGTGGCAGAAAATGAGTGGATGGATGGATGGTGTGACAATAAAGCTGAACTTGATTTGACTTGGTACTTATGTCCATAGGACTTTACAGTACACCAGATGGAGTCACATATAAAAATGCCTCATACGTTTGCTCTGTGGTTACTTGAACATACACAAAGTCAGTGTTTAATGAATGGTTGGAATGAGAAATGCTGCCACCACAGAGGTAAAGGTGCCTGCCTTCCTTCAGAATATAAAAGCCCGAATCAGCTGCTTATATGAGGTAATAGAGTTGGAAGGCATTCTGAACCGTAATAGGACATCTCCGGTGGTAATTTTTCTGAGCGGTTTTACTTTTTTCCATTTGGCACATTTGTGTGTGAGTGGAGGAGGCGTGTCTACTTGATTTCTTGAGAGAGAGCGTCAGGTGACCAAATTTACAGCTATTGATTTGCCCTGGCCCTGGGTTCCCTGCCGGTGCATCCTGCTTTGTTTGCCCTCAGTAACCCTGCTGACATCATCCCCAAGACTCAAAGCATGTGATAGATTCCCAGTTTTCTTCTATCATATGTTAATTCTGGTTTATTTATCAATTAATTATAATTTAAAGTGCTGTTGAACTCAGAATTCAAGAGAACTTTTGGATACTTTCTTGGTGAGGCAGTCTTAACTTTTCAGCATAAAGGCAGTTCTGTTTCACAGAAAGGTGCGATACTTTGCTGTCTTATCATTGGAGTGACATATTTAGGAAAGAGACACATCAACCTGAAGGAAGAGAGCAAATGGTGTCCCTCAGTCTGAGCATCGCTATTTTGATTATATCAGCATCTTTCCATTCATCCTTAACTCAGAGATCTTGTGATTGCAGACAAGATTAAAATAAGTTCTGCCTTAACTAACCCTCGCGATGGTACTAATAAACCGTTCTACTGAGAAGCCAAACCGTTTGTCAGCACAATGATGCCACGGGATGCCCATCATGCAAGCACTCATCTTTTTATTTTGCATGAAGTAGTCTTTAGTTATGATCCACGTACTTTTACAGAAATTATAATACACATATTCAAAGCAATAAAACTTAGAAAAAAAATAGAAAAACAATAGACTACATTGTCTCAATGCTCAGGGGCGGATTAATTTATCTGGGGGGGGCCCTAGGCCGACACTCAGGTGTTTCCGTTTTCATTAACTGTTCCTTTATTCCTGAGGTGGAGCAGGAACATAATGTCTGCCAGAGCCCTGGGGTTTCCGAGCCTAGGGCTGCCTACACATTAATCCGTCCCTGTCAATGCCGACTGAACATTTTAGCATCAACCATTTTGGCAGTACTGGGGATAGTCATGAATTCCTGCCAAAGAGACAGTTAGGTCTAAGTTAACGTTCAGCATCTCAAATACAGTCCTGGTGGCGTCTATTGATCGGTCAGTCGGCCAACATTTCAAGCTGAGATTTTGATCAAGACCCCACCTGCTTTGCGGCGAGGGAAGGCAGGATTGGCAGCCATTTGCAAGGCATCCAAAATACTGTAGGAAACCAGAGGTTTTTCAGTGTGCTCTGCTGTTTCAAGGATTCTCATTCTAATGGATGAATGAGATATAAAGAAAGACTCATACAAGTGGGAGACTGCCTTGGGTTTGTCAGACACAACATTCACTAGATTAGATTAAAATCACATTTAATATTCAGCACTCATTTAAAAAATTAGTCTTTGAGTATCTAAATGCATAATAATATCCTTTAGTAGCTTTAAATAACTTCAAATAACTTTAAATTTGGGAAGTGCACTAAAGAAAAACGAGAATGAGTCACAGTTTGCCACAGAAGTCAAACAGTTCACAAAATATCTGTACTGTAGAAATCAGGGTTCAGATAAACATCTTATCAAGCTTTTTCCCCGGTATAAAACGGCATGTTCAATACTTCCTCGTCAGGATACATTAAGACCATTCATTCCCAAAGACTGATCTCTCAACAGTGACCTTGGATGTCAGGTTTCAGCAGGGTTCATCGACATGGGGGCGGGCGGGGGGGTTCCATGGCCATCTTCTCAAGGGAACTGATCAAGGCCTCAGCAGATTCCATAACACGCTGCTGTTAACGCTCTTAACTGACACTTGGAAATTTTGGTTAGGAAAGATATAAAGTTACTATTTTTTTTTTTTTGGATTTTAATCAATTACCAAGGCAGACACTACAAAATCTCAGGAACAACCTGTTTCAGGGGGGGGTCCTGCAAGTTTGGTTTAATTTTATATTGTTATGCAACGTGCAACTTCATATAAAAAAATAAACGAAATTTAACAGATCATTTCTCAAACAGAATACTTAATAAAAATACTAAATAAAATATTAAAATATATATTTTTCTTGTGAAGCAGGCAAACAAATATGCATATATAGATTTTCACATTTATTACCCAACAAGAATACAACAAGAATACAGGGCTGGTGTCACAAGCAGGACTCAGAATGCTGAAGTGAAAATACGTTTATTCAGAATGCAACCCAGAGCACCCTGAATTGGACAGCGAATCCACAGCTCCAGGTTATCTGCCTCATGGTCCCTGAGACCAATCGGTGGGAGCCTGCAGGACAGGAGTAACCAATGACACTTAGGGCTGCTGACTAGATGTGTAACTCTGGCACACTGGGTAAACCAGCAACAAAAGCCGGCATGCACCGATCAGGAAATGAGACTGGAATAACAAGACAATCCTAACAAACCTAAATCAAGATGCCATTTGTACAGCATAGCAGCTAGGGAACTTGGAATTACTAGAGTAACAAGTATACAATACAGATACCCAATAAAAAAAAACATGAAACCTGAGACAAGACATCAACTAACTTAAAACAACATACAATCACATAGGGCGTTTCTCAATATCAAGAACACAAAGATCATACTTATTACTTCACTGGACTGGTGTTGCTAACTGAACCAACTTGGGGCGCAATGAATTATAGGACTGGTTTCGTTTGGCAAGGATGCAAACGATGCATCCTTGATATCCAGGGAGTGGCAAGTACGACATTCGAGGATTTTTTATAATCATCTGAACTTTTGTCCTTGAGTTTTGGAGCTGGTCTTCGGCGATGGAAGATGACATAAAACGGGGACATGAGAACACATGCACGGTCAAGTGTGCATACTGAGATGCACCCACAGCAAGCCAGCAACCCTAATCAAAATCTGGAAATAAAACACTGATCAAACCCAGCCCCATATATCAGAACCCTACACCCCTCACTGAAATGAACACTGAAGCTCAAACACTGGATACAAGACTGAGCCTAGAACAAGGTTCACGCCTCAGTTTAAATTCTAGATTTGGAGCGAGCTACTTCCAGTTTAGAGCATGACCACATAGCCCTTGCTCATATCAAGGATTCAATGCAGCACAGCTATAACAGTTGGAGGGAGGATTCTGGATATGTAACAAGTTGGGGTAATTATGCGAAGTTTTAGAAATAACATGTTTTGCCATATGTGCATTGTCATGTAGCTGTGAGCCAAACATCAATTCATCATTTCTATGTACCTGTTACGTTACTGTGTGTTGCATCGTAGGTTTTTGTATTGTACAGGCCTGAATACAAAAGGCCAGAGTCCATGTACGTGGTCAGGTGTCTGGGATCTCGTTCCATTCCATTTTTCATTGCATTGTCACCCGCAAGGTGGCCCGATAGAATTCTCGGATTTCAGAGACTTGGCACTCATTATGCGGCTTTATTAATTCACATGCACTTTGTTTATTCTGCAAAAAAAATCCTTGGTTACCTTGTGGGATGTGAAGTCATGGAGGGAGGGGTGTCTGAAGTTTAATTTGGGAGACACCTTCCTGACGTCTGTCATTTTCTGTGCTTGATTTCGACAGTAAGAATCAACTGAAGAGTGTCATTAAATCAGGACCTCGTCATAAGGAGTCTTTCTTTCCGTAATGTTAGCATAGGAATTGATTTATGACAGCTCCACCCCACCCCCGTCCCCCAGATATTCAAAACAAGCAGGTGTTGCATTATGTTAAAAAAAACAAACACAATGAACGCATTCCAGGAATCCAGAGGATGGCAGCAAAGCTTTAAAGCCTGTTTATCACAGTGTGGAATCTATGTACGTTTCATAAAAAGCAAAGGCTGTTGTGAAGGGTGGGGGCGGAGTGCTGGAAAGCCCCCAGGTGATGTGACCCACATCCCATATGGAGGAGGGACACCAGTCAGCAGGCGGCGGGGGCGACGGGATGGAGCTGTGTGATGCCTCATTCAGTTACAGAGGATGCCGCTGCAGCGCGGGCAAATGTGACCATCTTTGTGTTGTTACACCGCAAATCTGACGGGTTGGAGTGAGGCCTCCCAAGTCCACAGGCTAAAGCATGAGTCACTCTGCGTGGCTGGCAGTGAGGGAGCCAGGAAAACTGTAGATGAGTAAAGCTTCAGTTACAGTGTCGCTCCACCGACACAATCCGGTTTCTCAGTGGGCTGTGCTAGGTGTGCAATTAAAGGTGCTAAACCCGGGAAGAGTGACCCGGCCGAGGTTGTAGATGTCCTGATCTGACCCCAGATTCATCCTCTTCACCAGGTTCTTTTCGTAAAGCAGGGGGTGGTACGCGCCGAGCGTGCACGCCGCGTCGTAGAAGTGCTGGTAGTAGTGGCACAGCTCTGTCTTGCGCTGCGAGGGCAGGAACTCGTAGACGTGCACCACCTCACATATGGACATCATCAGCATTGTTCCTTAAGGAGGAAATGCAAAAATAATCAGAAGACAGACCGCTTAACTGTTTCTGCTTTTTATGACGTAATCTAGGTTTGTCCTACAAGGTTTCACCGATTACAAATGTCAGAGTGTTTTTACTGTCTTTCTAGCCCTCAAACTACTTTTTATAGTTATTGTTGCTAGAACTGAGGTAACGGTTAATGTCCTTAGCTGACTGGCAATTTACAGTTTGACTTTCCAGTCAAGCTAAAATGATGCTGTAGGGGAATGAGCATTATAGTGAAACTTTGGAGAAAGAGAAAAGGACACAAAACACGCCTGCCATTCATCACTGGGCAAAGAACGGTCCCTGGCAAACAACATGCATGAGCTCTCAGCAGTTACCGGGAGCAACGGGGAGCACAGAATGGGCTTTACAGAAACTTGGCTGAGATGTGAAGCTCCCAGTCCTGCAATGGCACTAGACATCTTTCATACTGTCCAAGCTAAAAGGCATGAGAGTAAAAAGCGGTGAAAAGCATTGACTGGAAGTGGCTATTTTTGCCAACAACAGATGGCGTAATCTAGGGCACCTCACTGTAGAAGCCCAGGTATTTGACTGAGATATTATGGTCTAATTCGATGGATTGTGGCTATATTACTAACCATGGGACTTTTCACATACCAGTTCGCACTGCGTGTCCCTATCCCCACCCCCCCGCCAATGCCATTACTGCAGGCAAGACGATGCACTGCATCTTCAGTGAATTTCTCACAAAGTACGCCAATGCCTTCCTAGCCATTCGCTTGTTTTTAAGTTACTAGTCTTAGTTCTAGTAGTGCGATAACGTTCTGGGAACATCAGGAACTTTAAACGTTTCAATACCTTAATTGTAACGCTTGGTAAACATTCCTAGAAAGAACAACTATTATGGATCATGGTGATCGCCGGGAATTAATAACATCTCCCTCAACCGTCTTCTCTCACTGTGATAAATGTCCAACGAGAAGGACAGAGATACTGGGCTTATGCTACTCAAAGGTCAAGGATGCTTACTGCCCTTTTGCCTCGGACAGAACAGATGACAGCTTGGTACATTTAATCCCTGCTAACCCCAACTAGAAAACGAAAGGTATGGATAAATGAACCCAAGGAATCTATGAGAGGCACCGTAGATGTGATGGACTGGGATACATTTCATAAGACATGCATTAAGGAGACTGATGGATTCAGCCGCTGTATTTCAGATGATATCTCTATTTGTGTAGACATCACAGTTCCCATAAAACACTGCACTGCACTGCCTTCCTAAGCAGGAACCATGATGTGAGAGATTAAGGGTGTGCAGGCAGAGCCAAAATAGAAGCTCAGTGAGGGTGGGAATGAGCACAGTGACAAGCACAGAGTAGAATGAAGGAAATCACAGACCACAAGCGGAGCAGGGGGGTGTATCCAGAATCACACACTTGTTTGTGCTCGGCGGTATGACCAAAAAAATCTGCATAATAGTATTTTTAAAAAATCAGGTGGTTTCATAGTACATCACAGTATTTGGTATGGTTTTATTAATTATTATAAAAAATTGTTAACGTTTGGATTGAGCGTATAATCAGCATGTTTTATTAGATTATTAATGTATATTCAGCTCAACAGCAACGGTTTATTGATTATAGCCATGTACTTAACTCGATAAGAATTGTTTCATTGCCATGTTTTGTTAGATTAACGATGCACATTTACCTAGACAGCAACTAGTCTTATTGATTATAACCATATATTTTGCTCCATAGAGACATAATTTCTGATTATTTAGCTTGATAACAGCATGTTTGCTTAACCGGCATGATTTTAATAATTATTACAACAAAGTATCAATATTATTAGGGATTTTTGCTTCACTGATATGTACTTAATTGCAGACCTAATTATATTATATGTAATCCAAAATTTTAAGGCACCGATTGAAGCAGTAGCTATAATTGCAAAAATGCCGAACAATTACATACAGAAAATTGTTGTGTTATAAAGTTCTCTCTTACTAGGAAGGGTATGTACAGTTAACAGGGGTCCCCTCTCAATACACTCCGCACAGCGATCCATAGTGCTTCTGCTAGCGAACAATATTATATTATTTGGTGCCTATTGAGGTGTTGCAGTTGTTGTTTCAGTTATGCTATGGTATAGGAGTATACATAGGTGATTCTAGGGACTCTGGGAGCCCTAGGCAAAAAACTCAGTAGGGCTGTCCAATTCTTCCTCCTCCAGCATGGAAGGAATATATCCAATATATCTGTGTACATTAATAATATCAACAAAGAGAATTTAATAAACAGAAGTGCATTCAAAATAAAAGACCAACAGAATACACAAATAAAGCAGATTGTCGATGCAATGTACTATGTGATTGGCCGCCCTCGGGGGCCCCCCTCCCAGCTCGGGGCCCCAGGCCATTGGCTGCCGTGCCTGTCCTGTCGCTGCGCCTCTGACAGTATATGAATAATTCATACCATACCAGAAATTAAAGCTGACATATCCCAGCACTCCAATGTAGTAGGCAAAATATAGTATGTGAAGTGAGCAGTATGTTTGAATGCTCAGTATGGATGAGAGGGTACACCAACGATACCTGGATGACATTTTGTGAAATTGCAAAGTGTGCAACCGATGGACATTATGCTATCCCACAAGGCCGCTGGAGCCACAACCAGAGATGAAGATGTGTGTCGTGTGAATGCAATTTAAGTAGAAAAAAACTGCTGTCATAAGCTGACTCAAATATTTATTTCTTTTGTTGAAATAAACTGTTTTTTTAAAATAGCTTTTAACTTTCATTGGGGTTAAGCTACATCATTAATAAATATCAAGTAATGTACAAGATGGCAATTATAGATAGTGCATGCTTACTGTTCTCATGCATACCTACAGTACATACTGCAAGTAGTAGGTACCTAACAAAATTCAGTATGTACTGTGTAAATGTGCAATCTGGATTCACCTCAGGATAGTTATATTAGCACTTATGTCTTATTTGTGCCTTAAACTGGTCGTTCACACAGTACTGTCCAACCGCTATCCGTGGACATGTTGCTATGATGTCTGTATGCACAAAATATGGTATAATGTGTTGTAATTAGCTGCTATTACTAACAACAGCTAACAATGAACCCATTTACAACTAGCATTGCTAAATAGCTTTCCGACTTTTTGCACTGAAACACGGATAATTCAGGTCTGATATCATTCTTAGCTCGGACTTCCAACCTGCAAGATAAATACAGCGCAGCATAATTCATCCCTTCCTCATACGCAACACCCCGTTGTCTCCACCCTGCGCATAGCATACCACTTCCAAGACCTCAAGGCCTTCTTCCTCCAGAGACTGCATATTACACTTGACCAGGTAAGTCTATAACTAGACAAACTCCCCACAGGCAATGTGGGCTCATATGAGATTTGTCTACTGGGTGCTCAAAGCATGTGCTTGTCGGCTGTGTGGAATTTTTCAACACATTTTCAGTAGGGGGGTGGCAAGGTGGCCTGGTAGTTATCACTGCTGCCTTACACCTCTGCGTCTAGTGTTAGGGTAAGTCAAAGACCCCAGCTCTATATGTGTGGAGTTGTTGGTTGTTCACCCCCCCTCCCCCATAGTCCAAAAACATGCTCTGATGAATTGAAGTTGCCAAATTGTCTATAGGTGTGAATGGTGTGAGTGCCTGTGATGGGTTGGCGCCCCATCCGGGGTTATTCCCTGCCTTATACTCATATCTCTGCACCCGTGCTACCCTGCATATGACAAGTGGGTATAGAAGACTGATGGACCTTTTCAAAAGGTGTCAGAGCAGTGGAACATATCCTACATAGTTCCAGGGCCTCAAAAGGGTTATCCCAGGGCAACTGAGCATTACAGCTCAGTAGCTTTAACATCACAAATCATGAGAAGCTCAGTATAACTTAAAGGGTACAACTCAAACAGCTCCGATCACTAGCCAAGGACTATGTGGACACTCTGCAGTTTTTCTACCAGGCATACATAGGGGTAGAGGATGAAGTGATCTGCATGCTCCTGTCCCACTTAAGCAGAGTTAGCAGTTTGTTGTCAGCCTGAGGCCCGGAAACTGTGTGTTGATGATGAATGATGAGCAACATTAGAGCACTCCAGTCCACCCTCTTTGTTCACCCTCTACACAATAGTCTTCCGGTAGAATTCCAAGCCACGCCTTCCTCAAAAAAAAAAGACTCCTCCAGTCCTCAGAGTATCGGCACTGCTTTTGAATACCTTTCGTAAGACATCGACAGAAATAATACCAATGTACGCGTCAGCATATCAGGGAGGATATTTGGCCCTGTGTCACAGCCTTGCCTGGGAATGTTTCTCAAAAGAAAGTTCTGCAGATTTAGCAGTTTCAAAAATTCATAGAAAACTAAGGAAGTGAAATTTTCACAAGAACGTACAGCTCTAAACACAGAGAGCCTGGAGGCAATTTCAGAAAAGGGAACAATAAAAAGGGTATGTGTCACAGCCTTGCCTGGGAATGTTTCTCAAAAGAAAGTTCTGCAGATTTACCAGTTTCAAAAATTCATAGAAAACTAAGGAAGTGAAATTTTCACAAGAACGTACAGCTCTAAACACAGAGAGCCTGGAGGCAATTTCAGAAAAGGGAACAATAAAAAGGGTATTTCCCATCATGACCACTATTGGCTCATGTCTGTCAGCACGCATCCATCAGATCAGTGTCCTTAGCCACCCGCCCATCCAGCCCTAATTTGCCAAGCAGTGCCTTCACCTAATAGGCAGAGATTCAATCCTGCCAAGAGTAACTGGACAGTATTCTAAATCACTGTCTACATTTGTGTGTCTACCGTTGGCCTGGCTTAGTACTACCATGCACGGAATAATCAGCATCTTATTTGCATCACCGTTCATGTGTTAGTCTTTTTCCCCAGTCTTTCCTGCTTGGGAACGGTAAAATCTATCTGTCTATCCAGAACAGAATGCCTTTATTGTTAATGTGCAAGCAGCAAGTACAATAACAATTTTGTCTTCTCATATCCCATCCTGTTCTCCTACGAGACACACAAAGGTCGGGTCGAGTCTTTTCAGACCAAGCCAATCACTGTCTAACAATTGCTCCTATAGAGACATCAGAATTTCTTAGTGTTTTTTTTTTTTTTATTGATTACTCTAGTTTGACTTGAAAGCATGTTATAGACAACGGGAACTGCCATTACTGTGTGCAGACACAAAAGCAGACACATACCTAGCAGGCCAGATGAGGGTGGATTCTTCTGAATGGGCTCAGCCATATTGTCTTGGATTCGCTCCCATAGTTGCCACTCAACCTGCGGGTGCATGATGTAGAAAGGCTGCTGAGGATGCAGCCGGCGGTACTTCTGGTACTGCTGGAATATGGGGTAGTCTGTTCTGTTGTACCACTGGAATTTGGAGAGAAATGCCGGGATTTACAGTTCAGCGATCCAAACGACAAGGCCCAAACAAATATATCCAGCAGCAGCCCTGTTTCAGAAACAGGATGCCTGCTGATATGGCGACTTGGGAGCTCATGGGAGCTTACACAGTAATGAAGAAAGAAAAATGATTGGTTCAGAGAGATAACCCATCAGATTTTGCTTACATGTCAGACCAACCAATCAGATGTCCTGGCACTGCCTCCTCTAGTTGCTTGGAACCCCTTCCTTTACATTCTCATTGGTCATCTCTCCAAACCAATCATTTTTGTGCAGCTAAAATTCCCACCGTGGCACCTCCTCCCAGGTTACCTTGGGCTTGCTTACCTCCATCAAGTTAGCCGAGTAAGGAGCAGGGTCCCACCCCACCAGGATCCCAGCACTATAAAGGGAGCTGGATAGGAATCGGTGATCTTCTGATGCCATCACCTGTACAGTGCAGAAATAATGTCCATCTAAAATGGTCGCAATAAACCAGTGAATCAGCCCTTATTTCACCACTAGGAGGACCTGCCTTACAAATCCTCTCCAGCTTTACTCCTACACAAACACAATAATAAGGTCCTTTAAAATAACAAAACACCTTCTTTTCACAGTGTGAATCACAAGACCAGTTAGATTAAACAGGGGGACAGACGGAGCTACAGACACAAGCAACGAGAACCTGGGAGTTTATAAGGCGAACTGTGGTCTTGGTGCCGACGTCCTTCTCATAGCCAGCAATGGGGGCGGCGTTGAACCTCAGCACCGCATCATGGGAGTCTGTCAATGACAGTCACGTACCGTCACCATCTTCTACAAAAACACACCCTATTGAAGTAATACATTTTGCAAGCCCTTTCTTAACTAACTTAGCATTGTTGTTGGTGAAAAGTAACAAAAATGCAAGGTGGTAGGAACGCGTGAGATTCCCCACAGCGTCTCACGCTTCTACAGGTCCTGAAGGTTTATGGTACATTCTGCTCATTCCCGATTTACACCTGAAATCCAGAACTATTCAGTTAATTATTAGTGAGCTGAGGCATAAAATACAAGGTGCAGAAATAAAGAAAGAAATTAATAACCTCAGGAAACTCAAACCAGTGTCTCTCAGAAAGACGCACCATTACGGAACATATGGACGCTTTTACTCTATTGTTTAAACTATTGTTTTTTGTCACAGTTATCAAATATATATTTGTGTATCTTCAGCAGTGTGGGATCCCTATAAGGCAATGCTTCCCATCCCAGTTATCTGGGACCCACACAGGGTCCATCTGCTCCCTCACTGCTGCTAGTGGACAGAGCAAAATCGTGGACTGTGTGCTGGTCCCTGAAGACCGGATTGGGAGACGCTGCTCTGAGCTGTTTTCATTTATTAACTGCACTGCTTGTCGGCGAGGCGGCTGCCAGATGTGAGCCATCGAGCCCTGAGTCATCTTCACAGAGGCCTCCGTGGCTGATGAAGCAGACGGTGGCATCTCGCAATGGCTCTTCTGTTTACACACAAGCAGGTGATGATGCTGGAAGGCATCCGCTGTCGCCTACCTGTGTTGTTTACGTGATCTAGGGTGTGCTTTTCGGTTATAACAGATGGGAAAGCAGAACCTCTGCTGCCTAAGGCTGAGCCAGGAGTGGAATGGACTGTCTGAATATGGATATCTGTCATCTGCTGTCTTCACTCACATCACACTTTGTTGTGTGACACGAACGGATGAAGCAGAATCTATGTAGGTCACCAACCTACACTTTCAGCTTGATAACAGATGCTGATAACAAAAACTCTCAGTGTTTTTTACGAATCTACACACACAACTAATACTGTGAGGAAGGCAGATTGTTAGGTGATGGGGTGGCTCTCTCACCAATCTCTCTCCCCAGGCCTGAGTTTCTCAGCGAACCCGCTGATGACACGACCGCACAGCTCGCAAACGGTCCCAGGGCAGAGGTCAGTTGTAGGGAGGGCAGCTCAGAGCTCCAGGGCAGCTCTGAAAAAGGCTTCAGGTTTGGGGTGATTGTGGTCACCTTGATCCTCTCCTTCAGCTGGCATAAGAGCTCTGGTCCACTCAGCTTGCGGCCCCTTGAAGTGGAGCCCTTAAACTTTACTCCATACTTATTCATGGCCTAGGTGGGGGGAGGAGGTATTAGAAAATAGGTTATCATCAACAACTTCCCGATCAGGCCCACAAAGTTACTTTTTCAACTGAATGGACTGAGCAATCATATTATAAAGCCTGTAAAATATAATAATGTCCTGAGCCTCCCCTCCATACCTGGTAGTTCTGCACCACTTGCTTCAGTCTTTTTCCAAGCAAAGCAGTGGACATCTCGTCATTCCACACCTCCCCCAACTTGCTGTGGGGCCCGAAGAGTTCGGGGTCTACCGGACCCCAAGACCGACCTGTCCCAGGCTTCCTTTCCCTCCCATACAGGAGCCTCTTTAGGGGCCCTGGAAGCAGCCAGGAGAGGCCCCACCTGGAGCCCCTGTCATCACTCTGGGATCTGGCCACCCCTGGCTCAGCTACCGTGCCATTGGACGCAGGCAGGCGGGAGAGCACAGGAAGAGGGCGGCGCGGGTCTCGGGGAACAATGCCAGGCAGGCTCAGAGGGTCAACAAATATGGACTTGGCATTGGCGCCGGCCGACCGCAGTGCTTTGGCAACGGTGCGGGCGCGGGGCTGGGCACGGGTTCGGGCCCGCACACCGAAGATGGCGTCTGTTACGGGAACACTGTTCTCAGCACAGAAGGCGTAGAGGAGGCCCATAGCGACGCAGAAGACAGCCATGCAGAGCACCCCCCGACGTGCCCGCCGACGCATCCGCCAAAGTAAGCTGACACGGTCTATTGCTGCGCCGGAGATCTGCAAGGAAAAAATAATGCAGCCACTGTGACAATGTTCTGTAAACCTTGAGGAAACGTCCTACCCATTAACATGGATTCTTATCTTCGCCATAACCACTTATCCATCACAGGGCACGGGGCTGGGGGACAAACTGGACGGAATGCCTGTCTTACTACTTCACTACTGCAAAGAAAACTCAACTTCAATTTTTGGTTAACTGGAAACTCTAAATTGTTCCTAATATGTGTGACTCTGCATGCATGTGTGTCCCCTCCAGTGCTGCCAGTGCCCGTCCTTGTTCTAGTCCTCCTGTTTCCGATCCCCCGTGATCCTGTTTGTTTACCTTTCCTACCCAGTCAGTTCACTAAAACCCCTTTCTGTTTCGCCAACACGCCTGCCCTGGAGTCCCTCGTCCTTCAAGTCACGGCATTTCAGGTAGTCTCCCGCCGTGTGCTTCCTGGAAGAGGATCCAGGTTCACAGTGACCCTGTGCTGGATGAGCAGTTATGGAACTTAAATGTGCAAAGGAAGCTTAAGAGAAAAACAGCGGGGTTGGCAACACAACCAGCATGTGCCTGTTCCTGCGGCATCACACTTGCAGCCTAATATATAGACAAGTTTCCACTGTAACGATGCTGGTGGAAATTTCCGGTGGCACAGCTTGATAACATCGGTGACGCCATGACAATAGGCAACAAACAATTAGGGCATAATGCAGACCTTTAATAAATACAAGATCCTCAGCAAGGATGAGTAAATGCAAAGTACATCGATCAGCCATAACATTAAAACCACCTCCCTAATGTTACGTAGGTCCCGGTCATGCTGCCAAAACAGCTCTGACCCGTCGAGGCATGGACTCCACAAGACCTCTGAAAGTGTCCTGTAGTATCTGGCACCAAGACATTAGCATTAGGACCTTTAAGTCCTGTAAGCTGAGATTTGGGGCCTCCATGGTTCAAACTTGTTTGTTCACACTTCCCACAAATGTCTAATCTGGGGAGTTTGGAGGTCACATCAGCACCTTAAACTCTTTTTTATGTTCCTCAAAGCATTCCTAAACATCTATTGTAGTTTTGTGTGGAGCATTATCCTGCTGAAGGTAGTCACTGCCATCGGGGGATACCCTTGTCATGAAGGAGTGTAGTTGGTCTGCAACAATGTTTAGGTAGGTCATACATGTTAAGGTGACATCCACATGAATCACAGGACCAAAGGTCTCCCAGCAGAACATTACCCAGAGCATCGCACTGCCTCTGTTGGCTTGCCGTCTTCCCATAATGCATCCTGGTGCCCTCTTTTCCTCGATGAACAACGCACACGCGCCTAGCCATCCACATGGTCAGGGTTCCCACTAGTCATAAAACACCTGGAAAATAGTCAACCAATTGTGAGTGCTCATGTAACCGGTCCCACTCTACCTCACGCCGTGTGGTGAGACCGATTAATAAAAGGGCAAAAATGTCTATTCAGTTCTCTCTGCGTTGTGTTGAAGTTTATTGGTGGTGTGTGTATGGAGGACGGAAGAACCGCTTAACCGCTGCTGTTGGACATGCGGCATAGTCCATTTATTAGCTGATGGAGTTAAACAAAACAATCAGTTACATTTCGATTTCCCAAACTGCTGAACTCTCCCGTTCACCTCTTCCCGCGAACTAGACACTGTTCAGAGGAAAATTTTGTGTACATATGTATACAAAAGACAAAAGAAACTGGACATACATGATGGAGTTAAACAAAAGTTACATTTCGATTTCCCAAACAGCTCAACTCTCCCATTCACCTACAACATATGCGTAAATGCGTATGAAATGTACATTGTGTTCATTATTTTAATTTTCTACATCCAATATGCCTTTATTAACAATGGATTATTAAGAGAACTCGCACCTGTGCTCTTATCTCTCCCCACGAACTAGACAATGCTGAGAGGAAATGACGCAGGTGGAAAATATAAGAGAAGACAGAGCGGCATAGTGGGAAATGTAGTTTCTCCATCAGATTAACCAAATAATTAAACATACTATTAACTATTAATTAAACTATAAAGCAATTTTTGTATAACTAATATCCTAATATCAAAACCAAGCCTGTTCCACTCGCATATTCAAAACTTCACATGGCAATATTATTTGTTTGCTGAAATATTTTTCCAGGATATTTCGAGATTTTCCAGGATATTTTACTTTTTCTCTCAATTTCCATGTGTTTTCCATGACTGGAAAATCGGTTGACTATTTTCCAGGTTTTCCAAGGCGAGTGAGAACCCTGATGATGTAACATGACTCTTCATACCAGGCCACCTTGCACTGTGTCACGATCGGGTACAAGCAGGCAGGCGATCGTGCGGGCAAGGCGTGCAAGGAGCAAGCGGACAGGTAAAAACGGGGCAAAACGGGAGTTTAATTGGGAAGCGTGGACAGGGAAACATCTCACGCATACAAACATCAATGACAGACAATGCTAACAGGTAAGACCAGGACTTAAAACCAGACAAGACTAATCAAAGTAATCAGATACAGCGGGGTACAATCAGGGAAATACACGTGGGAAGGCAGGGGGCGTGGCACACACGAGGAGCAGACGAGCCGGGCATGACACACTGCATGTTCTAACATGTTTCTATCATTGCCACCACTAACATATTCAGCAATTTGTGCTAAAGACGCACCCCTGTGGGATCAAACCAGACAGATCAGCCTTTGCTCCTCACATGCATCAGTAAGCTTTGGGCACCCATAACCCTGTTGGTGGTTCACTGGTTGGCCTTCTTTGGACCATTTTTGGTAGGTATTGATGATTTCATATCGGGAACTTGCTGTTTTGGGGATGCTCTGACCAAGTCATCTAGCCATCACAATTTGGCCCTTATCAAAGCATATGATCGCCCATTTTTCCTGCTTCCAAAATATCAACGTCAAGATCTGACTGTTCACTTGTCTAATATATAGGTAAAGCGCCATTCTATAAGACAATCAACGTTATTCACTTCACTCATAATGATATGGTTGATCGGTGTATGTAATAAAAACAGTATTCACCTGTTTGTTTTCTGCAAACACTCATCCTATTCATATTCAAGGGAGGTCAAGAGCCCAATACACTAGACAGAGAACAACCCAGGATGGAGCACCAACCCAGTGCAGGGCACACTCACACACCACTCGAGAACTGAAATTAACCTCAGCATGTTCTTGCACTGTATGGGGAGACTGGAAGAAAGCCACAACAACATGGGGAGAATACGCCAACTCCACACACACACACACACGCACACACACACGCTAGAAACTTGAACCAAGGTTCCAGCTGCATAAGGCAACAGTGCTAACCACTGAACCCCAAAAAAATACACTAGTTCTGTTCATATATAGAGCTTCATTATTATGAGGGATGATGCCAATGATGGTGGCATCGTCTGTCTATCTTTTATTAAGCTATCCTCTGATGTGAGCTTATTAGTGGACATGGACAAGGAAAGCAGGGAGAGTGTAGATAAGGTAGGATTACTCGGGAAGTATAGTAGCTGTTTTAAGGCATCGTGGCACCTTGCACAGTCGCAGAGAGTGCTTAGAGACGGCAGTAGAGCTAGGGGTTCAGCAGGAGGCACAGTGACTGAGCACAGCGGGGGTTTAACTTGTCGGGACCGGAAGCATCCTATTGTTCAGCTTCCTAAAGGCATTGATGCACCTCTTCCGCTGTAACATTGAAACAATATACAAAAAATATATGAAAAAAATACACATGCTGGAATGCAGGAATCGGAACATGTGCTGCTCAAATGAAGGATTGCAGCACTTCCTCAGTTATCCTGAGTTTCTTCACTGAAGATTTTTCTTTTATATTCACTAGCGACTAATTTAGATGCTGGATTTAGGCGTACCTGCAACCTGAGGCCTGTCTTCTAATGTGATTTGCTTCTGCATTCAAATATCATTGGGGGAAAATAGGCCGCTTGTTCAGAATCATGGCTGGGAGAGGTCCAGCTGCACTAAGCGGGTTTGTGGGTCAGGAGAAACGGGGGGGGGGGGGGGGGGGGGGGGGGCACAAACAGTCCGAGTAGGCAAAAAGGCATCTTTATGCTGGTTGAATCTGATCAGGGCTGAATTTGGCCATGAAGACCTCAGATCCATCTTGGCCTGGCTGGTTGGTACACTGTAAAAACGAAAACTTGAAATTGTTCACCTTATTGTGATTTTTTATTGCAGTGAACAAAAAATATTACTTTGCACTGTAAACTGTATCATATATTGGTAAACCCCAGTTGGAGGCAGGTCAACTACATTGCGCATGCTCATTTCAGCTCATGGGTTAAACGGGGTCTCGAAGCGATACTGTGGGTAGTTTTCTCCAAGCAACCTCATCTCAAGTTAAAATTGACATCCAAAAGGTAGGGTTTTTTTCATTAAATATTATTGCAAATGCCTTTGCAGTAATAACATGTATATTAATTTTATTTACTCAATTGTGTTTTCGATATGCCAACTCATGCTGCAGGATAGATAGCGGCATACCTGATCTAGCTTAACTGGTAAACAATCGGAGTCTGAGGAGCATATTGTAAGTACAGTTTCGCGAACCGATTGTTTAAACCAAGTTTAAACTCTAACGCAGCTGCGGACGTCTGCTGGTTCACGTTTTACATTTTACAACCGTAAATGTGTCCTTACAATTGTACATGCAGCAGTAATAACTGCAGAAGATATAGGATTACGGAGCGCAGCTCTGTTCTGTAGTTTCACGAGAAGTCGTATTACAATAATAAGTATCCTGCTAAAACTGATGAACTCAGACTAGAGGGTGTACGTAAAATATATTATTATCTACAGTCTACATCGTTTTATTTCAGAAGAATTAAATGAAAACTAGAAAAATGTATAAATATCTGCTGTATGTGTTGCTGTACTTTCAAATGTAATTTCTAATCTCATCCTCTATAGTCAAATAATGCAGTTACAAAGAAGAAAGTATAATCAGATACCTGTTGCTGTAGTTATGTAAAATGAAAAGGTGTTTACAGAAATAAAAATATAATAGAATGTGTGCCTAAATAATAATTTGATTCTCCACAAAACGGGTAACTTATTGCAAAACCGTTTAAAAGATACTTTATGAACATGAGCATTTAGCATCATTTCAGTCATCAATTCATCTGCCAATAAATGTGGCCACAATGGATTGATTAAATTTTATATACAAATATTCACCACCCAGGCTAGCCTTTTGTCATGAAAACAATGACAAACATTGGATTGGATTGGATTTTTGCTCTTTTTACACTATAAAGAATAATGTGGTGTGAATAAGTATGGACAGACAAATGTTTTTATCATTACTGCGGTTTTCCTAATCTGTCTTGAATAACAAGGCTCTTAATTCTCATTGCAGTTGTACTGTATGAAGTGCCACTTCTGCAGTTTTGCCAGGTTGAGTCAAGAAGGCCTATTGAGGCATCACCGACTACGGCACGTAAAAGGAGCTTATTGGCCCTGTGTCTACAGTGTCTGTGTGTGTACCTTCACAACACCAGCTGCTTTAAAATCACATCTCACCAGATTACACTGCGGGACTCAACAAAGGCAAGACATCAACTTTTTTTTGTGATTTATGTGAATTTAGAGAAAT
The DNA here is from genome assembly GCF_023856365.1 of Brienomyrus brachyistius. Lineage (NCBI taxonomy): Eukaryota > Metazoa > Chordata > Actinopteri > Osteoglossiformes > Mormyridae > Brienomyrus > Brienomyrus brachyistius. The sequence goes on from NC_064550.1 coordinate 11,891,933, forward strand.
TTGTTCAGAGCGCACATTTTTTTCTCATTGGACATCATTTAAAAAAATCAAGAGGCTGTGTGTTGTCTGATTTTAAAACTAACAGTCTAAAAACCTTTAGTTCACACAGTAGAAAGTGGAAATCATAAGAATTCAAAGGAGATTAGAACTCGTTTAAGAGTGCATTCTGATAATGAAACCCTTGCCAATGACCCTAATGCCACCGATCAGCCCTTACATGTATTTGTTGAGGTAGAGACATTACAAAGTGCTTCCCGGAAGCAGTGGGCACGAGGCAGGGAACAACTCAGGATGGGGGGCCAGCCCACACCATTCACTCACACATGCAAGTCCAATTAGCCGGAGAAAACCCCACAATGACATGGGGAGAACATGCAAACTCCACACACATGTAACCCAGGCGGAGACTCAAACCTGGGTCCCAGAGGTGTGAGGCAACCGTGCTAACCACTGCACCACCATGCCACCCCCTCAAGCCAACATTCAGGTGAAAATGGAAAGGTTGACTATGTAGACAGTGAGACTCTTGAACTTGCTGCTCTTTTTCTGTGCATGCAAACAGTTTTGCATGTTTCTAAAAGTGCTTTACAGAAAACAGTTTTTGAGCTTAATGATATTTTGCACTTTTCAAAATTTCAGTCCCTTCAAAAAAATCAAAGAGGTGTCAGTACTTCAAAAACAATAAACTTTTGGGAGTGCAAGAGACAAGTATTTCTATAGGTCTGAGCATTGATGACTTTGAAGTATGTAATCCTTTGGGAACATCTAGAAAAATTCATAAGATTATTGCTGTCTGCTGGGTTGTGCTTAATTTACCATCTACATTTCGCTCTACACTGCCCTTAATTCAGCTAGCTGTTCTTGGAAAGAGTGTTGATGTTAAAGTGTCTGGGTATGATGCATTTCTTTATCCACTGATCAAGGATATAAAGTCTCTGGAAAGGGATGGGGTGTTTGTTAAAGGAACAGTATTTTGTGTCTGTGCTGATAACCTTGGAGCCCACAGACTTGCAGGCGTTTTTGTCTTTCAATGTAGACTAGTTTTGCAGGTTTTGTATTGATCGAGATCAGATTGCAACTGTTGAACCAAGAGATTTTCAATTAAGAACTGTACACAGGGTTTCCACGCGGTAGTAAAAAGTAGTAAAAGGCAGTACATGAAATCAGAGAAAATTAAGGCCCTTGAAAGGTATTAAATGGAATTTGACTTGGTAGTAAATTTTTCAACATCCAGCTCAATATATTACGAGTTTCCCATTTTCTACGTGTTTTAACGTCATCTAATTAAAAATATATAATATACATGCTAGCAGGACCTGAGTCGGAATTAATAGCCTATCAGAGTGACGCGGATGCCATTTCTCCGCCTTTTACCTCAGTAGAGCCAGGGTGATCTAACGTGTTCATTTTAGCAGAGCCTCTGAAATTACCTAATAGCCACTTGGTGGTGAAATGGGGAAACGAAAGTTTAGTAAAAATTGGCTTCATAACCCGTCATTTAAAGACTGGCTTAAGCCGATCATGGGGAATGACTTGAAAGCATTCTGCAGTATATGCAAAAAAAAAAAAAACACTAAATCTAACCTGGAATGGCGTTACCACAATCAAATCTCACCGGGAATCCGCCAGTCGTCAACAGCGGATTCGCGTGCGGGGGGAGCATTTCCCTACTTCGTTGTTCGGTGATGCTACACGGACCGGGGCAAATGCAAACTTAAGGTCAGCTACGAGCACAAACATTGACATCACACCACCTCAGCAGCAACCTAGTGCGACTAGCACCTCAGTGGCTGCAGCAGACAGACCGCAGAGCTTACTGTCATCAACGTCGGCTCTCAGAGCTGAAGTTCTCTGGTGCCTGAACTCCGCAGTTAGCCGTCATTCGTACAATTCGAATGAGGGTATTGGGGAACTATTCGGAAGCATGTTCACTGACTCCGATATAGCTAAAAGTTTTGCATGTGGCAAGGATATGACTGCATACATGATTCAATTTGTCATTGCATCGCATTTTAAGAAATTAATTGTACACAATACAGGTACTGTATATACAGGTAATATTGTTAAACTTTTCTCTTAAGATTTATTTTGGGACATGTTCAAACTTTTATCTCACGTTGCATCAACCAATAAATACCAGTGGTTACCACCCATTACTATTCCATGGACTCTTTGGACAGGTTTTTAATCCAAGGTGTTACCTTGTGATGAAATAATTTACTACTTTAGTCTGTCTGTATGAGAATATGTGTCTGTCTTAGTGTGTGTGAATGTTATTAATGTTTATGGCTGTTGTCAAGTTTCATTTGTTTTAAGAAGTGTGAAGTTGACTTTATTAGGTGGGGTTAAGGGTTATGGTTAGGATAAACCCAAGGGCTAGAGGTAAGGTAAGGACAAACGAAACTCAGCTTGACACTGCAAAAAAACCAATAATATTTAATGAAAATACTCAATAAAAAACAGTTAAACTATGAGAAAGTGTCATTTGTCACTACAAAGCTTTCATCTTGGGTTATGGAACATTACAGATGTTATCAGCTTGTCAACAGCAGCACCACAGATATTGAAATCCTGGATCCAGAGGCTATGAATGATTACCACCCACTGGCTGTGTACTCTGAAGCTGGAAAGTTGATGGTGACTCCAAGGATGTGCTTGCTGCACTGAATGTACTGGTTTGTGCCATGGTTTGCTATTTGATGTTATGTAGAATACTTGTGAATTGTAACACGGCTTTCAATTATTAATCAGCATATTTGAGCTCAGTTGAAAACTGCACAATTAATCTCTTTCTTTTCTTCACAGGCTTTGTTACTGCGAGTTAACACAAATCCCAAACTCATCCGCAACATCCAGTTGACTAGGACCCCTGAATCTGTAGAGCAGCTGGAAGAGGAACTACGGGAAAAGCTTGACCTCGAAGGTGAATTCTCTATACAGTATGAAGACCCTCATTTCGGTAACGCATTTTGTAACCTGATGGACATTGCCGAGTTGCCTGCAGAAAGGGCTGTCTTGCACATCCTTTGGAATAATGATAAAACGCCATCACCACCACAAACACTATCACATGCCTCCTCCATCCCCTCCCTTGATGCAGCCAGCATCAGTTCTCAAGCCTCTTCACACAGTTCATCTTCATTTATTCAGACCTACATGCGCAACATCTCACAGTGGCCTGATCCACTTACAATTCCATCTTTCTCTTATGATGTTCAGTTAAAACCCCGTAAGGGCATCGATGGGCAGGAGAAAACTGGGACAGGTTTAAGCGTAACAAGAGATTTGAAAATGGAAATTCTGGACAAGCTGGCACAAGAAATATTTGCCTTGAAGGCATAACCCCGAGAAATATGAAATTGAATCTGTAGCCTCTGAACTTCTCAGCAAGCACCTGTGCCTTAGAGAGCCCGGTAGTGGCTCAGGATATGACGGCTGGACAACAAGCATTAAGTACAAGCTCGGAAACTACAGATCAAAGCTGCGTCAGGCTGGCTCTAATGAAGTTAGTGTAAATAAGAGAAGAGGGAGGGAAGAAGATGGCAATGAGGGTAGGTTCTCCTTGAAGAAACCTAAGAGAGGTGACATTAACTATGTCCCCGAACATGCAGAAAAGTATGATGATGAAACACTAGAAAACCAAAGATGTGTCCTAGTGGATGCAATGAAAACGAAAGGGAAAGACATGGAACTCATAAGACAGAAGATGGACCTCACATTCTCCCTTAGGAGAAAGGAAATTGTGGAGGTGGAGCCCAAGGTCTTAGAAGTCCAGGAGAGACGGCCCACTCTGTTTCTTGAAGAACTGGCAAGGAATTTTTTTTTTTTATCTATAGTGTTATTAATAGTTTTATGACATCAAAGATTTCCCTTCATAACTGCCAACATATGCTAGATTGTTTATCATCACTAGGTTGATGTGAATGGGTTTTTCAGGTACAAAATAACTGATTTTCTAAATAAATCATTAAATATAAAAATCATTAAATGTTTTTTTTTTAATATTTTCGTTTTGTCTGCTTTTGTTGTTCTATGGATTTGTGCAGAGTTCCGCCGTGTCACCACTAAGGACCTGGTGGGGACCTTTAGAGCTGCGTTAGGCATGTACTCTCCTCAGCTGCTCAAACTGTACCGGACAAGGAAGGGAGCCTTTATGCAAAACATGGAAAACCTTCTGCAAAAGCTTGATGAACAGATAAACTTATGTATTAAGCATAGCAGAGACACTTAAATTATAGTGTAACAGAGTACACTCTGCTGACTGGACTGATGGCGGGGGGGATGGACAAAATCATTGTCACATCTGTCAGCCTTCACTGGCAAACGGTACTGGAGCCCATTGTCTAAACCCTAAACAAACATTTTTTTCCCCTCATTCAAAATGTTTATTTGATTTGATTTAGTGATACAGGCAGTCTCTGAAGTTCCACATATTCATCTGTTATTCTGTTTCCGTGGTTGAATGCATTTGCTATATTAAGCTAAGAATGTGCATCTTCAGTGGATGGAAGTGGGGAGAACAGAGTGTGACATAAAATAATAATCCAGGGCATTTATTGTCATTTTAGCCCTACTGCATGCATAGTTTAAAAGCCCTGTAGTTCAGAGGGAGCCTGCAGGTTTTTTGTAGCAAGTGTTTTAATTCTAACGCGCTCCGCACAATAAACGTTGTTGTTCTACTTGCCAGCAGACACCACGGTAAAAAAAAGTCTGCCAACTTGAGAAATGCTGTTATTGGTAACTAAAGGCCCGTTGTTTTTTGCCTTTTCTTTTTCGAGACATCTGACATTGTCCTGCATCGAAGAAGAACATCTCTCGAAGGCCTACCCATATTTGTCCGTGAAAATTCAGCAAAGCTATTCCTGACATGCCTGGCGAGTACAATATGGGTCTTTACCTCAGTTATGCATACACATTATGTACGTTCATTATGAAGATAAACACTAGATCCGCAAATAAACTATTGGTAAAAAGAATTTGGCAAATCTTTTTGTTTCAGCAGGACACAAGAATAATTGAGAGGGAGATCAATGGTGTCCTCACTGTTCTTGAACATGATGATGGATCTACCGCACTGTCCACTGTCATCAACGTTGTCATTGTGTTAGAAGAAGGCATAGTTTTCAAAGATCTTGCAGACCTCCCCACTGCCTTTGCTTGGATTTTGTTTTCTCTATGCCTTGAACATGGAGTTCCCAAAAGAACACAAGTACAAATATCGTCATGTTTAAAGGGTAATTAAAATGATTTGTAAAATTTAAAAAATGTCTGGTGCTATTTGTAATTCTCAGTATATTCAACTAAATTATGAAGTTTTTAGTCATATAAAAGATACTCAACAGTAGATATTAAGTTGGCACAATGTTTGTTACAGTATACAAAACTCACAATTTAAAGTTTTTAAGTATATAAAAGGTAAATTAACAAATGATAGTTGGCACAAACTTAGGTATTTGAATTGGCCTCAAAACTCAAAAATCGAGTACAGTAAGTTGCCTTGAAATTTTAAGTTTTCTCAACTTTTTTACGATGTACTAGGATTGGATGCTATTAAGGTAACAGTACACTGAGGTATTCTGAAATCTAAGCAATAAAATTCACAGAGCTGGGGGTGGTGATATAATTAGGCACCTCGTTCGGCAAATTTATCAGAAGTGCTGCTTTTGAAAATACTGTCAAAATACCATATACCGTGGTAAAATGCCTGGAAAGTATGACCGTATGAGAAATTGGGTACCACTCAAGCCTAGTTGGTACAACTCACATGTACATCTCCTACTGCGGGGACGTGAGCCAAAGCTACCCAGCTCCTTCTCTGACTGTTAATGAAGCTCAGCTCATTGTTAGTGTTTCCAGGCATCCAGATCCAGCCAGGCGTAAAATACTTAACACTAAGGCATCTGAATGTGGTCTTGTGACGCATGGCCTTCTACAACCTGTATTTTCAGTAGTGGAATGTCAGGAACACCAGCACCTCTGGCTAAAGTGGGTGAGGGGGCTTTTACCGGGCTTTCTCTGAATCTGTCACACCGCATGCAGTCACGAGAAGTAAATAAACCCGAATGGAAGTCAGAGTAAGATAAAAAGGGATAGAGGGAGTTGGTGTACGGAAAATGAGTTTGCATCGGTACATATTTGTTTAAGAGACACGGACAGACATTTTCCATGTTTTTCTTTTTAAAAATCACTTTGGGTTACTACACAAAGTCATTTTATATCAGGGTGAATCTCCACACAGTTCAATGACAGGACAGGTAACACGCTACTATTACTGTCCTAGAGGTACATTCTATTACCTATAGTTCTAGGATACATCTACCATTTGCTAGGGGTAAATAATTCAGGACATGCATAATGATGGCCTGTGATGACGTTGTCCTGTCCAGGGGGTTCCCTGCCGCTCATTTTGCTCTGCCAAACAGACGTTTATACCCATGTATATATGCAGATGATTTGGATCAAGTACATTTTCAGGCACATTTAGAATAATTAGGACAGTTAAGAGGCTTCAGGCTTCTTCCATCTGAATGCTCATATAACACTTAGGCATCTGAATGTGGTCTTGTGACGCATGGCCTTCTACAACCTGTATTTTCAGTACTGGAATGTCAGGAACACCAGCACCTCGGCTAAAGTAAACAAGTACAGTAAGTAAGTAAAGTACAGTAACCCTTTATCCAAAGTGAATTAAAGATTATATTGATGACTATATTATATCATGGAGTAATCGTTTGTAACTATATGCAGTGTATGTGCAATAAGGGAATCATTGTACGCTTGAATGCATAATCTTGAACAGTTTTACAGTTTTGTGCGAAGATTACATTAAGGAATTAAAATACTGAATTTTAAAATAAAATGATAATACACAGAAGAGATGCGTTTGGTTTACAGTTATGCCTGTAGCCTCCTGGATAGTCTACGAACCACCGGTGACCCTGAATAGGACAAGCAGTTACAGGAGATGGATGATGGATGGATGGATGGATGGATGCTAAGAACTGTAAACTACTGTAAACAGTTTCCAACTCTCACACATTTGACATGACACTCGTGTTTTCAGAAATCTTACAGCAAAACTATATTATTCCATTATAAACCTAAACCTAACTACATCAAAAACATTGGGTAGTTTACAAGGTAATAAAACTTTTACATACATTTTTTAGATTTTACAAAAATCTCACCCCAGCCAGCTGGCATAAGTTGGCGACCCTTGCGTACATTCCTCTATCTTATTTATTTTTTGCATTTCCTGCTTTAACACCGAAATTTCCATTTTTTAAATAATTAAATTTATCTTATCTTAGTTCAGGTTTGGTATGTCCTTCAAGGATACAACAACTAACCTCAAGGCTGATTTATGCTGCATAAAATATATGCTATGTAAATGTAAACCATGGGTGACTGCATATCCTACCGCCATAGCCCGTGTTTACATTTCTAGGGGAGATGCGTGTCAGGCTACGAGTCTCCGCGGTGCCTACACCCTGAAGTATAAATCAGCAGTATAAATTTGCAACCCTCATATTAATAGGCATTACATGACAGACAACACAGCCGCCTTTCATGATTCTTACAGTATTCCTGGCTGAAGCGGTGCTCCATATTACAAGGGCTACCTGTGCTTCAGAAGCACCAGAAGTAATGCACCCACAGATTCCGTGACGGATTGTTCACAAAACTGCCACAAATTTGCGACTCCCTTCAAAAACAAACTATCTAGGTTGCGATGAATGTTTACAATACACAATATTACACGTTTTCCTTTAGGAGAAGGCGATCACTCAGAGATGTATTCGGCTGTACAAATAAAGTCAAGTAAGCCTACCATGTATCGGAGAAGTAAGGCCTGTGTGCTGTTATTCCACCAGCCAGATAAATTCTTCTTCAAGACGCACAATCTCAAAAGCCTTATCTTGACCTCTCACACAGACGCGTTCTTAGGGCGGCGCAACCCGTGCGACCGCTTCGAGCCAGACTCTGCTGTGGGCCCAGCTCAAACGGGGAAACTTGCCTAGATATTGATAGGCTAAACAATAAGTTATTAAATACATTTTCTTCATTGGCTGCATGCAGCTACATTTCACCAGAGCACGTTATTTTTTATTAAATAATCGGGCTGTAACGGTACGAATTCCGTATAATTCGGTACGTCATTTTCGGTTCTGTATGCAATATGAAATGAATACATTTATTGACACGGGCAGAACTAATTTTACAAGCATAAGTTCCACGTGAAAATGTGTACTAATTGTGGTTGTGAGTTGGTGATGGCTAAGGTAGGTTACAACGAGCCAAATATGGATGTTTCTCAATCCCAAGAACTCAAAGATCGTACTTGACGTTTTCGCAAAACCGGTCTCCCAATAGGCATCTTTGATATTTGGGGCGGGGCAAGAAGGATATTCGGGGATTTTTACTCTCCTCCGTACTTCTGTTCTTAAGTATTGGAACTGGTCTTCGGCAACGGGAGATGACGTAAACGGGTGCCGGAGAAGACGTCAAATATGCATAATGAGATTCACGATTTGGGAAATTTTAGGTTTCTCAATGAAGTACACAAGAACTGGGGAGAGTTAGAGTAGTTGATTAGGTGTGCAGGACCGAAGCAAGGCAGAAATAGACTGCAAGTTAGTCTCCCCATGGCATTTAAGACGTTTTTATCAGGAAATTCTGACCGGGCTGAAAAATGGTAGGGGTAAGTTTTAGGGTTGTTTAACGGTACAGATATGCGGTTATACTGGGTAATAAAGAACGCGCGATTTAGTTGATTGTGATTATGATATTATATATATATTTTTTTGTTTTACACATGTTTTTTTACGATGTGTAAATAAGCGTCTCTTAAGTTTTGTTATCCAGAAACATGCACGGGTGAACTGGCTTTGAATTCTGGCTGTTACAAATTGTGTTTCTGTTTGCGGTTTTAATAGAACTAATAAATAATTTCAAAATAGATGAACATTACACCTCAACAAAATATACACTGGAAATACACTTTAAATCCTATCAATCGCGTACATAACCTAGGCCAACATAATCTGTGTGGCCAAGCTGCCATTTGGCGCCAGCTAGTCCAGAAAGTTATTCATCACAGCTGCACCTGTCTTACAATGACCGAGGAGCAGCAGGCACAGTGATCTCCAGTACTTGGTTTATGTTGGCCTCAACTGGGCCCCAGAATAAGTTGGCTCGCCCTGGGCCCCGCCCCTACTAAGAGATGTGCATGCTCTCAGATAACCAAACCAATGGTTTAATTTACGTTATCTAATACTGGACTGCGTGAGTCAGATCGCAAGGAGCGCTTTACACGAAAAAATCTGCTGTTTTATTACTTGGAGTGTCTTATGTATAAATCTCCGCTCGTTTTATGTAATATGTGGAAACCGTGCTTACCTTATACCCCATTTTAACGGTTTTTGTAATCCTCTCCTTAACTGCCAGTTGCTTTCGGTTCAGTCATCTCGCATTAGTGATCACTTTCTCCCGTGCAGACTAAAATAAAAAGTATCGCAGGAAAAACATCTATTACCGTCTTCGACATCAACATTTAAGCAATTGTTTTGTACGCCGCATCTATATAACAGAGATGCTATGAATACCGTACTATAAGAAGGGTAGCACTGACATTGAAACTGAATATGAAAAGGTCATAATTCTTTAGGCGAAGACAGATCTAGGTGATATACAAGTGATACATGAATGAATGGCCTTACCGTTCGAACTCTGCGGCAGTTTCGTCTCAGTTGTATGCAGTAATAATAACGACGTGAATTTTTTCATATGCTACTGCATCACTATTCCGGCGACAGCTTGATAGACAGCGCTACGGAGTCCGGAGCGCTGCGGCAAAGCCGGTGAGACAGATACGCACCAGCACCGCACCAGCTGCGCAGTGGAGACCGCACCGAGATCTGTGTTTTACTGCAGAGTAGGAGAGCCGGGTGGGGGAGGAGGGAACGTGTGCTGTGTTACGTGTATTAATAAACCCTCCTAAGGCTGTAAAAACAATCACGCCATCCCATTTCAGTCCCAGTTCAACGGTAAACCAAACGCGAGCCTTCTATTTTTATCCTTTTATTTTAAAATTCAGTATTTTATTACTTAACGTAATCTTCGCACACAAATAAAGCACTAAATGCCCAACTGTGTATCGGTTTAATTTCTGGTATTTTTAATCCAGCATCTACAGGGCAAGATCTATCCTAGGTCCACTGGCTCAATGGCCAAAGACCACACGCATACCCGTACGCTACGATCACGTCATTTAGCTCGTTCGTTGTATTTCATGCAATTCGTTTGTCGTAATGTTAGGATTTGTAGCACAGGGAAATCACTAGGACATTTTCTCATTTGGATTTTGTTTGCTAACAGCCGCGGTTTAATACGAAACGTGATATAAATTCGGCGTGGCTTGGACTTCATAATAAATACCAAAACTCGTGAAAAGCTTTCATTCCCTGACCGGGAATCGAACCCGGGCCGCGGCGGTGAGAGCGCCGAATCCTAACCACTAGACCACCAGGGAAAGCTAATGGAAGCTTTCTCAAAAGTGGAATATAGATTTAGTTAGCCATTTTACTATTGGCGTATGTATTTTTGAAGGGATTAATTTAATTTTCTATTACCGTTAGCCTGTAATCAAAGTAATATTCATCGAGCAATTCCTAGACTTAAAAAATCCTGAATAGGAGTTGCAAGTTTTTGTTCCCAGAGAAATGCTATTCCTGGCATTTATTTGGAAAAGACCGTTTTGAATTATACCGTTTCAGTTCTCTATATTTCAGGCATAATTATTGTTACGTTAAAAACGTTCAAATCGTGGGATTACTTTGTAATGATACGCTCTAATTTATAATTAATTATAATAAACCACGCGATTAATTATTTGTTGTTTCCCATAGTCTCAGAACACTAATTCAATTATATAATTAAGTAGTAGTTTGCTTTATAGCTATTACTTTAGGGATACCCTGGCCGTTCCAAATAACGGAAGACCTCGTGGCGCAACGGTAGCGCGTCTGACTCCAGATCAGAAGGTTGCGTGTTCAAATCACGTCGGGGTCATACTTTTGTTTTCTCAAATTCAGTAAATTGGTAAGGACATTGATATGTTCGCTACTGTCACGCTAATGTCTTCTCTTAGATGTACTGAATACAGAACAAGAATGAAAGAGGGCACGGTGACATTTCAAGTTACACTATTTACTGGTATCTATAAACATTTATTATAAGAATTAACCCTTGAACCCTTGCAGTTGTAATCATATAGTACACAATGCAGATATTTCCTCCACAACATACATAGCATTAAATGGATTTGTTCAGTCCTCTCCTCCTCTATTATCTTCATATGACAAAGACACCTGTTACTATGATTATCTCACTGACAAGGAACTATTTATAATTTCCTAATTGCATGTATAATTTGAGTGCCTTAGTTCTGCATTACCTCCTCCCTTCTGGGATTTGAAGACCTTCCTGCACAGAACCAAAAGAAAAAATTTACATGTCTCCCGGTGAATTAAAAATTCCTCACCAGGCACCAGATAGATAGACTTCTGTTTCTGTGTGTCCCGGTGAACGTTACGTGACGGAAAACCAGAAATAAAGGCATTCTTTCACAGCACTCAGTAACAAACAAGTTTGCTATTGCCTGACTTTGGCAGTCCGGACTGCGTTTCCATGGAAGCGGACTTGGCCAGATGTCGGGCCAGGCAGTTGGATTTCCCAAGAGGGCGTGCAAAGGGAATCGCGGTTAGACTACGTTATGGCTTGCCTGACCATTTTTCATCCTGTCTTGAAAAATCAAGAACAGTCAGGACATAAACGGCCGGCTGAGACAGCACTATCGATGTAAATATTGAGGGTATGAGAAGCCCAACACTCGGCAGAAAACAGGCACCGTAAGTCATTAGTGTCAGTTGGTAGCACTGCTGAGAGCGGCAGCTGTACACAAGTATGAGGGTGAGGATTACAGACACACAACACTACAACGTTCCACACCGGAGGCTTAGCATTCAGTCAGCGGCTCACATGCTTCGCTGACTATGACCTACTATTAAACAGAGAGGAAAAAAACGCACAAGGCTGGAGCACAAATTGACACTGTACACGCATCTGAGGAATGTCCGTTTGAGGAGAAGTCCATGTCAATGGTACTGGGTTTGTTCTATTTCACATTACGCTGTAGTCCCCTTCAGCATTGATAGCATTATAAAATAATACATTCTAATATCTTCATTTCCATTATAGGAAAATAATAAAACTCTATGCATTCCGCATCAAAATAGAATAAAAGATAGATAGGTTAAATAGATGGATTAGATAGCCAAGTAAATTTTACTGTGATATCATCTATATACGGCAGTAGGGTCTTATGAAATTTCGTTCCCCAGGACCACAGGGCAATGTAGCACATGAATGAATAGACAGACAGACAGACAGACAGACAGACAGATGATAGATAGATAGATAGATAGATAGATAGATAGATAGATAGATAGATAGATAGATAGATAGATAGATAGATAGATAGATAGATAGATAAAATAAACTGAAGTGCAGTAGTGAACTCTTGAATCATACTTTATCTCAGACTACTGTTGACTGGAAACCAGTAAAGCTGCCAATATACTGAAACAGGCACCAATAGAGCTCCCAGATGAAATCTCCTGTCGGTGGAATTACATTAACCAGCTATAAGAGGGAATTATTAACGCAGTGCGCAACCTATGACATCAACCCGCCAAAGAGCTTTATTAAAGGAGACGTCCTTGTTTAGCTCCATTAGATGGTGACTGACAGTTGACTCACCTTATTGGTTAAAACATTACGAGCTTAAAGGAGCCACTGAGAGTCTCTGAAAAAAGCTTTGCGACTTGGGGTCATCAGAGGCAGAGCTGCAGGCAGGAGCAGTTTGGTGATATAACTACTAACATGAATCCATTTTATTAAAAGGAAAATAAAATGCTGACGACCATGAAAACGAGGCAGACGCTTCAGTGCCTAAATTTTCCCAAAAAACAATCCACGCATTATTTGGTGTAGAAGAACACTTAAAATCTGCTGCAGCAAGGAATACACAGTGTAGCCCTGGGGCTGCTTATGGCTGCAGAGCTCCTTTCTGGAACAGTTTAGTATGTGATGGATATGCGCTGTAGTACATTCAGTGCAGAAACTGGGGTACAGAGATCTTAGTGTAGCAGTAAGAGTTTGCGGGAGCAGAAATGATATGACAAGAGCTCTAGAGATATCAATTTTAGCACCAGACCCCAGGGGATTTGCTGGTCTTTTCTTTAAAAACAGGGTTAGACAGACAGTTACAGTGCATGGGGATTTCCTGTTTGTTCGTCTAATTTGAATGAATGAATATCTTCATAATCATTGCACATGTACAGGTGCCAATGCACACTGTAACAAGATTAAGTTTGCAACTTTACTACACAATGTTATAAAACACAATAATTTAAATAAAAATAGAACAAATAAGATAAAGTATTTTTTAAAAAGTCACCAAATCCAATACTAAATAACTATAGTTTAAAGCAGTATGTACAATGCAGACGTAATAAACAGCAAGGTTTTGAAATGGCTAAGCTAACGCACTTTGACAGACATAATATCATAGTTTGACACCAATATGCATTTAAGCATCATATTCTTTGACTACCTATGATTTCTGCACTGTACTGCATTATGGGTAAATTCCATCATTACATTTGCCAGCAGAAGTATGGAAATTGGCATCACATAACAGCAAAACTTCCTCAGGACACTGTAGCTAAGGGCATCCAGGGGTGCTTGGGCCAAAGCGGATCAAGGCTCCCCAGGGGGAGGGAATACAAAAGAAAGGCAACTCTGGATCGAGCAACTCCCAGAGGAGGGGAGGGACACATAGTTCTCTTGTCGTTTTCTGTCGAGCACAGTCGCATGAGACAGAAGCCAAATGAAAGCCCAGTCTACACAGATAAAAATGGCCGCCGTGTTGTGATTTGGGTGGGTCGTCTTCTAAGCTACACAGCTTGATAGTGCAGATAGACAGATTAGGGGATGAGGCTTAGTGGCAGGGAGGGGCAGAGCTGTTGCGAATGTGTGGTGGATTATTCAGCTCTGGTACACAGATACAGTACAGCATAAGAAAACAGCACCTGGCCACTGCGGGGGAGGTGCAGGCCTGGCAGCCCGGATATGGTGAGGGAGTGTTATTTACCACTATTTACATGTTTCAGATACTCTCTACTTATACACCAGAAGCTGATTCCTGTTTAGGAAACACCAAGGCCCCATACAACCTTCATAACAAATTGTCTGTAAAGAATATTACGTTTCACTGTAATGGCACTGAAATGAATCAGTAAAATTTTTCCCCACATATTGACACCTTTTTCTTATTTAATTTCCCGCTGATAAATTGCTGCAGAGTGCTTTGCGGGCATTTGCTTTTACACAAACATCTGATGAATTTATAGCAGATTTCAAGTGGAAAACCTTGCTTTGTAGGAGAAATCAGGGCCTTCTGTTTTCTGGACAAGAAGCCCCATAGCAGCGCCCAGGGAGCTGGGGGTTAAGGGCCTTGCAGACAGGCCAAGGCCAGGCCTAAATCGGCAACCTCCTGACCGTGGACACAGACACTGAGCCCACTGAGCCCCGCGATAGAACAGACCACAGAAATGAGGTACACTCTCATGTCTGCACCCTCACCAAAATCTTCTTAGCAAGCCAGGGCAAAGGGTTTCCTGCAAAACAAAGATTGATTTTTGCAATGTTCACCTACTGGAAAATATATTTTATTTCCCTGTGAACAGACACTTTACCAGAAAGGGTAATTAAACACGTCTAAATACCTGCGTGACAGAAAACACAGAACATTACAGGACATTCTGTTTGGAGTATTGTTCAGGATGCCAGTGAACATTTCTGTTCTGTATAATCAGATAAGATGAGAGAAACTTAAGAAAATAAATACAACCGCTTGGTTAAGGTACATGACTGGGCTTGCATGTGAGGCGGTAGGCCTATTCTATTTTAACGGACCAGAACTATGCAGATCATATCACTGGATGGCATTCAGGTGACAGCTCTTTTATGGTCATTGTCTGTATTACTCGGCAGCACCTTTGAGTCTGATTCGCTATGAATCGTGGTTTAAAGTTTAGGAGGGGGCGGGCGTTTCATACATAACCTACCTGTTGGAAACCTTTACTGAGGATTCCAGGAAGATATCACATTTTGTTGCACGACATGCATCAGCAATTTTGTAACTAAAATCAAAGGCATAGAGGTATAAAGATCTACACTTCGGTAAAATTTAATTTACGCTTTGAAGCTTTTGAGTTGCTCAGAGATCCAGCAGAGTCTGGAGATAGTTTCAAGGGCATATCCAAAGCCTGCGATCGGATCCCCGCACAATATGACAGGACAGGAGGTAACGTCACTTTATCTTTACTTGGTGCGCGCGATTTGCCTTCTAGTTAAGTATCCGAAATATTCACATGGAGTCAGATTCCGTATTGCTCACTGTTATTTAATCTGTTGTGTATGTGGATAACGTTGCGGTTTGGGATTATAACACAAACAGGGAAACAAGCTGTGGGGCGGGAGATTTGCTGGGAGCACTGACCCGATCATGGAAAAGTTCAACGCCTCCATCAGTTACGACAAGCGCATGTGGGACGCAGATATCCGAGGCAGCAAGGGCTACGTGAAGGCACTGCAGAAAGCCGGACTGGTCAGTCAAGAGGAGATGGAGAAGATAGCGCAGGGCTTGGACAAGGTGATCGCTCGGAAGAGCTTCATAGCATATGTCGGTTCTAAAATTAACTACAGATTTCTGCTGGTAGTAAATGCTGTTTATTATAACGAATACACATGTTGCCTCAATAAACCGGGACATTCAGCGCTAAATCATAACCAAAAAATAACTCAAAAACAAAGAAAATGAGCAGCAGAGTAACCCTTCTCATGATCACAGCACCTTGAACAGTGGGCGTCGCCCGAGACGCTCTACCGGGTTTGGTTTCCATGTTGATGTGCCTGTTTGTCTATTGGCTGCTTTGCGGTTTTTCTAGGTACAGAGTCATTTTGTGAAAAATGTGTGTGTGTGTGTGTGTGTGTGTGTGTGTGTGTGGGGGGGGGGGGGTCATTTTAACTAGATTGCTTGGTTACAGGTGTGTTAGAAGCACGTGGTGTAAATTTATTCTTCAGCAAAACACTGTACCAGCAAACATTAAATGTAAGGGCAGGGTTGCCAACTTCGGTTAACTGAGATGTTCAATTCGAGGCAAGTCTGCACACGCATTTATATGTATGTAGCAGTTACCTTACTTTACCTTGTAAATAGTCTGTAGGGTTTGCAAACTACCCCAACGCTTTTGACGTAGTTCATTTTAGGTTTGTAATGGAATAATATAGATTTGCTGTAAGATTTTTTAAGTGCACATGAGAGTCTGAAAGCATGAGTATCTCGACGGGTGCGTGAGAGTCAGTAAACCTATACGCTTTTATCAGTATCAGCCAAATGGGCCAAAGCAGTTACAGAACTACACCTATTTTTTGCATATGCAGCTGCACTGCCTCCATCTCTCCATCTTTTCATTAAAGTATTTCACCCACGGATCAATAAAGTATATCATCCCAGCCAGTGCCATGTAAATGTACTGAGTGCATTTACAGTAAATGATTACACGTTGATATGACTAACACAAGACACATTCTCAAATAAAATTTTGCAATATAATGTTATGTCGTTGAATTTCCATCCATTTTCTGAAACTGAATATCCTATTTGTGGTCTGGAGCCCATCCCAGAGGCTACAGGCATAAGGCTGGGAATATGGGGCACCAGCCCACTGCAGGGCACACCCACACCTAAAGGCAAGTTGGTAATTCCAATCTACCTCAGCATGTTTTTGGGTCAGGGAAACCAAAAGAAACCCAACGACGACCCCGGGAGAACACACAAATACCACACACACAGAACTCTGGTAGAGACTTGAACCCATGTCCCAGTAGTGAGAGGCAACTGTGCTAACCACTGTACCACTGAACATCTCTGGTGTTAAGTTTAGTATGTTCAAATAGTATTTTCATCTGACCAGTAGGGGGCACACCCTCTGCACCCCCAGTAACATAGGCTTTGGCAGGAGTCACCAACATGGTGCCCGCGGGCACCAGGATGCCCCCGAGGACCACCTGAGTCGCCCGCGGACCTGTTCTAAAAATAGCACGACTCACCAGTGAACAGCATCTAAAATTTAATTTGATCCTGTTGCCATTCTTCTTTAATCACATTTGCATTTATATGGATTTGAAAATGACAATATCTAAAAAAACAAAAAAAGCATTTAAAGCATATTTATTATACATGACGTTTATATAGGTTTAGAGGGTGTTTCAAACTGGTAGCCCTTCGTATGGCTCAGTACCTGTGAAGTAGCTCTCAATTTCAAAAAGGTTGGTGGTCGTACACAGACATCACACTGGTACACACAATATAGGCAATTTGGGGATTCCAGTTATCCTCACTGAGTCTTTGGGCAAGCAAACTGGCGTTCCTGGAGAAGCTCATTTGACGTAGAGAGAGCATGCAAACCTGAATGAAAAGTGGACGCAGGATTCCATGCTCTCAGTCCTGGAGATGTGAGCTGATGCAGCTTCCCCGTGAGCTACTGGCTATGCTACCTGTTAAGCGTAAATCAAACAGTGTCTGCCATGCTACTCCATCTTTGGGCTGTTGTGCAAATAATACTCAATGTATTTGTTGATCTTATTGTCTTTCTGTTTGCCTGCAGATTTCTGGCGAGTGGGCAGCAGGAACCTTCGCGATCCAGCCCTTTGACGAGGACATTCACACAGCCAATGAGAGAAGGCTGAAGGTTAGGGTCACTACCGGGGAACTTTTTTCATGCCGACGTCCTAATGGAACCGTGTCCTCAAGAACGTCTGAGCAGAACAGCTTCGGTATACAGTCGACCCTTCCGCTTCACAGGGGTTCGGCCCCCTCCATCTGGAAAAGCCCTGTGAAATTTTTTTGGTATGAGAAAAGCGAGATATCGATAATACTGCCAGATATAGAAGCGATTCCTGGGAGACTGGGGGCCTTTAGCAGCAAGCAGGCTAAAATTTATGGCCAGTATTTTAGCACGAAGTCTAAATCAAAGATATCAACAAAGCGAGTTTAATAAACACAATTACTTTCTTTTCACTTTACTGCGAAAAACAAAATACACAAATAAAGCAGATTTATTGTTGCAATGTACTATGTAATCAGCACAGCTCAAGGGCCCCCCGGGCAACTGCCAGCCGCTGCCTGTCCTGTCCCTCTGGTTAGATATGACATGAGAAGCTGTCAGAAACATGGCTGGGGTTCCCCAATCCAGGACTGTACATATATTTTACGTATTTGTGAGTCATTATGTTTTTGTACGGTATCTTACGGCCACGTCATGCCGTCTGCAGCTTTTGCAAAATTCCCCCCAAAATTCCTGTTTAGTTTCTCATGCTGACCCTGTGCTGTCTGAAAACCGTGATAGGCAAAGTCGCGACGCAGAAGGGTCCACTGTATTCTTCCACTTTTGCTTTTGGGATTTCCTCAATATAGCCATTCCTAAGTTAACCGTTTAACGTCCGTTTCCTGTCCTGATTGTTAGGAGCTGATAGGAGACACGGCTGGGAAGCTCCACACTGGCCGAAGCAGGAATGATCAGGTCTGGTCGCCTGCTGTGCCGGTCGTCACATAAACACCTCCCGTGGAATATGACTGAAAATGACACTGGGCAGACCCAGTGGTCTGTTCCGATGTCTGTTCTTGTCTCCCGTGTGGTAATTCCAGCCCCGCATTCTGATTGGCTTGGCAGGTGGTGACTGACATGAGGATTTGGCTGCGTGATGCCATCTCAACTCTGAAGGGTGACATCATGCAGCTCATTAGCACCATGTTGGAGCGGGCTGCAGCGTAAGAGACATAATATGCAGAAATACACTGTAGAAAAATATTGGGATACCCAGAGTAATTACTGCCCACATAAACCACACCCGTTGCTAACATGCAGGTGTTTAACTCATATGACCTGTTAGCTCCTCGTTAGTATAGTGGTGAGTGTCCTTGTCAGTCACGTGGGAGACCAGGGTTCTACGAACGCGGAGAGCTTGAGGTTCTTTTGGGGTTAGGGAAGGTGCTGCCCCCTGCTATGTCACATACGGGTTAAATGCAGAGGACACACTGGTTGTGTGCTGTGGTGTGTCAACAATGGTCACTGATCACGAAAGAGCCATCAAACAATGGCAGCAGAACAGGTGGTTGGATTGAAGAGGTTAGTCAGCCTAGTACTGTAATGGGGTAACAGCAGACGCCTTTCCAGCAAGTCAGGACTCCGCCTCTCCGTCCTGCTAGAGCTGCCCTGGTGAAGTAATTGTGATGTGAAAATATCTGGGAGCGAGTTAAGCTGCAAAGTGGTAGCTGTGCCCAGAAACAATGTTCTGACGTCTGATGTGAAGCCTTCCCAGAACTGTATAACAACGAAGGGTTAGTCAGCTTTATATTAATACCCTTTGATTCAGAGTGAGATGTTGGGCAAGTTGGTGCCGCAATACTTTTGTCTGTATAGAGTATATATATACATCTCTACCAGTGAGAAAAGTCAGTGGAAAAAGCCTTCATAGCTCTGTGGTGGTATTATTAAGATTTCCCAGTAAAATACTTTTTCTAAAATCAAATTTGACTGGCTCCATTCAATCAACAAATCTCTTGGCCCACAGAGAGATCGACGTCCTGTTTCCTGGTTATACCCACATGCAGAGGGCCCAACCAATCAGGTGGAGCCACTGGATTCTCAGGTTGGCTGCTAGCGTCACTGTTACGGCTCACAGCCTGACTGACCAGAGACCCTGTGTGTTACCCCAACAAGCTTTTCCCACGTTTAATAATCAGACAATAGCAACTGTTTGCATCCAGTGATGTTTCTACTGCACTGTTAGACAAAAGTAACTGTGAGGGTATAATTACTTATCACTGGGGCTGTACCCTGTAGGGTCTGGCAGTTGTACCCTAGCTGTAGGTACCTTTCTTCCCTTACTTCTGACAGTGTGCTGGTGTTGGTCCTGTGTCTGCTATGCCTGAGAGACTCTGCTTTGTTTTCTATTAGGCAGGTTCATGTTGAGTTGATTATATAAATCCATTCCCCCCCCCCCCGCCCCCCCCCCCCCCCCCGCAGCCATGCAGTTGCCCTCAGCAGAGACACGGATCACCTGGTGGAGATTCGAAGACGGGTGAACATCTTACCCTTAGGAAGGTAGCTGGGCTGTTGGTGGCATTGCAACGAAGGACTCAGATTTGTGACATATTAAACCTGATTGAGTTTAGTAAAATATCTGGTTATTCTAATATAAACGAGTAACATTAATCAAGCAATAAGACAACTAAAAAAAAAAAATTTACAAAAAAGCATGTGCAGTCTGTTTTCTGTTTCCAGAGTTTTGCTTTCCTCCTACCGTGGAATCGATTAAATAGTGTTTAACAATTATTAATGATTGACTGTGCTATGAGTGGTAAATGTTTATAGGAAATGTCTGGGCAAATTTCTTGTGGTGCTTTGTGACACCCAGATCATTTATTTTGGCTTCACATTTTGTGTTTCAGTGGTGCCATTGCTGGCAACCCATTTAAGATTGACCGGGAGCTTCTCCGTAAAGGTAGGCTCCCATCACACAGCCACGTAGGATCCTCCTGCGCAAGTGGTTCACAAAGCAAACCGGTTGTTGTAGTTGTCATTGTCACTGCAGTCAGTAGGCACCCTCTACTGGTCGGTCTTTCCTTCTACAGAGCTGTCCTTTGACGATGTCAGTATAAACAGCATGGATGCTATTGGACAGAGAGATTTTGTGGGTGAGTCAGCTAATTTGCATAGTACTTCACTTAGATGTGTGTTGTAAAAATGTACAATTGGAGTAGACCCTGTATTTTTATAATTTTCAGAATCCATAAGAAACTAAGGATTACAGCCTGGGAAGGGAATTGGAGACCTTTACTGTAAATGTGGTGTACAAATGTTGTTTAAAAGGTAAACATGTAGGCCATATAGTTAGGGCTGCATGGTGACTGCACAGCTGCATGTAGACCAAACAATTAGGGCCGCATGGTGACTGCACACCTGCATGTAGACCAAACAATTAAGGCTTCATGGTGTTCAGAAAAAAATACTGGAAACTTACAGCATGCATATATCATATATTTTCATACAAATGATAATGGAAGATTCTCCTAGTCACATCACATGATGACTATTTTTAATTCACAAATAATGATACATACCCTTATGTTTGCCTTCTGCATTAGCATGAATTTTACAAATAATAAGTTGCAACATATAAAATACATCAGTTTGTATTAATTTTTGTGTATTTGTGTATAAAACTCCATTATATAAAGTATGTATGCCCTTCTCTACAGCTGAATTTCTGTTCTGGGCCTCTCTGTGTCTGACACACTTGAGCAAGATGTCCGAGGATCTCATTTTGTACACCACAAAGGAATTTTCCTTCGTCAGCCTCTCTGATGCCTACAGGTGAGGGTACTCACAGCATTTGGAGGAGAATGGTGAATGCTGACCTCCTGCTGAAAAGCATGGTAATGTTACACTGAAGGAGAGTGTGGTGACTGATACCACCGTGATGGAGAGTTTGGTGACTGATACCAAAAATGACTGAGAGTGTGGTGACTGATACCACCGTGATGGAGAGTGTGGTGACTGATACCACTGTGATGGAGAGTGTGGTGACTGATACCAAAATGACTGAGAGTGTGGTGACTGATACCACCGTGATGGAGAGTGTGGTGACTGAAATCACCATGATGTTGACAGTAAAAACCGTTTGTCAAAGAGCACAGTAGCCGCCTGTATCCACGGTTTCAGTTATTTGCGGTTTACTGCATTCTGAAAAAAACTGTAGCATGTCTAACAGTATGTTCCTTTGTCCTTGATCAGTATATTAAGCATGATTTTTATTACTCCATCATCATTTGATACATGACATTATTTCATTGCTCAACTATCCCTTGCGAATTAAGCAAATATGTCGGAATCCCATTCATTTGAGAGTAATTTTACTGCATAATAACGTAAAATGTATTTTATTATTACTGTATGTTAGTAATATCTTACTATGTGTAATTTATAAATTACCTCCCGTAAATACATGAAAAAGACATATATATGGAATCTGCAGATGGTTCAGTATTATCCATGGTTTCAGCTACATGCAGTAGGTTTTGGATCACCAACAGATACAGGGAGATTACTGTATAGTAGTGATGGACAAAGCAATGTTTAATGAACCATTTGCTGTATTTTCTGACTACACTAGATGGTGCTCTTGGATTGCTTTGGACATGCTTCGTACCCTCTCTTGAGCAGAGAGCGCCATCTAGTAGGGTCAAAAATACAACAAATGGTTCATGAAGCATCAGTTTGTCCATCTACTGCATAGTAATTTTACCGCGATGGTAGTAATAGTGAGATGTTTTGGACACTGAGAGCATCCCTGTCATCTTGACGGTGACAGTAATGGCTATGTTTTGGACTGTGCAGCACCGGCAGCAGCCTAATGCCCCAGAAGAAGAACGCAGACAGCCTGGAACTGATACGCAGCAAAGCTGGACGAGTGTTTGGTCGGGTGAGCAACTCATAGTTAAAGTAAGCAGATTAAGACATATTTTGTTATCCTGAGCTCTTTTGCAGCATCTTCCTCCCATCTTTGCCCTAGTGTGCTGGATTTCTGATGACCCTGAAAGGACTCCCCAGCACATATAACAAAGACCTGCAGGTAAGGCACATGTCCAAGCTGACTCTTATTTAACACATCCGAGTTCCGCCCGAATGACAAAGCAGTCATTATCTTCCTCTGACCGACTCCAGGAGGATAAAGAGGCAATGTTTGATTGCTATGATACGCTGCATGACGTCTTCCAGGTGGCCAGGGGGGTCATTTCCACACTGACAGTGAGTGACAGCATCCATGCCAAAGACACTTCAGCATGTGTCTTGATTGTTGCGTCTCTTACAATGAAATACTGATGCCAGAGGTGACAAAAGAAATGTGTCTCACAGCAGCAGTGAAGGTGTCTTGCTATCCCTCGCAGATTAATCCCAGAGTAATGGAGGCAGCTTTGAGTCCTGATATGCTGGCCACTGACCTGGCCTACTACCTTGTCAGAAAAGGGGTGAGTGCAGCCTATCTTTGTCTTGTCCCCGGTGCCTGTACTGTCTCATTTATTTTTCTGCCTCTTGTCATATACTGTAGGTGCCATTCAGAGATGCTCATGGCTGCTCTGGGAAAGCAGTTTCCCTGGCCGAGTCCAAGAATATTCCCGTCAACCAGCTGACTCTGGAAGACCTCCGTACAGTCAGGTGAGAGCGATGAGTGATCACCATTCATCGATGGAAGATTCACTCCCAAGAATCAGTCTTCTATATGCATGAACTATTCTCGCTTGTGAGTGTGTATTGTTGCATGCCTGCTTCCTCACTATCCCGGTAGCCAGTCTTTTCTGTATGTGCAGCCCCTTGTTTGACAGCGACGTATCTGTGGTGTGGGACTACACCAGCAGTGTGGAACAGTACAGCGCCCCCGGAGGCACTGCCCGGAGCAGTGTGTCTGCCCAGATTCAGCATCTTCGCGACTGGATGAAAGCAAGCGGGAACTAAGCTATCCACTTCATTTCATTGTGTGCCCCAGGGACATAGTTAGAGATGGATGGAGGGCTGAGTCTTTACTGGAGGGGGCGATGGCAAACAAGCATGTATAATAATAATAATAATAATAATAATAATATTATTATTAAAATAAAAATTCATGACTTAAGTCAATAGACACGCATTTATAGGCCTAATGACATTCCAGGGGTGCCTCATGTTTCAATTAGTAATACATTCACTGCATTTATTTTTTCTGAAAAGTGTAAAACAGAAGAAAAATAGCTTTTATTAAATAAAAAAATAATCACTTGTCATGTTCTGCTGTTTAAATAGATGACCACTAGGTGGCAGCAAAAATCCCTTTTTCATGATCTGGTTAAGCTGGCAAGTCAGGACCAGACACAAAATCAACATACAAAAATATTGGGCAGTGTACATCACATTATTAAAGACCAGTCTGCCTTGAGCCCATTTTCATAATGGGGAGCTTTATAACGTATAACATTTGTGGCCTAAAGAAGTCCTCAGTCCTGAAAATAGAAAAAGGAAGGAGAACAAGTTTAACAGGACAGCAGGTCAAAGGTGACAATATTCTGCAGTGTGCTGGTGGGTGCAGGCATGTGAGCGTAATACAATAGGTGTCTGTGATGAGTCGCAGTGTCCCTTTCATCCTCAACAGTACAGCTATTATCCCCTAAATAATGTGAGCGCAGCCCCTCAAGACGTTTTACCTGCACCAACAACTCCCACGTCCCCTCCAATCCCACCACAGAGTAACATTCTTCGAGTTAATGGAGTCATCCGTTCATTCAAATGCATGAAATTTGTGTATTTCTGTGTAAAATTTACTTGGGATATAATGTGTCAGCCTCACCAGCCTAGACTTGGCAAAAGAGTGAAAGCATTAAACGATCAAAGGATGAGCTTTCATGGCCTTGCATTTAGCTTATTCTCAAAATATGCAGGTTGCCAGATTTGAAAAAAGTCTGGTTCCAAGATTACACAAGAAAAAACATTTTTAGGGATTATCTAATTTATTGAAATGCAACAGGTTACAATGCAGTAAACATCTGAACGCTTTACATACACTAAAATCCATTCGAGTGAAAGAAGGATTCATTAAAAAAATGAAGTAGTGTGTCAGGAATGAAGACTGCATAGTATTGCCATCATAAAGACGAACAGGCACATTAAAATGAGTTATTTTTCCCTGAATTAAATATTATTGTTGCAGCTTTTACCTAAGCTAAGTCTGGACATGGGATCCAAAGCTATTTTCACTGCATCAAAAATGCAATATGATCAAATAATATGGGAGCTGGTTGTGTTTAATACTGTGTACAAAACAGTAGTCCATGTTCTGATAAGGCAGGGGTGGGTAATCTTATCCAGAAAGCACCATTGTGTTTGCGGGTTTTTGCTGAAACTCCCCAGTTAGACTACCAATTAGAGGACTGATTGGCTGAAGAGTCCTCACACCTGGGTTCAAACAGCTGACCTAAAGGTCACCCCAAATACCTGCACACACACTTGCCCTTCGTGAATACGATTGCTCACCCCTGTGATAAGGGTTTTGAGACAAACTACACCCTGTGCCACAGCATAAGGGTGGCCAGCCCTAGTGTGATCTCAGGCCTAAACGAGCAGGTTCCTGTGCATTTCTGGATCTCTTCCTTGTTCCCATAATGCACAGCTCAGGGTTTTGGCACGTCCAATTGTGTAGCAATTCCTTGATCCCTCATAGAAACCAGGGTGACCAGATAATCGATGTCAGGGAGGACCCTTTGAGCTAGGACAAGGTTCGTAAACTATTATTTCAATTAAAAGCACCCGGATTTCTCTTAAGCACTGAATTCTTGCTGTGTGCTGATTGGTCAGTCTCCTATAATCACACATGTTAGTGTGAAACAGCTGGATGAGTCTCTCAGTCAAGGAAACAAACCAGCCACTGAACAACTGAGCTATTTAGCACTGAAGCCTTTCAGTTTTAAAGTAGTTTGTAATTCCTGAAGTAGCATAAAGCGTCCTTGACATGGATTATCTTGTCACCCTAATGGAAACAAACATATATACCTTCTAATATAAGAATACATTAGAGTCAGAGCGGCAAATCTCTTTCCTTCCTTAAAACCGATTTATGGAGAAGCACAAGAATGTTAATAAAGATGTAAGGAAAATCAAACAAACATTCAAGGCATTCTTTGTGCAATATAGCACAATTAAAAAAAAATCATAAAACATTATCAAACAGTTTCAAGCGTGCCACAGTGTTCTGGTAACACTGGTGAAAGATATAGCGGTTACATCAGCATCTGGACCTGGTCGCAAATAATCAGCAGATGGCAGCCGCCTCACCACAAAACCCTCTGAAAGGAAAACAAACCCACAAAATCAGTGAGACACAAAATACAACCAATCAGCACACAGCCCCAACAAGCATACAGTACAGTAGCCAATCAGCACAAAAGCCTACAGCTACTGATCAGCTTTCATAACTGGGCATGGATTAAACGATTAATCTGCCTTCAGCCTCATTCAAAATAAGCCAGCTACACAATTTTAGAGCTCAAACAACAGTTGGACTGCAGCAAGCAGGGTGTGGTAAGCATTTAACCAGGAAATCCGATCTCAGTTCAGATCACAGCATTTTCATTGTCCTTAAATAAAGACTATTCTGTGAAACCCATGCCCTCTAAAATTACATCCTGCAGGTCATCTGATGACAAAGCTTCTGTGATTTGGGAAGCTTAAGAAATAGATCAATTTGTTTTATTATTATAACCAAGACAAACATAGTCACGTGTTTTCTTTAAATCCCCACTGAGCCCCCAAACTAAATGGATTAAAAAAATAGTGCACCTCGCAACTGCTCACCTGAAGCACGACAGCGGCGATTATAGCCAGCAGGGCCATCTTGGCCAGCCACCCTAAATGGCTCACGTTAACCTGCTTGAGCATGAAGAAGCGAGCCCAGCCCAGCTTTTCCACCGTATGTGGTGGGTAGCGCATCTTGTTCAGGCTCTCCATGGCCAGTGACTTCAGCAGGCAGCTCTTTAAATGGCTCAGTCGATCAAAGGTGTGCTTGCCATGGTAGGTGCCAATCCCACTGTTGCCTGTAGGGGGAGACAAAGTTCAGAATTAAGAACAATGAGTGACTATAAATTCATCTAACCTGCAGCACATGTCCCCCCCGACTTACCCACTCCTCCAAAGGGCAGTGAGCTGACAGAGTACTGCACTAGGCAATCGTTGGCCAGGACACCCCCACTAGACGTCTCGGCAATAAGCCGCTGGATCAGCTGTGAGAGTGACAGAGCTGCTTAGCCAATACACAGTGTCACCTGCATCACACCAACTGCCGCTGTTACATACTGGGTCTCTGCATTATTTGTCTGTATTAGGGGTGTAGCGGCACACAAGTTCCATGGTTCAGTACAAACCTCAGTTTTGAGTTCACAGGTCGGTGCAATTTTGGTACGGCAGATGAAAAACAGAATTTGTTTTTAAACTGTTTATTATTAAAACCGCAAAGAGTTAGACAACTGTTGTAAACCAAATAAAACAAATGCTCATTTGTCCATAGTAAAAACAAACCAGTAAAATAAATAAATAGACTGCAACATTGTAATCATAAAAAAGTACATCCCATCTAAATCCTGTGTTCCTGACTACTGAGTATGGTCATATACTCAAAATGATTAGCACCCCTATAGCTTTAGTTACTCATTTACACTACAGCAATTCCTCGATCCCTCAAAGAAACCAGAATGACCAGATAATCCATGTCAGGGAGGACCCTTTGTTCGTAAACTACCATTTCAATTAATAGGACCAAGACATGACTTAAACACTAAGTTCTTGCTGTGTGCTGATTGGTCAGTGTCCTATAACGATGCACGTGTCACTAACATTAATGTGAAACAGCTGGAAGAGTCTTTCAATCAAGGAAAGAATCTGAATCTCCTGGCAAAAGCACCTTAAACGCCATATTTGAGTTTGATATAACAGAGCCGGCAGACAGTCTTAGTCTTAACTATTCTTTCCAGTGTTGCTGTAATTTATTGAGAAACAAGAACGTTCCCAAATTGTTAGACACAGTAGTAAACCAAACATAAGGGCATGTGCCCGCCAATGAGTATGTATAACATCACCTAAGACAAACTTATAGTACAGTGTAAAAATAAATATGCAAAATAAAAATTCAAAACTGCACCATAACAATTATAATGAACAAAATCCTGGTTGGGTTTCCATTTTCAAGTATTTACAGAAAAATTATACGGTATAAAACATGAGAAAGCCAAATATCCAGCAAGTAATCAAACTTTAGACTTGCAAGGTAGAGATCGGATTTCAGCTATTCCCTTCCTGGAGGGACAGTCTGCTACACACTTTGCAAATTTCCCTGCTGAAACACCTACTAAACCTGGCAATTAGCTGGTGAGCTGAATAAGGTGGGTTTGAGCAAGGATGTCTGCAAACTGTGGTGCAGACTAGCCCTTTAGGACTGGAACTGGAGAACTCCGGTATAGAAAGATCTGCACAACGTGTGGGGGGGCCTTTACAGCATATGGGTGGTGCCTCACAACAAACAGGCAGGTCCTCATTGTATGTGGGTGCTACCATATCATGCCTGGGGACGCTACCTTGTTGTCTGAAGAAAAGACATAGAGAGTTAGCGGCTTCTCCCTCTCGTTGATGAAGTGGATGGCCTCGTCGACACTTTTGACTGGCACTATGGGTAGCAAAGGTCCGAAGATTTCTTCCTGCATCACCTTGGCGTCAGCCTTCACATCCCTCAACACTGTAGGACCTA
This sequence comes from Brienomyrus brachyistius, assembly GCF_023856365.1. Taxonomy (NCBI): domain Eukaryota; kingdom Metazoa; phylum Chordata; class Actinopteri; order Osteoglossiformes; family Mormyridae; genus Brienomyrus; species Brienomyrus brachyistius. The sequence continues at coordinate 11,920,445 of NC_064550.1, forward strand.
GACAGAAAGAATACAGATGTAAAACCTGGAACTGAACCTGTATAACTACAAGCATGCAGCTGGCCTTAACTAGACAGAGAATCACTCGATAGGACCCACCATGTAACTGCAAAAGGTTCATACACTGTTAATACAAAATCTGTTTTTTATAAAATCTATGACATGTACAACATGTAGTGTTACCTAACAAATGGTAAATGTTTTTTATAAATGGACGCAGCTTCATAAACCAATTGTTCTTTTAACCCCACTAGATTGTGCTCTTGGTTTGCTTTGGGACATGCTTTGTGCCCTTTTTGAATGTAGAGCACCATCTAGTGGGGTCAAAAAAATACAGCAAATGGTTCATGCAACGTCATTTTGTCCATCACTAATAAACCAAGTTACACACCAATGTAGCACTGGGACTCTTCATTCTCCCCGCCCAGGGCCACCTTGCTGTCCTCCATCATTGCCATCACCCTCTTGAAGTGCCGTGTGTTAATGATGCGGCCGTAATCGGCACATGTCTTCGGGTCATCTGTGTAGAACTCCTGAAAGGGTACAAAAGCAGCAGATTCATATCTATTGAAACATAGGAGACCTCGACAGAATACAGAAGTTTATTTTTGGTTTTCATTTTCTCTGACCTTCGCTGCCTTCTTGATTTCCTCTATCACTCTGTCCTGGATGGAGGGGTCACACAGAACATAGTCTGGGGCGATGCATGTCTGACCGCAGTTGGTGAATTTACCCCAGGCAATACGGCTGTGGATCCAGGAACAAGAGACAGACAAGGCTAGAACAATTTATGTCCTTATCTATGCACATTAGTTTCTCTTTGGCCTTAAACCTGCAACCTTCTGGCGTACCGGCAAGCAATGGCAAGGTCGCAGCTCTTGTCGATGTAGCAGGGGCTTTTACCCCCTAACTCCAGGGTGACGGGGGTGAGGTGGCGGGATGCAGCCTCCATCACAACTTTACCCACTGTGCTGTTCCCCGTATAGAAGATGTGGTCGAAGCGCTGCTTCAGCAGCTCTTGGGTCTCCTGAACCCCACCTGTCACCACGGGGTACAGCTCCTGGAGCAATGAGAAGACCTTGTCGTTCATGGTGGACAACTCGCACAGACATAAACCCAGGCAGGTCTCATTCACACAGAGACACAGGCAAACACGCATTCCAGTCTGCGTACCTTGTCGAGATAGAGGGGAAGGAGCTCCTCCATCACCTTGGCAGTATGAGCGCTGACCTCTGAAGGCTTCACTACCGCAGCATTACCTGGAAAACGCCAAAACAGCCCAGTTAACATCTTTATCAAACCAATGCCATGTGCTCGAACAGACTCGCATTTCACTCAGCGCGCCACAAATCACGTCATACTCTTTGCACACAAGCACTACAGTATTAATAACATTTTGAAATTACTGCCATAATGAGTGCATTAACAGCTGATCAACGAATGTAACACTTGTGTAACTGAGGAGACATTATATACTTGCAAGTATTGATGGTGAAATGAAGCTTTATATTTGCTGTATATTTTAACCGCACTGATAGTGCTCTTGGTTTATTTGGGGTATGCTTTGAACCTCTGGGGTCTACGGGTAGGGAACACACTTTCACTGACTGGGGCATGATCACACATTTCATTCAATATCATCAACTTAATTCATGGCAAATAAATTATTTCTTATATATTTGTTTTTGGCATTAAACTCATCTTAATCTTAGTGTACTTCGTAAATATGTCAGATTTATGTGAAGTTTGTAATTTGACATCAAAGTATAGACATTACAAAATGAAGTTTGGAACACTTGCAGAAAGATTATAAAAGTACATAGTAAGCAATGGTGGCAGTTTGTTTTGATCCCAGATATCTGATCACCAAAGTCTTGGCTGCATGAAGATGACTAAATGGTGTAGTTGCAACATTCAGTTTGATAAATAAGAAAAACCGAACTCATGTCACTATTTCTGGCTCTTTTCACTGAATATGTAGTAACTTTCATGTGTATGCATGAGCCATTCACACCTGGCCACACCCCCCCCCCTTATGGCGCTGGTAGGGATGTATGTGGATCGCGTTTCACCGTTGCGTTGTTCATCAAATTACCATGTGAATGTGATTTGAATACGCGGAAATATTTATATAAATTTATTTATAATAGCGATCATTTGGTAAGAGCGGTACTGCACGCCCCTGATAATGGACGTTTTGAAAATAAGACAGATTACAGATGTAGTTAACGTTTTCTCATGTTTCCACAATAAGATTTCAGCGAGTTATGAAGTGAAATACACGAGAAAAATACGCGGCATTGCCGATGGCGTAGACTCCAGAGGGTTAAGCCCTTTAAAACAAACAAAAAAAATATTATATATATATATATATATATATATATATATATAAAAATATAACAGAGCGCCATCTAGTGGGGTTAGAAAATACATCAAATGGTTCACGAAGCTTCATTTGGCCATCTTTATTTGTAAATGACTTTTGTCCAAAGTCCAAAAGTTATATTTTTCTTTCCTTCCTTGCTCTGTCTTCCCTTTCCCCTGTTTTTGAATTATTCTGTATAAATGATGCAGGAAAGCATTACTTTACTAGAAAAGTACCCTGGGACAAGTCGGTTTTGAAAGGCGCTATATAAAAATAAATTGAACTGAATCGACCATATACAAGTGTGCGAGAAGTGTGGGGTCAGGGTTTGGGTCGGCCATTTATCCAGCCTCCCTGCAGTGGTTTTTGGAGGCCTTGTTCAAGAACTCAACAATGATATGATTACTCTGCCAGACATGGGGATTGAACTAACAACTTTCCAGACACAAGCAGATTCCTAATTTGCAGAACCACACACTGTCCCTAAAGCAGAGCAGCATGCCTGGGTGGAACCTCATGCCTTTACTGCAGAAACAATTCTGGCCCTTTCTTCCCTACACATAAGGACGTCTGAAAATACATTTCACATGGACCTCTTCCTGGCACAGAAGGCGTCATTTACAGATCAGTCTCAGGAGCTCCTTATCACAAGCATTTTTGGACCTTGGACCGTGTAGAATAATTGTTAAGAAACGCATTTTGTCACCAAAAGCTGACACGTTCACGTCCCAAGCAATTCTTCAGAACAATAGCTTTAGTAATATCAAACGATAATCCACAAAAAGTGCAAAACTGCACTTTTAAAGTTACTGAAACATCACCTAATACATAACGGAGAATCGTTGGAAGTACACAACAGCCATATTCAAAACCAGACCGTCACGTATACGAGTGGGCAGCCCAATCCAACAGAATGCTGGGTCATGTTTACCCTGGCCGGTTATGCAATAGTCACACACCTTTCGCAAAAAGTCGGGCACACAGTGCAAACCATTCATGAGTCACCGTGATGCGTCGCTACGGCGGTGTGAGGCCAGCAGATGGGTAAACGTGAACCGCAGGGAGGCACCCTACAAAAGCCCTTTCACTGGAAATAATCAAATTATGAAATGATACTTCCTGAGGAACATTTCTCAACAATACTGCTCAAAAAGCTGCCCTAACTGTCACAGAGTGAAGAGGCCTTGCCCTTGTGGTCAAGTCTTTGCAGCTCTGTACAAAGTTCACGTTAAAGGTCTTTGGATCACTGGTAATGTGATGGAGGGAGCGAGACAGAAATGTTACACCAGAGTCTTTATGGGGAATTGAGCTGAAAGGCTGGCTAGCAGAGGAGGGCAGCTCCAGGCAGCCAGGACGTACCTGCGGCAATGGCTCCAATGAGGGGATGGAGGGTCACTGCCCAAGGGTAGTTCCAAGCCCCGATGATCAGTATCACTCCCAGTGGTTCGGGTTGGATGTACACCTTGTCTGAAATGGTGAGTAGGGTCTTCTCCACCGGCTGTGGCGCCATCCACTCTGCCAGGCGGTCTATGGCCAGTGAGATCTCGCTCTCCAGGCCCATCGTTTCGTATAGAGGTGTTCCGTGCTCACTCTGCATGAGGAGCGGAACACAGGCATACGTACGAAAGCGTCACTCACAGACACTTCTCATGTGCGGTTTGCCGATAGTCCAATGAACACATTGCAAAAACAGCTGGGCTAATGAAAAAGATTCATGTTCATAACAATCCAGGACGAAAATAAATAAATATATATCACAGGATGTTTGATTTTCATAATAAAATTTAAGAGATTTGAAATTAGTGGTGCAAATATCATATCAGAAATAAGTGCTGAAGCAAAAAAAGAAAATACTGCACCACCCCCATATGCACACCGGGAGCCTTGAAGCCTAATTCAGGGAACAGGGACAAATCAAAAGAAATTGGCCACTGCTGTCACCTACCTTGTACAGGTCATTCTTGAGGGCCAGAGCGATGTCCTTTTGTCGCTCCGTCAGGAAACGCTGCAGAGACTTCAGCTGGTGGATTCTGTGCTCTAGCGGAATGGACCTCCCAGTACGGAATGCCCTGCGGGCTGTCTCCACTGCCAGCTTCTCCCGGGACATGCTGCATTTGGAGAACATCACCAGGCTATCAGCACCATATCTAAATTAGAGATTAGGTTCCTCCTGTGGCCTGTACTACGAAGCTGGGTTACTGGCTTATCGGTAACTTGTCGGATTTAAGGTACCACAGTTTAAACGGACTTCATATCTGTTCACTTACATTTTGCCCAGACTACCTTAAATCCGACAAGTTACCCCGATATGCCAGTAACCTCGCTTCATAGTACAGGTCCCTGTGTAGGGGACGCTGACCGGACCCTGAAGCAAATTATGGGTGTATCACTTTAAGACTCTCAGTGGTTGCGTAATTAATGCCACGTTTTTCCTAATCAGCTACTGCTCACCATTCATGTGAAGTGACGCACTTTTCGTGGATCTCTTCCTATTCTCAAACCACTCATGCATTAGGTCCTCAAAGCTGTTTGATAAATGGGTATGTTACATTCGCTTCTTTCCGTGTGATTAAAATTTCACCAGGTGATATTAAAATAAAAGTCCGCTACTCTTAAACTGTCTTAAATTTTCTTGTCAGCGCTGAAACGTCTAAATAGAAGACAGGGGCATTACTTGTGTTGACATCCCTTGTTTGTGGTTATTTATATGTATTTTGACAAATCAGTTGCGTTTTAAGCCCAATCTGTTGAAATAAAAGTGGAAAAATAACTGCAGAAACATCGAGTTAACGTACTGCATAATACACGAAGTAATTCGATCGACGTGCTATCATGTGATGCGTATGTTAGAATACGTCTAATAACGCATTTTAGAAAATCATAAATTGAACTAGGTTATACCTACATATGAAGTTGTGTGTTACATACATGGATGATAGTAGCGTGCGCCACTGATCGCTTTATTATATATAAAGTAGAAATAAAGTCTATCCAGCCGCACGCGACCTTCAGCCTCATTCCATTATACTTATCATGATGAGTTCTCTTAATAATTACCAGGGGCTAACACTGTTGCGAAATCTGACGGGTCATTTTGATCAAAATGCATTTTTTATCACCGGTAAGGATATTTAATATCGGAGCCCACGTTGTTTTTTTCCTCAATCAAAACATTTTGCAACGCAAACAATCGAGTGTTGCCACGGACACGTTTGTCCGTGTACGGAGAGACTGACAATTCTTTACCTTGAAACGTTTTATGTGGAAACAGTCTCAGCAGAAGGGACCTCAGAAATCGGCTGCAAACGTCCTCTTGTAGGCGAATCAACAAAAACCAAACAAACTGCTTCTGGTCGGGTTGGCTGCAGTTCTAGGCTGTGCTGCCTGGGGATCCGTTACATAGGTCCGCTACCAGCCGGCTAGACAGACCACGCCCCCGACGACCATTTTGGTCCCAGGCCACATCACGATTGGTCAGAACAGCTGTCACTCAAACGTTTCCAGAATGTTTCGCCTCTGGGCCCAAATGACTCAGGAGCCGTGTTCTTAGAACGATGAGCAAAGGTTCCCGTTGTTAGTACGATAAAATAATTGCACAATACTGTATACTGAAGTAGTTACCCGCAGTCGTGATCATTTATTTAAAATGAATATAACGATTCCGTGCAGTGACCTAGAAAATACACAATATTGTGGAAGATGTAGCTTACAATGTAATAATTTAAAAATATTTTTTTAAAATGTGAATTTAGTTTTGCCCTTTTTTCTAATTCCAGCGTTTTGCCTGCTTTGTCGTAATATTTGTATTGTAACAACTGGCAAAATTATGCCTATTTCACTTAACACTTTGTTCACCTCGGATGAACGTCTTCGTACAAAAACAGCAGGAATGTCTCAGATGGAGGTGCAAAAATGAGAAAAGTAGCCCACTGAAAAGTGTACCCCCCACATTTGATACGAATCAGCCTTATTTTTAATTTAAACTTACATGGGGAAGCACTTTGCTCAGTGGGTAAAAAAATCCGGTGTTGCCAGGAAATGTGATATCCACGTCTACAGAAATCCACTTGTGTATTTCATGGAGAGAAAATTTACAGCTTGAAACGTTCACACCTCTGTCTGACCTTCCTCAGCTTCCTAACATTCTTATGCCAAAAGCAGGACAAGAGAGGCAAAGGAGGCCTCCCAGAATTTGGGGGTATAATTTTGCAAAAGGGCATATTTTTTGTACTTTTTGAGTACTAATAAGAATTCACTGCAAGCATGAGCACATAATAGGCTACTAACAGACTACTAACATTCTCTCAAAAGACCACAATTGACATGAAATTCAAGGTTCCTTTAATCATCCACCTGGTAATTAATGCATCTCCAGTGATTCCTCTAGTTAGAAACTGAACCACACAGTACCGTTTTCATTTTAAAAATAGGTCGCAGACCACAGAAAAGTGAAATACCTACATCCATTGGTGATGTATATTCCCAGGTATAAATATTCTGTTGAACAAGAAAGATTAAGAAAAGGGATTAATACATTCTGTCATTTCTTGAACAGTACAGTACACATTTACACGATTTTTCCTGGCAATTATCTAAGCCATCGGTATAACAGATACACCAGGCAAAAGTACCAGGGAGATACCTAACCCTAACCCTCTTCCACTTCAGAAGCTGCTTTTTGCTGGCCCGTCACACAGAAGCCTTCCACGGCTCAGTGGAGCTGAGTACGGCATCCTTCATGCTATCTCATAACTTGGCCATAGCCTGCGGTTAGAACAGGAAGCACTCAATGCCAAATACCCCCCGCCCTCAGTAGATTGGCTCTGTGGCACAGTATTTCCTGCGTCTGTAACGGAGTGTTATCTCCTGGTGGTGCCTCTCCTGCAGGACCGGATCTGACAGCACAAAATCGTTCAAGAAAAGTACCACCTGGAGTTACCATACAGAAGGAGATGCCCATCGAACGACCCAGTAACAGCCATCTTGGTTGTAAGGTTTTCAACAGCAAAACACATCCCATACTGATCTTCACGAATATTTACAAGAGTAAAAGAATCTTAGGGTCACTGAGATGGGACAGTGGATGTGCAGGATAGTAGAGGGATTCTGAGAGCATCAGTAATGCTGAGTTCCAACTGAATCTCAACACAGTACCTCTCTAAAGCAGTGTTTCTCAAACTAATTCTTGGGGACCCCCATACGGTCCACGTTTTTACTCCCTCCCAACTCCCAGGGAATTGGGGGGAGAAGAAAAATGTGGATCGTCTGGGGGGTCCCTGAGGACTGGTTTGAGAAATGTTGCTCTAAAGAACATCTGGCTTTCACCTGCTTCCTCACACATTCATAAGCATGATATGCAAAACAAAATATTTACACTGGAAAAACGGTCAGCTATCGTAAGTTATAAATATATCAACATCTTCTAACAAATGTATATAATTTAATAAAAATATTGTTCCGATGCTGTTTTTTTGACTTTCAGATGTCCCGTTTTCCCGTGTCGGAAGACTGCTGACGTGTTGGTCATTGTGTTTCTGTGTTGATCTGTTTTTCCTGAGATGGGGTCGTGGTCTTCGGCAACAGTGGGCATGTCGCTCACCATGACGTCACCACCGAGGAGGTGGAGCCAGGTGAGGACATTAGGGATGGAGTCAATGTGTCAGAACTCCAATCATACTGCAGCACTCCCACCATGTAAGTAAACAGCTGTAGTCTCCTCCGCTGCTGATACTGCTGTCGATATTTCCGTGATGTTTGTATTTGTGTGTGTTCTGGCATTTATTAGTATTCCTGCCAAACACAAATAAACCCATCTGTTCATTCAGCACAGTGAGACAAGTTCCAACACTCTCTGCAAACCTTATTACATTTTAAATTAATAAAGTATCAGTGCTTCCACTTCCTGTGGCGACACTCTGAAGTTGGCTAACCCTAAACCTAACCCTAACCCTAACCCTAACCCTTGCCCTTTATCATCTGGTTCCTCTGTGTTTGATACCACATACTGTATGATTTCCTTTCTCGTCACGATCCTCCGTGCCGAACTGGTCGCATTTTTCATGTCAGCGAGCCGTTCGGCACCTGGGATCTGCCCTCCAAATTAGTGTCCTCCGTGTTCCTCCGTTCTTCAGATGTTCTCTTAGGTGTTTCGGCTTGGTTTTGGCTTCTATCCAAGCAGCGTGTGACCACGTGGTTTCGGTAAGGGGAGGGGGGTTCTGTCCACCGAAACAAGACGTGGCATCTGCTAGGTCAGTGCTGCTATCCGCCGGTCCACGCTGGCTTTGCCTGTACAAGAAGGAGTACAAACATCGGTGTGCTGATGCATGCCAACTCCCACACACTGTATACCTCAATGCTCTGCAGGTATGTACAGGTTTAGTTTGGACAGGTACAGCTTCTCATATAGAGATGCTCCTCGCTTTACGATGGTTTGACTTTTGGCTTTACGGTGGTACAACAGTGATGCATATTCACATTGATCTGTTCCCAGTTAGCGATATGCTGTACTTTCTACTAAAGCAGGATGATGGCAGCATTCACCCCGTATAATCTTGTATTCCTTTATTTACTTTTCAGTTGCTGGTATTTAGTTAGTTCCAGTAATTATTCATTTACTTTTACAGTGACAATAGTTATTTACTAATTCATCCATCCATCCATTTTCTGAACCGGCTTTTTCCAATTCAGGATCGGGGGGGGGGGGGTCTTGAGTCTATCCTGGAAGCTACAGCCTTAAGGCAGGGAATAACCTAGGATGGGGTGCCCACCTATCACAGAACACACTCACACACCATTCATTAATTTATTTGTCATAAAATATTCATATTTGACTTAAGATAATTTTTTTATGTTGGGTTCACTGGATCATAATCCCATCGTAAGTCAAGGAGCATCTGTACTGATTTAATAAAAAAGAATTTAAAGAACACTTGACTAACAAGTGAATGTTTTATATGTGTGGGACACTGACCATCCCTCAGTGCATTATGGGATAGTGTCTTTATTATAGAAAGGGCCAATAGAGAGGCCAGACACACTCACACTTGTTGACGTTCTCAATATCGATGGGGTCCTGCAGAATTTTGGACAAGCCCTGCAGGAGCACAGACGCCGCCGTGTAGCGCTGGCTGATGTCGGCCCCCTGCTGGAACATCTCGTCCAGCGCAGCAGACTTCACCTGAGCCGGCAGCAGAAGTGGAATACCACAGTAAAATATTATGGCACACAGATGGGTTTAACAGATATGGTGGTTCTGCGATAGTTACGTTGTAAGGTTGGCTGTGTGGTTGCGCTGGACAAATGAAGCTTCATGAACCATTTGCAGTATTTTCTGACACCACTAGGTGGTGCTATCTATTCAGAAAAAGGGCTCAACTCGTGCCCCAAAGCAAACCGAGAGCGCCATCTAGTGGGGTCAAAAAATGGTCCATGAAGCATCCTTTGGCAATCACTACTAGACGGAACTGCCGATCGAACCATGTCTCAGAATCATATCGGTAAGTACCTGATTAGGCAATATCATTCAGGATTTGGTATTTGCATTATTCACAGTAGGTAGCTGTGCGGTACTAGACTCAGACTCATGCTTCTGCATGAAGAAGGACAGTGCGGGGATGTGGGTGTCAAAGGCAGCTCCAGGCCAACGCACACGGAACCTCACCATGTCCACCGCGTGGTTGTAGATGAGTTTCTCCGCAGCTACGCTGGCGACCTCATCCACAAAGCGCTGCTTGTCAGAGAAGAAGCCATGGAGCTGCTCAGTGAGGAGGCGGCAGGACGCGACGCTGGTCTTGTAGCGATCGTTCAGATCCCTCACCACTAGGACAGTGGGGTAGAGAGACGTGACAGAGCTTCTGAGGAACACAATGCTACACAGAAGTAGGTCAGCCTGTACCACAGGGACGTCATATTTAGAGCATCATTCTACTATAGAGGAGTGAAAACAAGGACGTTTGGAGGGCGGACGTCTGTTGCTATTAAGAAACCGTCTTTACAAGCAGGGAAAACCACCACAGACCCCTCACACACAGGCCACAACCTCTTTGAACTTCTCCCTTCTGGTGAGCGCTACACATAGCTTGTGCAAAACAATTTCGGTACCAGGACACAAGCCATCACTCTTATGAAGAGCTGACCCAGTTCCCTCAGCCCAATTGCAGTGTTATCACACCCATCACCACGCAAAACCTGAAATAACTCTCTGCTTATTGTGTTGTATGCATTGTATTTATTCCAACATTGTTTGCACTGAAATGCAGACTTGCACTTTTCGTACATCTATCATCCACACGTGCACAGTGTATATGTCAACTGGACTGTGTGTGACCATCTACTGTTCTGACAGCCATAGACAACCAGAGACAAATTCCCTGTGTGTGTGTGTGTGAACATACTTGGCCAATAAACCTGATCCGAATTCTCAGACTGTGTATTTTATGGAACTCCTGAGAAGACTGAGCTCTATAACCCAGATTTCTCAGCATCAGTAGACCGTGATGCCCTCACCGGCCATCTGTGGCATGGCCCCAAGGACTGGGGTTTAAGGGGGCGTGAGGTCTCCCTTCTGGTCTTGTTGCTTAAGTTGAATCACTTCAGTAAATCCCACCTGTGCATTTTAAAGCTTCTGAGGATAAGATGCGCTACCCAATGAAATATTCTTACATAAGCATTACTATTTATGTCTCAGACTTTACTCTTCAAATTTTCATCAGGACTTCGCAACCTTGCAGCACGCAGCACATTGCTGGCTGTCATTCAGTATAGCGAGTCTTTGATGAACATATTGGATTAAAAAGCACGGGGAAGCATTCAGTCAGCTTGTCAGTAAAACCTTCATCTGCCACTAATGGTGCCTTTCCACTGACATACAGGAACAGCATCACTGCTAGCATTTTTTTAAATAGGAGGTTGGAAATTCTCAAGTTCCGATTTATCGGAAATGTACCAGTATATTGCGATGTGTGATACTAACAATAATGAATAATATAGAATATACACTTTTTACTTCAGATAATCCCTACACAGAAGACTGGTATCTCCATGCATTTCCACCAATCAGATGGTGATGAGGCAACCAGCTCAGTTTGGTCACACGTCGGCCCTGCCAGTAAGCTGAACTACGTCAGCGCAGTTACAACTTGAGTACGGCTTGGGTATTACCCAAGTGTGGCTCGGGTACGGCCCGGGTACAGCTGGACACTTGGTGGTAGTGAAGAAGCGTCATAAGAAGCCTAATTTGCCATGAAAATTCAAGAACGTACGGCAGGGCCTGCTCAGGACCCTGAGAATCATTCAGTCAGCTCCTCCGTTAAGTCATAGTGAAGCGGAGGTCCTGAGGTCCAGAGATCATCCTCAGACCCGGAACTAGCAGCTCTGCAGCCCGGGGTTAACAGATGAACTGTTAACCCTGCAGGGACCCACCTTGTTTGACGGCAGACGAGGGCTGCAGCTTGGCCGACGTGACCTGAGCTTTGGCGCAGTGCAGAGCAGATGCCAGAACCTGCGCCAGCTTCATGTGGAGGACGAGCTGCTCCACCTGCCTGCAGCGGGCAACACAAGGCACAGGCGCCTCTTACAGTGCCGCTAAGGACGGATGCATGCAAAAAACCAAGATAATTACAAAGCATTTCCATTGTGTATTATCTTAGAGAATTAAATGGGCATTTCCCCTGCGTTCTATGTCTATGTCTTACTATATGAAACATGACACAACTGCCCGGATTTACAGTTGGGCTGTGACGGTACGCATATTTACTGGGGGCCGTTCTGTTGCGTCATTTTTGATGCGGTAAGCACAATAAAACAAATGAACATGTTCCTTGACGCAGGTGGATCCTGAATTCACAAGCAGATTTTTGACAGCATTATGGTAATGTCTTGGGTATGGCTAATGCTGGTTAGGGTCGGTCATAATCAGCGGTTTGGGACCAATTTGGTTTCTCAGTAAAGTACACCAGCACTTGAGAGAGAATAGTGGATAAGACCAAGACTATCTGCTAGCAGGTAACCTGAAATCAGATATGATTTTAAGGCCCTAAATAACTAAAGCTACAAGGATGTTTGTAGCTATGGGGTTGTGGCCAAATTCAGCAGTAGAGAACAGGATCATTTACTTCATTATAATTGCTACTTATTTTACATTTATTTTTACAGTATGCAAATAAACGTCTGTTAGGTTTTGTTATTCAGACACATAAACAAACGCACTGCCAAATGAATTCTAATTGCACTTCTAATAATAAACAATTAAAAAACAAATTGTGTTTTCCCTTCTGTACCAAAATTGCTCCAAACTACGAGCTTAAAACCAAGGTTTGCAATGAACCATGAATTTTGTGTACCGTTACATCCCTAATTTACAGATAAACTATTTGTAGTTTACATAGGAATGATGAAAACTCCTAAGTCCCAGAGGGCTGGTCCTCCCTCAACTCACCCCCACTGCTTGCTAAGCTGGCCGACCTGGTCGACCACAACACTATCCTGGGGACCATAGAGTTCGGCTCCGCCCCCTCGCCTCGTCACCATCTCCAGCACAGCATCCGCGAATGACAGCATGATCCGCAGGTGCGCTAGGGTGTCCGCGTGCTCCTGCTGTGAAAAGAAGAACACCGCAATCCAAGCTGAGCAGTCAAGCACCATGATGATGATGATGATAGTCTCCTAGAGCAGGGTTTCTCAACCCAGTCCACAGGGACCACCAGTCGGTCCATGTTTTTGCTCTCTCCTAATTCCCTGGCAATTGGGCGAGAGCAAAAATGTGGAGCGTCTGGTAGTCCTCGGTGACTAGGTTGAAGAACCCTTGCCTAGAGATCCCCACTCATTCCTACTACTACCTAAGCTAGGTCAGTTGGTTCACATCAGCGCTGTCATAGAGTTGTAGGGTCCTAGAGGTCACACCCGTCCTCTCAAGGGAGGAATGGGGGTGCAGAATTTGACAAGTGAAGTCACATTTCCAAGGTGATATTTGTGCTGATAGACCGGGCAGCGATTCCTGGCAAGAGCATGAATTCAATGGGCAGCAGATCCTTAATCTTATTCTGAACACAGGGGGTGAGGCTTACCTCCATAAGTGTCTCCTCAGGCAGCTCAGGAGCCTCAAACGTAACGAGGTTCTCCAGGCTGGGAGGGGGGCTGGTGTAGGTCGCGCCCTGGGGGGGATCTGGCGGCAATACGCCGACCACCCCTCTAACAGTCACTGGGGAGTGAAAGCAGAGAAACACGGCTTAGATATGCTCTAGAGCAGGGGTGACCAATACGTCGATCGCGATCTACTGGTTGATTGCAAAGGTAGTCTGGGTAGATCGTACGGTATAAAAAAATAGAGGATGGATGATGCGTTCAACTGCACCAGCTGCTGCAAAACTCTAGTCTCCAATCTATTTCTACTAAACTTCAGAAATGGTATAAAACTGAATGGGGGAGCTGGACCAAGTAAGAAGCCAGAAACCTACCACTTCCATACGGAATGGGAGGAGGATTTTTTTTCACAATGTGATATTCGAAGTGCGTTTGCCTCATCTATCAGTCTACCATTGCTATTCCGAAGAAGCGAAATGTGGGGCGGCATTTTCAGACTGTTCATAAAAACTACAACATCGACTTCCCTACGAAAAGCGAGCTGAGAAAGAGAAAGTGAAGGAACTAAAATCCCAGTTCAATTAAAAAAACTTTATTCACCCCAAAGGGAAATTAATAATAACAATAGCAATAATAATAATAATAATAATAATAATAAAGCATATTCGATATTTTTATACATAAATATATGTTTTGTATTTTCATAGTAGATAGATTATTTTGACATATTTATAAGTAGCTCGCAAGCTGAAAAAGTGAGGGCAGCCTTGCTCTAGATACAGGATTCATAGGGCCAGGATACTCTATATCAGTGTTTCCCAATTCGGTCTGTGGACACCCACAGACACTCCACATTTTTGCTCCCTCACAGCTCCGGAGCAAAAATGTGAACTGTTGGGCAGGGAGCTTGGAAGGAGCAAAAACATGGACCGACTGTGGTTCCCCGAGGACCGGATTGGGAAACACTGCGCTATGTATACTGGAGTGACAGGAAGTTGCACTAGAAGCCTACCTGTATCCTCAAGCCTCTCCAGGCTGTCGGTGCTGCAGTAGAGAAAACGCCTTCTCAGACCGGGCCCAGGTGATCGATCCGAGATGCGACCAGCACTGACGGACCTTCAGGTGCAATATCAAAAGGGTGACTAACATATTAATGCAAAGACTTAACAGCACAAAAATAACCGTTCAAAGTAGGGCTGCATGATATCACATCATGATTACATGGTGCCTGCATAATAATCACCAAGGCTTTAAATGATGGACACAACCATTTGTCCAGATGCCAGCTTTTTGGTGCCATATGGACAGGTACTTTCGCTTTCCCATTGACTTCCAGTCGAGCACCAGTACCTAAAGTTCCAGTATGGAAAGTGCCAAACCAGCTGGGGTACGTCTTTGATACTTCAGCACTTTGGGTGGGACAGGAAGTGTTTTCTTTGTTGATTGGATATGCAAATAGCTTGCCTCTGAAACGCAACTGCAATCTTGAAAACAGCTGGGAACTCAGAATACAACGATAAACAAAGTAAAAAAGAAATAAAATAAATTGTGATCTGATCAGAAGAACAGATACCTCGAAAAGATCTGCATGGCATGATGAGAAGCGTTTTGTTTAATATACTAGGACAACACACATATAGCAAAGTGATTTTGTTGTAAATATAGCGATGTGATTTTGTTGTGAAAAATAATGGGGTATTTATAAAGCCAAAAGGAGTTAAAAATTTCTCACAAACCCATCTAGGAGTGAGGTAAACAGCAAAGATGAAAATGATTATGATTGTCTCAGAGAATGCATGCAGCGCTCATGCAAAAGCAGCGGAAGTTGGTGTCGGTTCCAATTTTTATGCCAGTGGAAAACCAACACCTAGAAGCGCTATCTTTTTGGCACTTTCTCGAACTACCAAAAGTTCGGTACCTGATGCGGTGGAAAAGCACCGTTAAGTAAGCAGATTATGTTTAATCAATATGTCGGACTTTAAACTGTAAAAAGTAGCGCCACACCCTGACGTCTTTTTACCTTGTTTTACCTGGTTTTACCTTGCTTATCCACAATGTTGTGGCTGTTCAGCTGTCCCTTTCTTCACCGCCACTTCCATGATTTACCAAAACGGTAGTATGTGGCGTGTTCCACTAACTGGATTTAATTAACAGAAGGATACACCTGATATTATACAGAATACTAACTTTTGGGTGTCACAAATTACATTTCAGTAATATTTTAGGCTGAACTTCTAATGTTCTTACCAAATTGTGGGAGTTAGTAAACGTCCATATGGTAGCAAAAAGCCAGCATCTGGACAAAACCCCTCATCCGAAGCTCTGGTGATTATTGTGCTTGTGTCATATTGTGCAGCCCTAGTTCAAAGTAGAGTTTCTACCTGCCAAAGTGACTCCTCGTGGTCCTGGGGTCTGGCTGACGAGAGCGGGCACCGTGCATGTTTACATACTGGGGGCAGAAGCTCTGACTTGGGGGGGCCTGGCCGCTGGAGGCTAGCACCTGGGGAACCTTGAAAGATGCCACGGTCTGCAGGACATCAGAGTAAAACACCTGCTTCATTAATCCGTCCTAGCGCTCGCAATAAGAAGAAGCGACAAGGTGTGAATTTTGCCTCGGAGGAATAACATTCCGTTGCAATTTTTGAGTTAGGAAGAGGGGAGGGCCTACTTTTGTGGGAGAGCCAATGATGGTGGGGAGCGGGGTCCTCAGGAACCAATCAGAAGAGCGAGGGGTGGCGGCCAGCTGCCAGGTTGGGGTGGTGCCCAAGCTGACAGGACGGGGCTTTTGAGGGGATGGGCAGCTGGACTGGGTTGAGCGGGCAGAGTGCAGGGGGTCGGAGTGCTGCTTGAGGAGCTTTCGCTGAGGTGGCTGTACGTCGGTCTGAGTGGGAGCCCAGTGTATCGGAGATGGAGGTGCTGGAAGGCATGAGAAGTACAGGTGTGTGTCCTGTCTGTAAAATCAGACACAAAGCAAAGGGCACATCCATTACACACACACACATACACAGTCTTACCCAGTGGTACAGGGGAGAAGGTCCGGGTGGAGCCTGTGGACCGGCGCCGACACACAGGTCGGGATCGGTCTGTGGAGCACACTCTGGGGAAGGCCACAGGACTGGTACTGGAACGACACAGTGGGCTGGACCTGAGGGAGACCCAGGCAGACAGTCATACTCACGCTCACATGCAGTACCAGTCAACAGCCAGGACACACCTGCTTTTCATGCATTTGATGCATGTTATTCACCTTATAGCAAAAGGCCAATGAAGTTATACACGTCAAATATTGCAAAGACCAATAAGAAGTGTTCAACATCTCAAAATGTTCTTAGACATTAGACTCCTCAAATTAGCTCCGTTTTGCTTCATGACAGCATTGCAGACTCTTGCCGTTTTTTCAACCAGCCTCCAACAATCCTGAAGGAGTTTCCACAAGTTCTGGACACAAGTTGGCCCAGCTCTGTGGGGTTTAGGCTGGGGGATTGTGGGGGCCAGGTCGTCTGTCACGGCCCTCCAGGTCAATCCTTGTTCACATGGTAATACAGAATACGTCACCTTGAGGTGTGCCTAGGGTTGCTATTTTGTTGAAAAACTATTAACGGTCAGTAGGTGTCTCCAAACCTGTGACTGGTACTGCACATTATCCAGACCTGCTCTGTTCTGCGAAACACTGTAGAAAATCAGACAATGTTTACCTGGGGGTGATGACCAGCACAGGCTGGGGGGTCATGGGTCCGGGTGTTAATCTCCCATGAGAGCACTCTGAAACACCACGTCTGGGGGAGGCCTGGGGCATTCTGGGAGGGGGGGGGTCCCAGAAACAAACCATTAAAAACATCTGTTTTCCCTCCTCCTTTAACCAAACTGACCATACAGTGCCCCTCTATCATGACGCAGCGGCTGAGAGAACCTGCTCTCTGCACACACAGCAAGCTTCACAGAGGGCGGAGCCTGTACACAGGATGAACCAATTACAGGAAGACATACCATGGAGGTGGAGCCTATCGTGTAACAGGCCTCGTATACATCAAGGGATATTCCCAAGCTCGAGACATATCTGGAAACGCACGCATCACACTTTCAGATTTTATTTTTAGTACTTATTTTTTAGTCCTTTTATTTCTCCATTTATTTGCAATAAGGAAAATGCACTTTCATGTTGTTGTACTGCAGTGCAATGACAATAAAGCCTTCTATTCAATCCTACTGTTTCCCCCCCACCCGACACGTCCCCTCCCCTGCAACTGTGGCACAAAAATATCACTGTGCTCCTCAGAACACACTATATGGACAAAAGTATTCGATCATTGGCCATGACAGGAATTTTCATGACATCCCATTCTAAACCCACAGGCATCGATATGGAGTTGGTTCCCCCTTTGCAGCTATATCAGCTGCCACAAGTTTTTGAAGTGTGTGGGAATTTTTGCCCATTCATCCAGAAGAGCTTGTAAGGTCAGGCACTGATGTTGGACGTGAAGACCTGGCTTACATTCTCCGCTCTAATTCATCCCGAAGGTGTTTGACGGGGTTGAAGTCAGGGCTCTTTGCCGGCCAGTTAAGTTCTTCCGCATCAAACTCCCCAAACCATTTCTTTATGCACTTTGCTTTGTGCGCTGGGTCACAGTCATGCTAGAGCACAAGAGGGCCTTCGTCAAACTGTCCCCACAAATTTGGAAGCGTAGAATTGTTCAAAATGTCTTGGTTATAGCTGCAAAAGGTGTCCAACTCCATCGAATGCTTAAGAATTTACAGTGGGAGGTTAGAGAAGTTCTAGTATGATGGCCTGGTAACCTGATACTTTTGGCGTCTGTGACAATAAAAAGCTGAAATCTGAAGGACAGCAGAGTGAAGAGGAGACCCAAGGATGGGGAGCAGTAGGCAGAAAAGTGAAACAGCTGCTCAGTTTTGTGTGTGTGTGTGTGTGTGTGTGTGTGTGTGTGTGTGTGTGTGTGTGTGTGGCGAGGAAGGGGGTTACAAAACAGTGCTCATTGTTTTGACTTAAACGCTGCACGTCATAGGCTGTTTGCCGCACGCCCCTGCCCCCATTTCATTCTTAGCTTGTTTTGTGACCCCCCCCCCACACACACACACACACACATTCACAGGGACGCCATGTTCTCTGGAAAAACTGGCAAAAAATGCAGCCAGAAAGGAAAGCAGCGGGACAGATTCCACCGCCCTGCCAACCAGAACTCAGACTCAGACTAAAGCTTAACCTGATTTTGACTCGGGGGCAGAAGACCTCTCGCAACCTGAGGGAGCAAACACATTTGGGGCAGGGGTCTCTCACTGTTGGAGGCTGAGCATCGCCAAGGATACCCCACTCACCCCGGGAACAGGAGGCATTCGTTGGATGGATATCGGCCTGCCTTTCCCATTGGTCGAGCCTCACTGCAGGGAACTTGGCCAGCCACTCTCAGGGGCTGGTACTCACTGGAGGGCCTTCGGCCAACTGCCTTCATTGGCTGAGACTCAACAGATGGCCTGCGTATGACTGCTCCTATTGGACGACTGGCTGAGATGAGAGCAGAGAAGGGTTGGAGGGTACAAAGAAAAAATAAAAATGCAAAAATGTGTGTGTGTGTGTAGATTAGGGTTATACCCATAGAAATGAATGGAGAGTCCCCAGAAAGATATGAATACATGGATTGTGTGTGTGTGTGTGGATTATGTTTATATTACATTGTGGGGACCATTTTCAGGTTTCAAAGATCTGTGAATGCAATCCAAAAAAGAAAAATGCCAAAAGTCTTGTATTTTTGTTTGGATACTTATGGTTACAGTTAGGGCTGGGTAGGGGTTAAGGTCATCATATTGTGATTACAGTTTTCCCCATAGAAATGAATGGAGAGTCCCCACAAATATATAATTATAAACCTGAGTGTGTGTGTGTGTGTGTGTGTGAAGCTCACAAAGACAAATCCGTCGTGAGTTATATGAGTGAAAGTTATAGGAGTTGTTTGTGAGTGTTGCTTGTGAGTGTTGTTTGTGAGTGTTGTTTGTGAGTGTTGTTTGTGAGTGTTGTGTATGAGTGTTGTGTATGAGTGTTGTTTGTGAGTGTTGCGTATGAGTATTGTGCGTGAGTGTTGTAGTTCATCTTACTGGAAGGAGTCACCACACAGAGGACCCTTGTATCTGAGGCGGTTGCTCCTGTCTTCCTGGACCCACACATGTCATGGGCCGGTTTAATAAAGGTCACCACCGGGTCTGCGAGAGACTGGACCAACACAGTAGTGAATGCTGGGGTACCAAGCCAGGTACAAGGAGAACGACATCAACTCTCAGTAGAAACCCGTTCGCAGGCGGCAGAGGGGCCAGGCCCTTAAACTCTTTCAAGTCCAAGTTCAATTCACTCCAAAAATCACTAATATGCACTAAAGCAAAGAGAAGCAAAGCTGTACATAGAGGAACATTTTCATAAATGTGTCTCCTAGGCAACCAGATAGCGCAACGGCCACTTTGTGAAACTGCCGTGACTCAGACAACCTTCCAAATTATCATACCCCCCATGCCTCACCACTGAGAAGCTTGTTTACCAGCCTCCTCACTCATTCCTCCCTTCCCACCACAGGACAGGGGCAGATGCGACCAGGCAGCGAAGCAGTGCTTACCACAGCAGAGGCGGAATGACAGGAAGGGTGCCGTCCCAGGAAGGGATCCGGGGGCCTGGCCATGAACACCAGGCAGGCTGTGGGAAAACACAGATTTAAACCCCCGCACACGCGCAAAGAAATAGCCACATGAATGCATGTTCAAGCATGTAACGCTATATTCAGATGTATAATATATGCATATTCATTTTTACATTTTGTGCACTTCGTTGATTTCTCCCAGCCCAGTATCAATAATGAATTAGCGTACTGAGTGCATCAGCACTGGGAAAAGTGCCAAAGCAGCTTCTCCGCAAATAAACCACCCACTGTTTCCAGAACGAGGGACACACCTGGCCAGTGTTGCTCAGAGAGAGGATGACCTAATGCATTACTGATACATCAGTCAATCTGAAAGTAACCTCGTACATTAAAGACACTTAATGGTGATATGTATCAATGTAAATGCAACCTTGTTATTTATAATGTCGTAAGGATCAAATGCATCACTGCACTTACATTTCTGGACCGTTTCACTGGACGTAAGGAAGGGGTGGTTAAAAAAGGCACCTGGATAAAGACAAGGACAGGTTCTCACAGGGGTGAAACGTCTAAGTGCGCTTTGGCTTCAGTTCCAGCTGGATCCCATCCCAATCAACCGCACGATCGCAGATCTGATGACAGGTCTGGCCAAGGGGCCAGTGTCTGGCTGATTGATTGTGTGGGCATGTGGCTCCCGAACCCTGCGGCTGACCATGTGACCGTGAAGCTGGCTGACTGACCGAAATCCATGCGATCTTTCTGGTCTCGTTGCAGCAAGCCAAGAAGCAGGTGTGCCAGATGTGGAGAGGTGCCGCTTGGGATGCTGAGACACAAGCAAGCACAAACCAGCGTTTACACACTACCCTACACTACCAGATTTTATATATCAAATAACGTTTCATTTACACAGCGCCTTTCCAGAGCTCAAGGTCGCTTTACAAAATTTTACATTCTACAACAAACTAAGAACATACACCGAAAGCAATTTAAACAAAAAAAAAAAATCTAATAAAAAAATAAAAATGTAAACAAAACATAACAAAAATGAAATTAAGTAAATTTAAAGCAAACAGTACAGACATTATGAAATGTCAGCCTGAAAACCAGAGAGAGACTTTTGGAAAAGGCGTTTTTTAATGCCAGCTTTGCAGGTGGGGAGAGTGTAGAGGCTGCGGAAGAGAGTTCCAAAGTTTGGGTGCCATGATATCGAATGATCTACTGCCTATGGATGAGAGACGAAAGTTGGGCACTATGAGAGAACCAGCATCGGAAGTCCTTAGAGTACAGACAGCTCAGTTAAGTACTGTGGTACGAGGCCACGAAGGGCCGAGAAATGATCTTGTATTGGATGTGAAAAGTGATGGTTATACAGAAGAGAAGTGGCATGAGCATGATCTCTAGTGGAAGAATTTTGGACAGGTTTTTTCACCATTTCAAAAATGGATAAAGCACAAAAAAAGGTAGAGCAGTCCATCCTACTCACTCGGGAGCCAGGATCCGGTTCTTCTCATAAAACAGCCTCAGTTCCTGGGGACAGCTCGCCTATGAAGAGCCCAAGAGTGGCGTGAGTGAGGAGAAACGGTTTCATGAAAAGTCACTCATACTCAAGTTCAGTAGAGGTGGAAAGTTCAGGTCCAGAAAGTAAAAATCCAGACCAAGATTTTGTTTCAACTGAGCAGTTGAGCTGGATTTTTTCTTTCTGGACCTGAACTCTCCACCCCTGATAGTTGAGGCAGCTTTACGCTCACCTGGAATGGTGGCCTGCCCACCAGACACTGGTAAACCACGGCCCCGATGCTCCACAGGTCTGCCTTGGCACCGTAGTTCTGGGACATGATCACCTCTGGAGCCTGAAGGTGAGCAGACAGAGGGGGTAGGAGCATAAATACTGAAGTAGAGTTGATTTGTGTGGAAAGGATACCAAAAACATTACTCTGATTCTGAAATACTGGGCATGCTCTCCTTGGGGGTGTGGTTATTCAGGACCATCCAAGGAACATCTACAATCCAATTTAATTAAATTCAAAATTGTTTATACACATTTTCACAACATTGCAATGTCTAAAAGCGCTTTACATCGTCCCTGCCTGATGCCCCCCAGAGAGCAAGCCAGAGACGACAGCGGCAAGGAAAAACTCCCTAGTAGGAAGAAACCTTGAGAGGAACCAGCCTCAAAGGGCACAAGACCCAAGGTGTCTTGGTAAATCATCATCTTAACTCCTGTCCAGAACCCAGATCACGGCACGTGGCAGTGACTCCCGTCCAGAACCCAGATCACGGCATGCGGCATTGACTCCCATCCAGAACCCACATCACGGCATGCGGCAGTGACTCCCGTCCAGAACCCACATCACGGCACGTGGCAGTGACTCCCGTCCAGAACCCACATCACGGCACGTGGCAGTGACTCCCGTCCAGAACCCACATCACGGCACGTGGCAGTGACTCCCATCCAGAACCCAGATAACGGCACGTGGCAGTGACTCCCGTCCAGAACCCAGATAACGGCACGTGGCAGAGACTCCCGTCCAGAACCCACATCACGGCATGCAGCATTGACTCCCATCCAGAACCTACATCATGGCACGCGGCAGTGACTCCCATCCAGAACCCTCATAAAGGCACATGGCAGAGACTCTCATCCAGAACCCCTATCATGGCACGTGGCAGTGATTCCCGTCCAGAACCCACATCACTGCACGTGGCAGTGATTCCCGTCCAGAACCCACATCACTGCACGTGGCAGTGACTCCCGTGGAGCTCAGCATTCCGCCCACCAGCCCCGCTCATTGCTGACGATGAGCTGAGGTTGAACACTCACCATGTACATGGGAGACCCACAGAGCGTGGCCGCCGTCATGTTGTTCTGGAGGTGCCGAGCAAAGCCAAAGTCACCTGAGGGACACAGGGAACGTCTGCTTACTGGTTTCACTAAATGGGGACACCAGTTAACGTGGTGTCATTTCACTTTCCAAGAGACTGAGAGTTTGTTTCAAAAATTTTGGCTCTGTGTCTTTTCTGACTCTATTATGTGTGATTTCCAGAGGCGGACATTTCTGGTCCAGAAAGTAAAAATCCAGACCAGGATTTTGTTTCAACCAACCAGTTGAGTATAAAGAGTCACAGTCACAGAGAACTCAACTGGCTGGTTTGAAACAAAATCTTGGTTTTGATTTTTACTTTCTGGACTGGAAATGTCTGATTTCTTCATCAACCCCCCGCTCCCCCATCCCAGCTGACTTCATGAGACCTGAATTCCAGGATTGAAAGGTGCAGAGAGCAGCCTGGATAACTAATGGGCCAGAGAGAATGACTGGCAGAGGCACATGCGCCAATGGGCAGGCCCCAACTTTAGGCTGGGTGGGGTAAGCTCACCTATCTTGACACGCATCCCAGAGGGACCAGACTTCTTGCTGCCTGTGTGTGACAGCAAGATGTTCTGTGGCTTGAGGTCCCGGTGAACGACTCCCCTGCTGTGGAGCACTTGCATGGCAGCTGCAATCTGCTTGAGAAAAGCTCGCAGAATGTCTTCCCTCAGGGAGCCGTGGGCTGGGGGGGGGGGCATAGAAGGCCGCATATGGTAGTCAGGATTGTTATCTTTCCTCGTCTTGCAGATTTATCTATTCGTAATATCCCTATGCTTGACAAAAGGCTTCTATAAAATACACGCTGGGTGTTTCTCATTACCAAGAATGCAAAGATCGTACTTGTGGTCTTGGCAAGACCGGTCTTGCTAACTTGCCTCCCAAGCACGAACTTGGGCTGCAATGAATCCTGGGATTGGTCTTGTTCAGCAAGGATGCAACTGAAATTTGGGACGGAGCAAGACCAACATCCGGGGATTTTTACCATCCTCTGCACTTGTGTTCTTAGTATTGGAACTGGTCTTCGGCGATGGAAGATGATGTTAAACAGGTCCAACGAGTAACAGGGCACCATTCAGAAGACTTAGCACCACCTTGTGGACCCCCCGGGAGGTGTCAAGAAGTCCGACTCAAGCTCCCCCCTTCGTCTCGAGCGATGCCTTTCGCTTACAATCAGGGGTCTTGTGTGCCATGGGGAGGAACATCCCATCTGGGATCACAGCTGGTCTCCATGGTCACACACTAAATCGTTCACGATGGGATGCCTCCCGAGCAGCATGCCGATGCATCACTTTTTCAAAGACAATTCCTCCTTTATTTTAGCAGGAAGTCCCATCTGAGACTCATCTCTGTTTCAAAGCAGGCTGAACACTTACACAGTTACCGAGAAGACAACAAACACACAAACATACATTTACAGCACTAAATGTTTAAGAATACCACAAGGCAGAAAGAGCTAACCTGTGTTTGCATACATTTCCAGGACAATCTTAACCCTAACCAGTAACAAAAAGACCATTTGCCAAAAATAAACACAGCGGTACCTCACACTGGCAAGAGTGACAGACAACAGAGCTGAATATAAATGCAAACACCCCCGTGCCACTCACCATGGAGGTAGTCAGCCAGATCTCCTCCGTTGCAGAACTGTGGGGACACAAAGGAGGCAGTAAGTCCATAATGACAGGATGACAGAGGAATGGCGGGAGCTGCTGCTTGAACACGAGACATTCAT
Organism: Brienomyrus brachyistius; assembly: GCF_023856365.1. Taxonomy (NCBI): domain Eukaryota; kingdom Metazoa; phylum Chordata; class Actinopteri; order Osteoglossiformes; family Mormyridae; genus Brienomyrus; species Brienomyrus brachyistius. The sequence goes on from NC_064550.1 coordinate 11,945,123, forward strand.
CGACAAGTGTCACCAGGCAATGTGACTAAATACCAACCCCCCCCCCCCACTCACCAAGTTACTTACAGAACCAGATACTCAATTAACTTATCTTGTGTCACGTCAGCCCTGCCACTCCAAGCGGAAATGCGATATTTGATTAACTTTGCCTTGCTGCTGTGTGGCGTGTTCTGTGCGCTGGTTAGATGCAAGACTTTCCCAGCATGCCCCACGGCAACCAGTCATGGTTAGGTGCCGCTCTACTTGTCGGACTGGCCACCTGACAGCCCAAAGCGGAGGCAGTGAGGCTTTGAGGCAGATAGGGGGGAGTGGGGTTGGCTGAACCCTGGCTCCAGAACTGCAAATCGAGCTTCGCTTGCATCCCCGAAACTCAGGGACAAAATGCAGCCTATTCTCAGGTCGACACTCAGGCCTTTATATCAGCTCACAGAGAGCGCTGCCCCCTGGCTTCCTGCACACACACTGCAGGCAGAACACCTCAAGTTACTTCTGCTACAGCAGAGCCGGAACACAAACAACAGTGCAAAACAATCTGCAAGGATTAAAGAGATGAGCGTACCTCCATGACCAAGAAGACCGAGGCGGCCGTTTCCTAAAGGAGGAGAGGAGAAAAGAGAATAAAGATAACAGTCTGACAGTTTTCGCTTTGTTAACGTGCTCTGCAGTAAACATTCACAAAGAACGAAAATGCAGTTACATTTTCACTAGACGTGAATCTGCGGTTATGAAGCAAGGTGACCACTAGCAGTCACTGGTGTGCTTCTCGCCCTCACACTCAAGGTCAGGTTTATGTAAAAATCATGGCTCAGCAGAAGATAATTCCAGCAAATCAGCAGGTCTTCGGTGTCTGTAGACATGGTGATGCTGGTCAAAGGGTAAGGGAGTGTAAAGGAGATGGGAGATTGTGTGAACTGGGTGGAGAGAGGACCCAGGAAGAGCCTCTTTCAGAGCCCTGAAGACAGATATGGCAACCCTGGGGATTACGGGTTCAAATCCTGAGCTGTACTCAAACCCATCCATCCATTTTCTGTACCCACTTGGCCATGCTTGCAGGTGCCTGCAGCCAATCCCAAAAGAAACAGACGCAAGACAGGGAATAATCCAGGATGGGGCACCAACCAATCGCAGAACACACACACCATTCAGAACCACGGGCAATTTGGCAACTTCAATTGACCTTAGCATGTTTGTGCTAAAATAAGTAAATGAATAAAAATGACATGGAGTGAACATCACACAGACCTGAACCTCAGAGGCACGAGGTAAAAGCGATAACCACTATACCACCATGCCCCCCATACCCTGCTTTCTAAATAAACATTTTTCTTCCTAGGCTTCTGCTCCAGGTGATTCTCGCCCAATCAGCCTCAGGCTGGGAATTAATGACACGCCCGTCCATTCAGCACCCACCCTTGCTCTCGCAGAGTCTCAAGTGAGCCCCGTCCAATGGGAAGTGACGTGGAGATCATGTGACCATTCTCAAACTGCTCACGCATATCCCGTCTATTGCTGCCTCATCCTTACTGGACACCACACTGGAAGATGCCAAATAACCTCCTTAGATGTGCTTCTAAAGGAAGTTGAAACAGCAGGAGAACCACAGTTTCAACTTTTCCTCACAGTGGCTTATCAGAAATTATCGGAGACCCTGCTTATGTAAATTACCTCAGAAACAACAAGAGGACAGGGAGATTGGTGATGGTGCCAAGCATGGAAGATCTGCAATGTGATTAATTTAAATCAAATGGGAAATGTCTTAAATCTGACCAGTAAAATACCAGTTGGGTACAGAGAATCCAGCTGTGACAGAATTAAACTTCTCTTTTCCTGTTATTCTCTTTTACATCTTTCCTTCCAAACTGTGATGAACGATTTGCATGTTGCAGTGCATGAGCAAATGTAGTCAATAAGAGAGAGGATATTCACTGCAAGCCAAAAGCTTCAAATTAACCAGTTTGTGGATTAGAGTCAGACAGAACTATAGCTTTTGTCAGGGGTCTCCAGCCTCCAGTATTCCACCAGACCAAGTAATGCTGGAGGTGACGTCGCCATCCTTCCCATACATCACAAAATTACACCGTAAGGAAAAGCAAAATGCTGCGTACCTTATCCATCCATGAAAATATACTTCTCCCACCTCCCCCAGCTTAACAAAGTTTACTTTGGGGTCTCCCTTCCATTTTACTGGGCCAGGAGTATTTTCCACAACATGAGCTGGTTTGTGGACATCAAAAGATTGGGAGCCCTTAGCCACGCAACCTTGTCTGAGCAGGACGATCACTTTCAAGCTGAACACTATTCTTGTTTGTCTTCGACAAACCCAAAACGAGACATCAAAGCTCGTTTACTGGAGGACAGACCTGCATTCGACACACAGAGTCTCTTAAGGAAGAGAACCTACCTGTACATCGTAGAGCCCCACTATGTTTTCATGCTGAAGCTCCTTTGGACAAAAAGAGAAGAGTGATCGTTAACTTACATATATTTAATAAAACCTACAAGACAAACTTCTTCATGTCAGCCTTCAGTAAGTATTACACTATACAAGTGAAACTACATTCTGATTTCTGCGGAATGCAGTGCATTTCACTTTGCGACAAATCTTCATTCACCTTCAATATTTTGATCTCCTTGCCCAACAGAAAATGAGACTTGGAGAGATTCTTTTTACTGATGCTTTTGATGGCTACTTCCCAGCCCTTTTTCTGTAAGGAGTGCAGAAGGATAGAGGGGGAGAGAGAGCGACACACAGATTCCCAGGGGGTGAGAAAAGATATAGAAGAATGTGAAAAGACGGTACAGGAAGGAGGGCAACATATGGGAGGGTGTTATGGCTCATCTCAGCCACTGCAACTGCTGCCTGGTTATCCTCAGCCATGGGAATCAGTAAGAGGACAATAAGGTCTTTAAATGTAAATTATTCAATTTCATACACATAGGACCGCCTCTGTTATTATGAGTCTTCTGAGGTGTGAATGTTCCTCCTGTGTAGAAGATGCCCCCCCCCCCTCTCCCGACAAAGGCCTGTGGGACACACCCTCAGGATCCCGTTAAAAAGGGCCACAGGAGATTTTATTGGAGGGGGCCACTCAGCTACATGCCCTAACATATTACTGAACCACTTCACACCTTCAGCCTGGCCAACTACAACGAGGTCTACAACTCGGAAAATACAATCCCATAAAGACCTGAAATTCATTTTTGTAATCCCGAAGGAGTTTGCTAGTTCCTGCAACTATAGATTTCCATTCCTTGTGGAGTACATACGCCAAACATACTTTATAGCTGATTTCTCAGTGAGATGGATGACAGGATAACAGTTTTACCTTTTTGTGTCTCCCCTTGAACACCACCGCGTAGGCTCCGTGTCCCACAAGGTCCTTTTTGTTATACTCAAAATCTCCTACTGTCTCCATGCCGGACACCCGCGTCTCACCCTCGGCTGATGGTGGCCGTGCTCTCTACCGAGGAGAGCCCACGGTATCTCGTGTTATTCCTCGCGGGATGCTCTGATGTGCGGGCTGCCTGTATATCTTGCACTTTATTGGGTAACATTTCGCTCCATCACCGTATATTAACAAGATCGCCCTAGAAGCTATTTGACTAAAATTCAAACGGTAAACAAACCATCTTTCGATTGTCACATGCAAAACATATTTAATTCAGTTCATTTAAGTGGGGGAGGAGCGGTTCAAGTTTAAACATTATGCAATGCAAGAAAATATGTCATGCACATTTGAGGGGAATTAAAGACCGCACCTGCAGACTCAGTCAGTGGGTCAGTGTGGGTGGCCGGGTGTCATTTCTGTCCCAGATAATCACAAAACCATCTAGCTATAATTAAACAGCATAATCCGCGAAGAGGGCTTTATGATTAATTGATAAAGCTAGGTAATATCAACATCGCGATCTCTCAGCCGTGACATGATACGCAATGGAAATACCCCCCAAAGTGTGCAGTTCTGTCTTCACTTGGTTGGCCACATCTCGCCTCCGGCTAAGCGCTTCTGTTTCAACGCTTTGTGTGCGTTCCCATTTCTTGACATAGCAGAAAATTAAAATCTGGACGAAAAACTTCAAATATTTAAATCTGGACAGCAGGAGAGAAAAAGTGCACGTATAAAACGATGGCTGTCATTATGAAAGGGCGTCTTCATTCATTTCAGGGTCCTCCGATGAGCGCAGTTCCCCGGATCGGCCGGACTGGACATCAGTGTTTATCCAGGACCGAAGCGGACACATTTCCGCCGATGTATATTTAGTCGTGCTACGTATTTACTTCCCAGTATCCAGTCGATTATTTACGTTTTGTCAATACGGCAGCATCAAGCGTACTGATATGATTTCTTACATGCTGTATATCAAATTACTGTGAAAAAGAGCAGGAAGATACAGAGATCAATGCCTTCTCTTCTGCAGCAAGGCACTGTCGTCCTGCGTGACGTCTACCTACGAATATCCACGTGCTGCGAGATGCCAGCCTCTGACAGCGACTCTGCCTGCATCCCGCGGAAGGAAACGCCAAGGCAACCTCACCGAGGGGAGATGCTGCTGGCTGTGCACCCTGCGATCGGCTCGGCTCCTCCGCCGTGAAGAATAGTCCGCTCTTGTCTGATTTATTCCTTGACCTGTGGGCTGCAAGTTCTTCCCGGAATCGGGAACGTCGTTGGGTACATTTTAGGGGGGGGGGGGGTTAGCTACACTAAAATGTTTTTACCGCCCCCTTCAAATAAATGTGCATCTATTTGTCTTAAATCATGAATAGCTTTTTATATTATATAGGCCAGTAAGTTTGCATCGCCCCCCCCCATCGATTCATGTCTAACTACGCACCTACCAGGAATCAGCATCTTTCATATCTGTGCACTTTTTCAAAGAGTAAAAACTTAAACCTTATAATAGTTGCGTCAATTCAAGTGTTCAAAGGGCCGTTTTGCTAAAGTTGCACGACACCTTTTCCAGGAGTAAACAGAGTTGACTTAATTTCCCGGGATGCAAATACATAGCGAAATTCACACACTTGACTTTTCCCCAAAGATATTGCAGTAGCCTAGTAAATCTTTTGCCATTATTTCATCTTTAATAAATAGTAATTGATTACATTTGTTTCAATGAATAGGATATGAGTAGGCCTATGTGACTAAGCCTGAAAAATTACAATATAGGTCCACGTTAGATACGTTTAGGACGGTTGAGAATATATGTAGTGTGTTTTAATAAATACAAACATAAAACGTCTACAAGCTTTGACCCATATTGTCTTATAATCTAGTGCTGTTGGCGAATGTTCAGTGTAAATGTCAATATATTGTTATAATTGCTTATAATGGTGCTTTGTTAGAAAGGAAGATGTTTGAACGGTATGTTTTACTCGTTTTACAGTTAAGTTACATTAGTGCACGTGTAGTTGTAACGTGAAGCCACAGTATCACATATTTTAAAACAACCGGCAGATGAATTGTGAATATATTAAAATTTTATCTCTCGTTAAGCAAGAAAAGGAGACTGAGCGTTTCCTAGGTGTCGGTTAAAAAGGTCAATTGTTCACTGAAATATGATACACGTTTCCAGAACAACAAATTGATATTGCAGCACTATTGAAGCGGTGTTTGGTGGGCGCAGTCGTGACTGTTTTAGATAAGAAAAATACGTGTAACGATAAATATATTTTTGTATATTCGATTATATTAATGGATAGTATTATTTATAATGCTCAGTGTTGTACCGGGTCCCGGAACGTGAAAACGTTCAGATTCGAATAATTGCAACCTTTACTACAGCCCCATCTATCGGCGGTGCTTTTTAGTACTTGACTGTAGTTTAATGGCGTCTCCGGAATTTATTTTGACAAAGACACGCATCCCTGGCGCACACTCGTAGTGTTTCAGGAACATCTCATGACGAAAACTTTCAGTGAGTCACCATTAAGCGCTATTAACAGCTCCAGTTACCTGCTCATTCTGCAGGCTAGGTGTTTCTTTTAAGTTTTAATCCATGTGAATGGTAGCACTTCAGACAGATCCCTGGAGAACAATGGAAGCACTTCGTAATCCGTTGCAACAAAGTTTGGAACCACAAAAAACAAGATGAGCAAAATAAGTTATAGGCACCACGTGTAAACGTTTTTACATTTTTATGGAAAACAAACGTTGATGGACTGTTAATGTCAATATCTAAAAACACAGGCCTAGATAAATAAAACAATATTCAATGACTATTACCCTGAAATTAAGAACTTTACGTATAATCTATTTATAGAGTCCTATATAGGAATACATTCTAAGGTAATTCGACTTCATTGTTTCACATGGATTTTATGGTGGTTTCCCCAAGTCTTGGACATTAATTTAAACACTAGTACTCGATCTAGGCCTAAGTCTTATAATTGCAATGAGAAACGGTTAAGTTAAATGGTTTAATCTGATGCATGGGTTTATAACGGAATGAAGGTTAAATGTTCATTTTTATTTGTCAGACATTTAGATGCAAAATGCAGGTACACCTAAACGAATCAATCGCACATCAAACTTCGATTTGCTGTGGATTATATCATATTAAACTAAGATGTTATTCACTGTCAGAAAAAAAGTACAAATTTGTACCTTTCACTATACAATTGCTTGTCACTGGGTCTGTACTCTTGGTAAATGTACCTTTTAGTCTAATTACATTTTGTATCATTGGGGGTACATTAAGGCTCCGGACACCCCGCGAACCAGTAGGATAAGCGGTTTGGAAAATGGATGGATGGATAGATGGGGGTACATTAATGTTTTTTTAACCTTGAGGACAAATTGATCCTGGTATTTTACGATAAATAAGTAAAATTTCATCGACATTATACCTCATTTTATTGTTGCTACATTAGTGAGTTTAGTTAATAAAGACGAAGAGTTGGTGTAGAGAAAATCTGTAAAACAATTTTTAAAATGAGTAATTCCATATTTCATGAGACTCGGCAAATGCTTGAATTATGTAAAATGTATGGCGAGTTAAGAAAAGTATGACAATAGCAACGAATGTTGGAATAGTATCACACTTAACCTTAAAATTATTCTTTTATATGTTTTTTAGAATTAACCTTGCACCCCTTAGGCATTTAATAAACATCGACAAACGAGGCGTTGTCGGACGTCTTATTTTTAAGCGACAGAAAATGTATGTCAGTCAAAAAAAGAGGACAAAAACTACCGAACCCCCTACGATCTAGCACCGCAAAACAATAAAAGTGACCATGTAGAGCCATTATACGAAGCTTGGAATATACAATCGCAGCCTTGTAATGCGCTTTATGAGCCTAAAGAGGTTACCGGTCTGGAAGGATGTACCACAGACACGGACAGGGTTCCTGCCACACGTCAGAGTGTGAGCGTCGCTTAGAAATTACCGGGACTGGCCTAATGCTCGTGTGGCGCTCCGGCTGGCAAGAAAACGGGCCATCGCAGTCTGAATTGGATCAAACGGGCACCTCGTTAGCGGCCCGACATTGTCTGACGGGACTGCACTTCAAAGCTGCGCGTAGGTGTGGCGCGACAGATAGTTAACAGTTACCAGTTACCATCAAGCGGGCATTGAGGAGGGAGGGGTCAGCAGGGATTCTGCGGGGTATAAAGAAGTCAAGACCCGAGTGGGTATGTCCACATCCTCACTGCATTTGCGTTCAGCGACCACTTGGAGTGATTCATGGAAATGGCCTGCAGTTTGGATTATGCGAACTACTGCAGCGAGATCAACGCACTTTTCCCCCAGTACTGGCCTGCTCAAGGTTACTCCGAGATAAACTGCAACCACACGAACGATTCGGGCAAAGGTAAGACTCCAAGCTTTTAAATGTCGTAAACTCCAGATTCTACAGAAAAGGCGGACAGTATATATTTGAATTAACGGACTTATAGAATAAATGAATACGTACCGAAGTTGTTAAATTGATAACAAAATCTCATTATTTAAAATGTATGACTTTTGTATGAATATTTTACTTCCATAATGAATGTATTTATGAATGAATGGTTTTTCCTGTATGCTGGTCGAAAGGCTAGCTTGTTGCCAATAGGAGGCAGTAAAACCGGCTTTGCCAAAGGCCTAAATTAAACGCAGCCGATGTTAAGTTTGTTTGTTGCTTTGCAGCTGATTGTACGTTTGCCGTGGTAGCGTGAGCCTCCTGGTTGCTCATTTCATTTTCTGTCCATCAGCGGCATGCCGGGACTTCCTGCGAGGGGTCCAGAAAGGGACCCAGAGGCGGCGGAAAAGAACCACATTCAGTAAGGGGCAGCTGGGCGATCTGGAAAGAGTCTTTTCTCTCACTCACTACCCTGATATCAAACTAAAGGAGTCCTTGGCTACAATGACTGGACTTCCCGAGTCCAAAATACAGGTATGTGCAGATTTTTTTTTTATTATTTAAAATTCTAATGGATATATGCAAATGTAAAATGGAGCCTCTAACCTTATCTGAAATTCAGTATCCAGTTTCATATGAATGTATATAAGACAAGCTAATATAATATAAAACAGTTAGGCTGGTAAGTCGGTCATAGCATGACCGTAAGAATGGAGATGGCGTTTGATGTCTCATTGCTAATCTGCCATTTTCCCTTTTCAGGTGTGGTTCCAAAACCGACGCGCTCGCTACTTCAAGAGCAAGAAACAGGCTACTCTGCAGACCCCTCTGCCTTCGAGGTGTCCCTCTCCTAGCCTGCTTGATCCTCCTCGGGTAGCTTGTGGCTTTGGGGCAGACAGCCAGCTCCAGGCCCAGACTATGTCATCTTCTCAGGTATCGGGCTGTGCAGCTACGCACAGTTTGCCAGCTGCTCTGAGCCCTGTTCTGCAGCAAGGAACTGCGCAACCCAGAAACGGCGCCCCCTGGAGCTCTGGAGGTACTTCAAGGCCATACTGGGATTTTGACTCCTGCCAGGGTGGCAGAATGCCTCCTTGTGCACCCAAGAGTGCCGGAGACATTGTTACCTGGGGAGACCCATGCGGAGATGCCCTCAGCACGTGCTACAGTGTGGCTGACCAGACTGTACCATTGGTTGCTCAACCACTGCAATACCACGATCATGCCTACAGGGGGAGCCAGCAAGCACAATTCCATGATGATATGCCTGAATTGTGTTCTCACGTTTACAAAGACTTTCATTTGACAGACCTAGAGTTTTCTGTTGCTTTGATGGATTACTTTCTCAGCTGAGATTAATAACAGTGGCATTAAATTTAATTCCATAGATATTATCATTATTCTTTGTAATTATGCATTTATAATAGGCGGTATGTAAAACAAAATGGTAAAATGTTTATTTAATATTGGCACTTTAGGAAGTGTACCTGATGTCGGCAGTGTGTATGCTGAATGGAAACTTTATTTCAATTCTAAATAAAAAAAAATACATCAGTCATTTATACCACTTTCCAGTCACATTCAGTTTGTCATTCAGTTTTATGTCAAATTCAATCCGCCGTTTGTAACCCTCGTTGGAATAATTAATCGAGATTATTATGGAAATAATTATAGAAATGCTTCTTGGTAAAGAAAAGAGTGGTATTCATACTGATTGAATTGTATGTATACAAGAAAATGTGAAGTGCATCTCCTGCTTAAAAGCTTTTTCATAAGCCCGTCACATTTCATTAAGCAAATAATTCCTCAGTTTTATCCACTAATAGTCATTACCACAGTACCACGTAACAATGATAACATCCTGTCTATTACTGTGTAATGAAAGGGTAATGAGCTTAATGGTATGTGTGCTCTCAGACAAGCAGATGTTTCTCTGACCAGTTATCCCAGTCAGTGTTGTGGGGAGCAGTAGGAAGTCTATGAAACACACACACACACACACACACACACACAGAGTCATTCAATTCTAGCTTAAATCTGCATGTTCGTGGCCTTTCAGGAACAACACGTTTTAAGAGACATTTTGCCTGCCGCTAATTTTCTTGGGTGTGAATCACAGCTTCTGTCTTTCATCTCGAGTCATGAGTCTGTGGGAGGAGTTTCTGCTGCGAAGTGTCACATGGATGATCTGTGCAGGTTCTGACCTGGGCAAATAGTACAGATGCTCCCTAGGCTACAGTAGGGTTACGTTCCGATAAACCGATAAATGCATTTTAATATGGGCAACCAACTCGGCAGGCATCATAGCCTAGCCTATACCCTACTTCAAACATGGGTAGGACACTTACCTACAGCCTACAGCTAAATCATTAACATAAAGCCTGTTTCCCCCCACAGTCCAAAAACATGCTGAGGCTAATTGGACTTGCTAAATTGCCCGTAGGTGTGCATGTGAGTGAATGGTGTGTGAGTGTGTCCTGCGATGGGCTGGCCCTCCATCCTGGGTTGTTCCCTGCCTCGTGCCCATTGCTTCCGGGATAGGCTCCGGACCCCCCGCGACCCAATAGGATAAGCAGTTTGGTAAATGGATGGATGGATGGATTGAATATTTCCTGTAATTTATTGAATAATATATTGAAAGTGAAAAACGGAATGGAATTGGAAAACCCAATTTTGACGTCAAAATCTAGTAACATGGGCCATTGAAACGAGGGAGCGTCTGTACTTGGATTTCACTGCTCTGCCGACTGTTAATCCGGCACCCAGTGGGGGTCAGCAGGGAAGGCAAATTTTCATTCGCTCTTTGTCACAAGTGGTTTTGTCCATGGTTCATTTGATCATTTGTAATTTTTCTTAACAATGAACAGTAGAATATGAAGCAGTGATCAGGAATGCAGTTTTTGTTCCATTTCCTCCTTACACTTTCGCTGCATATTACTGACCAGCAGGTGGCGCCACTGTAAACCCTTTGATCTCAGAACCTTCGTAGCATCTGAATATTGGGCTGTGCAAAGGTGACTTTATATACATTTTACAGAGGACCTCCACAAGCCAGCAGTTGTACTTTTCTAAAAAGGGTTTAACTGTATTAAGACTAATATATAAATATATATATATATATATATGTGTGTGTGTGTGTGTGTGTGTGTGTGTGTGTGTGTGTGTGTGTGTGTATGTGTATGTATATGTGAGGGCAGCATGGTGGTGCAGTGGCTAGCACTGTTGCCTCACACCTCTGGGACCCGGGTTCGAGTCTCTGCCTGGGTTACATGTGTGTGGAGTTTGCATGTTCTCCCCATGTCATCGTGGGGTTTCCTCCGGGTACTCTGGTTTCCTCCCACCGACCAAAAACATGCTGAGGCTAATTGGACTTGCTAAATTGCCTGTAGTTGTGCGTGTGAGAGTGAATTGTGTGTGAGTGTGCCCTGCGATGGGCTGGCCCCCCATCCTGGGTTGTTCCATGCCTCGTGCCCATTGATTACGGGATAGGCTCCGGACCCCCCGTGACCCAGTAGGATCAGCGGTTTGGAAAATGGATGGATGGATGAAGTTATACATTTACAGTTCGTGTTGCTTTATTTACATTTACTCATGTCACGTAATGATGTTGAGAAAAACTGTTACGGGTGGACACAGTTTGAAGATGGAAATTATACTCATGCATGCTCATTTCATTATCATATTCTCATTTTCTACTCGGCTATAAAATAGCAATTTGAGTTTGACTTGTCTTGTTTGTGCAATTAAGTAATTTTTTCCAGGGTAAACTGCTTATCTCTTCTCTGCCTGGGAATTTTCCTTGCAGCCCAGCCAGTATTTAGCAGTGGATCGTGGGTAGCGAGGGTTCGCATAGTCCACTCTTTTGGTGTTCAAATTCACTCTGTAATATTTATCTGAAAACAACAACATCAAGAGAAAGTTGAGAAAAATAATGAATACACAAGCTGTGATAAGTTATACGTTTCCAAACAGACACTGGAGTGTGATAAATATGGTTTGGTGATAAATAGTTATTATCATTATCTGTCCGTCTTACATAACAATCCAGTACAGGCAGCACAAGGCAGGGGATTCCCCTGAACTGCATGGCAGTCCATGAGGCAGGCCAGTGTTTCCCAAACCAGTCCTTGGGGATACCCAGCAGTCCACATTTTTGCTCCCTCCCAACTCCTGCTAGGAAGCTCGGAAGGAGCAAAAATGTGGACCGTCTGAGGGTCCCCCAGGACCGGGATGAGAAACATTAGAGTAGGGGCTAGGACCCCCTAAATTATAAGATACACACACAAAAAGGGCGATTTAGAGATGCCATTTTGCCAACAAATTACCAGTTTCCTGGTCTATTTTATAAAAATCCGTGACTGCAATGAACAAACTATTGTTGTATTTTATTTGGTTATTTATGGTTATAGTTAAGGCTGGGTAGGGGTTAAGGTTGTCATAATTAGCATTAGCATTTTCCCATATAAATGAATGAGCGGTCCCCATAAAGTTATCAGCCTTAATGTGTGGATGCGTCTCCCCTGCATTGGTCTGACACTGGGTCAACATTTTAGGTTTTTACCTTCCTTGAAGAAGTAAACGTTCTGCACAGGTTGGCGCGTCTGCTCGACCTCGAGGTCATCTGTGTCCCACATCCCATATCTGTAATCGAAATCATAGTCCTGCACTGGGAGGCGCTGTCTCCGGCCCTTCCTGCCTTTCTTGCTCCTCCGTCGGCTGCTCCTGGTGAACCGTCCCTTGGCCAAAGTTGGGGCTTCAACGGAGGTTGCCGAGAGCTCTTGGGTGGGGGCAACACTTAGGTAGAATCGCCCCATCATCACAGCATCCACAGGGCTCTGGATGCCCACCCAGTCCTCACTGATTGAACGGGGGCCAAGCTGATGTCCCTGGTCTGGGCGTGTAACAGAACACCATAGCAAGGGTCAAAGATCATAGGTTAAAGGTTAATCCTGTCCTCAGATACAGTGGGGGAATCTCAATATGCATACTTGACCATACTTGTGCTCTCGTGCACCCATTTTACATCTTCAACTGTAGAAGACCAGTTCCAATACTAAGAACACAAATACAGAGGCTGGTAAAAATCCCTGGATGTCGTTCTTGCTCTGCTCTAAGCATCAAGGATACATCAGTTGCATCCTTGCAGAACGAGACCAATCCCATGATTCCTTGTGCCCCAAGTTAATTCTTGGAAGGCAAGTTAGCAAGACCGGTCTTGCCCAGACCACAAGTACGGTCTTTGCATTCTTGGTATTGAGATAAACCCAGTGGCTGTTGTGGTAGCGCACCTCCTTCTATAGCTTCCTTTTAAATTAGAAATCCTTTATTTGTTATTTTCAGAAGTACACTGGAATTCTTTTCCTTGACTACCATATCTTGCTCTCTATAGTCTGGAGATCCCAGTGCAGGGAAAGCCAATGTCTGGCATGCCTGGAGCTGGGGATGAAGGGAATCGTTAAAAGGCCCATGGATATATGACTGCTCTGCTAAGGCTGGGGCTTAAACCGGCAACCTCTCGGTCACTGGTACAGAGACTTCACCACCTTATCTCACACATACACATATTCAGGGCCCTTACAGCCTTGGAACAGCATGCCGAGCAGCTCCTCCCACTTGTCACAGTACAGGTCGGCGAAGTCGGTGAAGAGAACAGATGGGCCGGCCTTGGTCATCTCCGCACACTCCTTGTGGGATGGCTGGTTCTTGAACTCGTATTGATAGTATTGGCCACCTGTGAGCGGCATTGCATCGGATGTCATGTCGAAACACATGCGGCAGTAACTGTGATTCCTCTTTCGGTTAAAAAAAATGAGAAATGGCTAATACCTGAGGACAGATAAGGAATGAGGTTGTACTATGGTGCCAGTCAAAAGTTTGGACACACGAAGCCGCTGACAAAGTCAGTCATTTCACATAACCTGGCCACCTGACCTAAACACAATAGAAATGGTTTTGGAGGAGTTTGACCAGAGACTGAAGGAAAAGGGGCTAATGAGAGCTCAGCATATGTGGGCCCTCCTTCAGAACAGCTGGAAGTAGAAAAGCATCCCACCTCATGAACCTGGCATAGAGGAAACAGTAGGGTTAGCCAGTTCCTGGAGCAATTGGGGTTAAGGGTGAAGGGCCCAAGGCGGGATCACTCTGCCAACCCAGGGATTTGAACCAGCAACCTTCTGAATCCCAACTCACAATGCTGCTCTTAAAACAAATCATAATTTTTTTGTTTAATGCTTTTTTGGTCAATGCATAATTTCAGATATGTTATTTTATTGTTTTGATATTTTTATATATATATTCCAGAATGGGGGCAGCATGGTGGTGCAGTGGTTAGCACTGTTGTCTCACACCTCTGGGTCCCAGGTTCAAGTCTCCGCCTGGGTCACATATGTGTGGAGTTTGCATGTTCTCCCCATGTCATTGTGAGGTTTCCTCTGGGTACTCCGGTTTCCCTCCACAGTCTAAAAACATGCTGAGGCTAACTGGGGTTACTAAATTGCCCATAGGAGTGCATGTGAATGACTGGTGTGTGAGTGTGCCCTGCAATGGGCTGGCCCCCCATCCTGGGTTGTTCCCTGCCTCGTGCCCATTGCTTCCGGGATAGGCTCCAGACCCCCGCGACCCAGTAGGATAAGGGGTTTGGAAAATGGATGGAAGGATATTCTAGAATGCAGAGAAAAGTACAAATAAACCTTTCTATGGGTAGGTGTGTCCAAACGTTTGACTGGTACTGTATGTAGATCACTGCTCTTGCCATATCTAAACGGCTCCTTTCTGTTTATGACAGGGCTTATTGTGCTGACATTCATTCATTGGACTGGACACACAAATCACTTCTCTTGGTTCGTCTTGCAGACATGACATAGGTGTGCAGTACCTTTGAAGAAGTAGACCTTCTCTTTGCGACGGTACCCTGGAGAAGGAACTGCAAAAGCGGCATCTACATCATCAGGAATGTTACTGAATCCAACAGAGATGTCCCGGGGGTAATCCTCATCCAGGACATCGCCATCAAACCGCCAGTACTTGTTGCCCTGGGTTTGGGTGGGTGAGAGTTAGGGAGCGTGTGAAAATTCACTCACTGCATTTGTTACATTCGCTAGAAACACAGATTCCACCCCATACCATTCAGGTTTTAAGAGACTGACCTTGAAAATGTAGGTTTTGCCCTGACAATTGATGCGGGTGAAAGCGGCATCTATGGGGCCTTCGATGCCCCAAACATCCTTGATGAGCTTGGGGTACCCAGACATCACTGCCGTGTCATCTAGCTCAAAGAAGTACTCCCCTGGAGAAAGGCAAGGCACAATAAGAGACTTCATCTCTCCCACAAGTATTTAGCTTGTTTTGAACCATAAAGTTCCATATTTCATCAAGACTTTTGGTTAGGATTCCAGTCTAAGTCAAGATTCAGGATTCAAGAACGCAGTGGAACGTCAACAGTGAAGTGAAATTGCAGCTATTCCAGACCATGCAGCAAACAAGGCAGAGGATAGCAAAATAAAAATCATGTGAATTAACAAAATAAGAAGAAAAATAAAAAAGATATTAAAAGCTATTTAAGAAAATATTTAAAATCCAGGTCGCAGTTATAGCTTAAGTGTTTAATTGGTGTTAATGATCCTATTGGCCTGGAGACAGAAGCTCCTCCTCAGCCTCTCTGCCCCGGCCATAAGGTTCCGGGGGCGGCTGCCTAACCGTAGCCAGTGGAAGAGTTGATGGCTCGGGAGCCGAGTGTCTTTGGTAATCACTAATGGTGCCTATTTTGTTCCACATCAGCCTTGCAGATTGCAGTTCTTCACTGTGCAAATCAGCATCTGTCCGTGTTAATGCCTGTTAATTTATACATTCTGCACAAATTACAGTTCCACAGTATGTAGTAATGGTGGTCAAATGAAGCTTTATGGACCATTTTCTGTATATTTTAAACCCAGAAGATGGCGCAGTTGCTTTGTTTTGGGGCATGAATTGAGGCCTTTTTGAATAAAGAGCCAACACTAGTAGGTCAGTGAGCTTGCCTGCACTTACCCCTGAATGCATAGATGGATCCATTCTTGAGCTGCATGAAGGCGTCAAACGGTCGGCCACTGCAGGCGGCAGCATCCGGGTCTGGCTCATTGAGGGGAGTGATGGCCGGCTCCTTGGTGACGGTCACATTCTGCTCATCGCTCTCCTCATCAGGGCCCACGAAGGTATCACCCCTGGCTGCGCAGAGGAGCTCCGTTGGGGTAATTCTGTCCTCAGGCACTGGAACACGAGCGGACAGGCGGCACAGCGCGGCTTCCGCAGGGCTTACACTTCCCACGGCACGTCTCCTCGTAATCTGAGCAGCAGCTGCTGTAGAACTTGCAGAGGCTGTCGCACTGACACTTTATGGTTGCGTCAAAGCCTTTGTCGCAGCGGTCCACGCAGGACTCTGAGGATGGACGGGGTCACAGAGCTCAGACTCACCCCCCACACTCCACATGCTCTGCCCCGAGCACTCACATGCCCCAAGGAGGTGTTGGGTCATCACTAATTATTCTCAGTAATATTAACAACAGTGTGTCCATCTGGCATACTGTACATAAGCATAGATCTCAGCCTCCTAGGCAGGACAAACAGGGATGCAACAAAGAGGGAAGTTAGAATGATTCCCCCTAAAAAATTTGGAACATAATTGATTTGGTCTGGGTTGGGGGCCCAATATGATATGCTTTCTTGGGGCCCAAAATCTCTAGCGGGGCCTCTGCAGACTGGACCTGCACATGGGCCATTATCATTCGCTACGAACTAATGAAAAAAACCAACCAGTTTCGAATCATATTAGTCTGTAATTAACAGCTTAGCAACGAATTGAAACCAGGGCTGTAGTCAAGCTATGAGGTCACTGAGTTCCGGACCCTAGTACTTTTTTAGGAGATAAAAATGAAATCTGAAGCTAAATATTCATCTGAATAGAAAATTAGGCTAACTAATGTTTCACATAACCAATTAATAAAAAAAAATAAACAGCTTATTAATGGGACAGCTTATTAATGGTATCAATCATGTGATTTATGAGACCCACCCCCCACCCTGGGGTCCCGGACCTCACTATTTTTCAAACCCTGCCTACAGCCCTAATTGTAGCAAGTAATGCCATTAAATTGAGCAATTTATTAGTAATAACATTACAGTAGCCAAGCAGTAAAGGTAGAGCAGCAAATAACATAGTTTAGCAGCAAGTAACATTGTATCAGAAGGTCCACAGGCAGCCAAACGCCCCATCTGGCCAATCAGAGCTGTCCTACCTTCTGCGGCCTGAGCGACAGCCAGCACCGCGGTCAGGAAGATCAGCGCCGGTTTCATGCCTCCTGTCCAGGCGAACATAAGCATGAACTGGGCTCTCAGGGCGACAGGAATGGGAACAAGATCGTCTGCCCAGCCAATCGATCGCTCCCAAAGTCACTAACCTTCTATTATTTGCCGTAGGTTGATTTCAGGAAAGTAATCATTAAACTGACCAAAGTGCAGCTTTGTTTGTAAAAAAATAGGATTTGTTTTATGCGATATTAGATAAAAGTATATTGTCTATCGGTGGATAATTCTGATACAGAAATGTGGAGACGCAAGTAGAAAATGTATTTATTGATGCACTGAATGTAATTGAGGTGCATCTCTTTTTCTACACTCCCATGTAAGTTCCAAGTTAATGCCGGTGTTTGTGGTCAACCAGCCAGCAAGCTGCCGCTGTAAGTTCCTCCCCAGTAGTTTGCGTTTGAACAAAAAGTACCTAGTCTGGAGAAGGTACTAAAAAAGGGTTCTGGGACTGCCTCCCAGGAACTACAATCAGGCTGAGTTCCTGTGGTATGAACGTATCAAAAGCCCCCTGACTCTTTCACACTATCCTATGCGAAAGAGTCCAATGGAAGTGGCTTTGGATAAAAGCATCAGCGAAACAGCGACATAATGGCAGTTACAGTTGGGGGAGTCGTGGTCTGAAAACACTGGGTCTGGTCCAAACTGCCAAGAAGGGGACACCACAACCGACCCAAGCCTGGTGATGGGTGACCTGCAGCTGCCACTACTGAGCTCTCTGCAGTTCACTGTGCAAGGGGATTTCTAGGATACCCTATTAATCTGTCATGCTGAAGCATTATGTGCAGCCAGGTGGTTACATGATATGGGGTTGATAAACTGGTCACAGTTATACAAAGTGTCCTCGGGGTGACGGCAGGTTGCATGCAGAGCATCATTTGTTGGCTGATGCTAAAAGGCAATAATGGTGGGTGAGTCTGGAGAGTGACATACCCCTGAGATTTAGTTTGGGGGTTGCTAGCGAGATAAATATCGTATTTCCAAGAGATTACAAAGATTTTTGGAGAGAACCGATATCCAAATTATCTTGGGTTAGATGCCAGATGAAAAAAAGCCGGCACTGCATTATTTTTGTAATTGTATTATTTGGTATTCATATCAATTGTTTTGTATTTGCTGCCTTTGTAATTGTTTTTGTTAAACCTTCACACTGCATTCAAATGCAGAATAAAAATAGACCTGTCAGGATCTCTGTCATGCTCTCATTTAACCAGAAGGTGTCACTGGTCACCCCGTCCCATCCCAATGTGTGAATCACCTCCACCTGTCCCTTGTTACTTTTGTATATATGTGTCTGCCCTTGGCTGATTCCCCAGCTTCGTGATTGTTGTCAATGTAAGTAATGCGAGGGCTCGATGTTGATCTTGGACTCCTGTTTTTGACCCCTCATGGTCCTTTATTTTGTGGGTTAGGACCCTGGATCTGTGATCAGTAGGGTGTCGGTTCACATCCCGTGGCTAGTAGAATCCATACTACTCTGACTCAGAAACAGTGCGTGAGTAATGTGAACACTATAATACCAGTTGAAACCAGCTGATAAATTTTACTGGTTTCTCATGGAACATTTGCTCCTTCCTTATAGCACTCCTCCTTTTCGAGAAGCGTGTTTCTTCAGGAGGGGAAAGCTGGTATTGCGACACATAACAATAACTCACATTATGAGGTCAGTGACAGGGATTAGCAGGTCGACATCTAACATTTTTATATGAAATAACCAGTCATGATAAGTTTGTTAGTTCTCATATGTATGTATAAAAATTATCTTCTGTTAAACATTAATCTTCCCCGCTGGTTATAAAAAATCTCCCTGTACCTCCACATTTGGGCATGAAGGAATGTTATACAGAGAAAATGCATTCTGAGAACAGTGCAGATGTTTGAAGTTCACCTGATCAGGCAGGAACAGCCTCCTGTGTAGCCATCACAGGATAGATTCAAATGATCAGCACAATCGTGGTAGACTTTTGTTTTACATTCTATTTATTTAGTAGACAATTTTTCAAAAGTGGTGTAGGGTTTGACAGTCCCTGTAGCAACTGCAGTTAATAGCCTTGCATAAGAGCCTAAAAGTGACATCACTCTGCCAAGTCTGGTATTGAATCAGCAACCATCCAATCACAGGAACAGCATCCCAACCCACCTAGCAACACAGTGCCTCACACTGCTGTTGTTTCTACCTTCACATTAAAACCATAGAACCTGTTTTAGACATACATTCACGCAGATGTACATGTCACAGTCACACTGTGGCTGACATTTGCATAAAACGTGCGAAACCATGCAAAACATGCGTCAGGCAGACACAGTGCATTTCAGCAGCACCGGCACCCCACTGATGTGGCCATGTGTCCAGAGCTTGGCCTGAGTCACCGCATGGTCGCAAGTTTTAGCGCAATTGTTTAATTTGTGTCATTTTGATACATCGACCCAATGTGGACAGTCATCTTGGACAGGCAGATGAGTCAAAGTTTAGCTTTAACAGCATTTTGCATTTTATGTGGGACTTTTAAATCACTGGCACACACACACACACACACACACAGGAATGTCAATCATGGAATGCATTTCAAATTACATTTATGGGTCTTTGCAGAGACTGCATCTCCATGTAGCAGTTATAATGGGGCCAGTGATGGGTCGCAATCACCTGCCTGACTGCATAATCATCCTGTTTTAGCCATCATTCATTTAAAAGACCAATATTCAATAAATCGATCAATCAATCAATTTATTTTGTACATTGCATCACATTGTCACAAAGCACTTTACATTAACTCCACCCAACACCCCCAGAGCATAAGCCAGAGTTGACAGTGACAAAACTCCCTCATAGGAAGAAACCTTGGGAGGACCCAGCCTCAAAGGCAGAGCCCATCCTCCCTGGCCCGGCAGAGGAAGTCCAAATTTATATTTAGTTGTTACCAAAGTGTACGACAAGAAGATCTTGGTTAGGTCTCTTCTGCTGTTGGTATACTTGGGTTTGGTCCCATCTAAACAGAGGTAAATAGTTCACATCCAGAAAGTAAAAATCCAGACCAAGATTTTGTTCTAACTAACCAGTTGAGCATAAAGAGTCACAGTCATGGAGTACTCAGTTGGTCTTGATTTTTACTTTCAGGACCTGAACGATCCACTGCTGCTTCTAAAGCTGACAGGTTTTGGGTTCTCTCACGGGAAGTGCTTTGCCCTGGTCTGTTTGGGTCAAAGTGCACATTTTTCTGCAGTTTGCTGCGCAGCTCTGGGCTGTTGACCACCCAGGCAAACACTCCTCCCATTCTGCTGAGCAGATTAATGATCCAACCCAGAAGGCACCAAAATCAAGCTCCAAAACAGTTTTTTGAGGCTTTTGTTTCTACTAGCTTCTTGCTGCATGTTAACTGCTGTGTTCAAATATTCACATTAATAAGTAGTCAAATTGTACATGTTGCATTTACTAAAACTCCAAATTCATAAATTGTTTTTACCTCAGATAATCAGGCAAAGCGAATGTCATTGTGTGAATAACATTTATAAGAAAGTCCACCCGTGTTTGTGTTATTATCAATACATTTTTAGTACATTCTATTTTGCTTGAATTGGATGATGTTATCTCTCACTGACTATACAACACTACAGCAACAGTAAAATGGCAAACAAGTTATCTAATCTAATATTTACACTGAGTTAAAAAGTAATAGAAATAATATTTGCATTCTTGTTTAAGTTAAACTGAAGAGTGTAGCTACTAGATATTTTTCACAGCTTGAAAAAAACATTACAGCTGTATACTTAGAAATGTATTAATATATTTTTATTTTACTGCATATAAATAGTCATCAATATCCTAATCTCCCGTGCAATTAAAACAGCTTGTACTTATTGTAGAAAAATATTTTGCACTTTCAACATGAATACTCCTGTTTAATGCTGCCTTTCAGTCGGACAGCATAAAGAAAGAGAAGGTGCTGGGACTGGTCTGTCTGACAGGATCCTAATCCATTTCAGTGCTGCTCTTTGTCCAGCGCCAGCCTGATTGCTTTCTGGCTTGTGGTAAATGATTCAGGGTCTCAGGGTAAACCCTCAGCGGACCGATACTCTCTAAACTGCACCTCGTCAGTTTTTTCTCTTTCATAAACCTGCTGATGAGAACATCATGAAAAAGATTTCAGCTCAGTTTTCAGAGGAACGTGTTCTAACAGAGTGGGAGTGATGGTCACTTTTTCAAGGAGCCCATGAATGTCTGAGGCAGAACTTTGTGGTCCTGCAGGGGGCAGCATTGAGCTCATTCTACGCCTGCTGCTGTGTATAATTCCTTATTTCAGGTACTATCTGCACCAGTGAAGAAGCACCCTGCGTACGTTTGGCAAAAAATCTGGGATAGAGGTGGAAATATATGCTGGTGCCTGCATGCGCACACGCGTGTGTATGTGCCTGTCTTTGTCAATCAAATGCAGTGCTCTGTAAAACTTAATCTCAAACATCATAAACCTTCATTGTTTTGTGATGCCATGCTCTGTTTCACCGGTTAATGTTTAATTCCACTCTTGCGATACATATAAATGCCCAGGATGGATCCTGCAGGTTCCAATAAGGTATCTGACCATTATGATATCTCAGGCTTGCATGAGCCTGACTGTCTTTCAGATGTTGGTTTGATCCAGGTCTCCACAATGGGGGGCTGTTTGAAATGGCTGTGGGCACACCGAAACTATTTGATCATCTTCATCATTCCACTCCTCATCCTGCCCCTACCGTTGGTCATCAAAACTCCGGTAAATGTGCTCTGAATTTTTCTTCTCTTTGAAAAAAAAAACTGTTCAAAATAAGCAGCTGTTGATTTATCTGAAACAAATAAACCTTGTATTTGTGAATCTAGTAGAAGTATCTCCTGCCATTGTAATGAAAATATTCAGCACAGACTGAGAAGTAAATCTGTGACAAACAGGACAGATTGGAAACAAAATATGCTGAATACAGGAAGTAATGTACATCTATTGAAGTTGTGTAGTGCAATGAGGAATGATACAAGGAACGAGATATAGGGAATAAGGATTGAGGCATAATTATTGTCTTAGTTTATAACTGTGAAGAGCACAGGTTTCTGAAGCAATCCTTTGATCTGATGTTTCTGAAACATTCTTACCCAGTTTCCTGATCGTTAGCGATATACCTAAAATTTCCCAAACTTCACAATGGCCGGTCCGCACCTGCACTGAACCTCTCCCCCATTCTCCCTGACCTGCACTGGGTCCCCGCGAAATTTCACTTCAGATTCAACACCCTTCTCCTGACCTATATTTGGGGAAGATGGTGGCACAGGAGGTAGTGCTTTCGTTCGGCAACTGGAGGGTTGCAGGTTCGAGCCCTGGTTCCTCCTGACCCCATCAAAGTGTCCTTGAGCAAGACACTGAACCCCAAATTGCTCCCGGTGAGCAGGTTGGCACCTTGCATGGCAGCCGCTGCCACCGGTGTGTGTATGAGTGTGTGGATGGGTGAATGTGAGGCATGAAATGTAAAGCGCTTTGAGTACTCGTAGGAGTAGAAAAGCGCTATATAAATGCAGTCCATTTACCATCTATAAGGCCCTCATTAATCTTGCTCCCCCCTATTTGTCTGATCTTCTCCTTCCCTACCAGCTCTCTCATGCTCATAGATCATCCTCCTGTGGGCTCCTCATTGTTCCTTCTTCCACAGCTTGGGTGACCAAGCCTTCTCTAGGGCGGCACGTCTTCTTTGACATTTCCTTCCCTCTGACATCTGTATCTTCCCTCTCCCAGTCATCAGATCTCATCTTTAATCATTTGTATTCTCTGAAACTTTCAAGTTCAGTCTTTGTGTTTTTTTATGTTGTTAATATTTTTGGGTTTTGAAAAGCACTGTATAAATCTCAAGTGTCATTAATATTATAAATATTAAATGTTTTGGTGGGGGGGGGGATTTTGACCTTGTAACAATGCATTATGTAATAACACCACATTATGTAATAATTCAACAGATTGTCAGTATTGTCAGATTGGTTGTTTATTTTATACTGCACAGTAATAGATTTTCATCATTAAAAGTGCAACTCCCACATTTTGTAATAACCACCATAATATGTAGTAATTCATTACAAAATGCAGGGAAATTTATTACATATTGCAGGCAAGCTGCCTATTACACAATGCCATAGATTATTACAAACGAAGGTGCTATTATTATTAAAATTTGTTACATTTTGTCGAATTATTACATAATGCAGCATTATTACACTTCAACTAATGGAGTAATCAAGACACGCTGAAGGCTCTCTTTGGATCTCTCCTGGCCGATATCTTCACTCACTCATTTATCCATTCGCCTCCTCACATAATCAGCAAGTTACTCGTGGCTTCAGCTTTTTCACTTACAGTTGGCAATCACTCAGTCACTCGCTCACTCAGTCACTCGCTTGCTTACTCACTCACTCACTCACTCACTCACTCAGTCACTCACTCACTCACTCAGTCAGTCACTCACTCGCTCACTCAGTCACTCACTCGTTCACTCAGTCACTCACTCGCTCACTCAGTCACTTGCTTGCTTACTCACTCACTCACTCACTCACTCAGTCAGTCACTCACTCGCTCACTCACTCACTCACTCACTCAGTCACTCACTCGCTCAGTCATTCACTCACTCAGTCAGTCACTCACTCGCTCACTCACTCACTCACTCAGTCACTCGCTCGCTTACTCACTCACTCACTCACTCAGTCACTCACTCACTCACTCAGTCACTCGCTCACTCAGTCACTCGCTCGCTTACTCAGTCACTCACTCGCTCACTCACTGTCACTCACTCACTCAGTCACTCATTCGCTCGCTCAGTCAGTCACTCCCTCACTCACTCACTCACTCTGTCACTCACTCGCTCACTCACTCACTCAGTCACTCGCTCACTCAGTCACTCCCTCACTCAGTCACTCACTCACTGTCACTCACTCACTCACTCACTCACTCACTCACTCACTCATTCACTCACTCGCTCGCTCAGTCAGTCAGACACTCATTCACTCACTCCCTCATTCAGTCACTCACTCACTGTCACTCACTCACTCACTCACTCACTCACTCAGTCACTCACTCAGTCACTCACTCGCTCGCTCAGTCAGTCACTCCCTCACTCAGTCACTCACTCAGTCACTCAGTCACTCAGTCACTCACTCACTCACTCAGTCACTCACTCACCCAGTCAGTCAGTCACTCACTCACTCAGTCACTCACTCAGTCAGTCAGTCACTCACTCACTCACTCACTCACTCACTCACTCACCCAGTCAGTCAATCACTCACTCACTCACTCAGTCACTCACTCACTCACTCGCTCACTCACTCAGTCACTCACTCACTCCCTCACTCACTGCCTTACTCAGTCAGTCACTCACTCACTCACTCGCTCCCTCACTCATTCACTCTCTCCCTCACTCACTCACTCACTCACTCACTCGCTTGCTTATTAGCTTACTCACTTACTCACTTGATCTCCTACCCTGTGATCATGATTCAGGAAGCAAACTGTGGCTTCGTCATCATCCTCATGTCCCTGTACTGGTGCACGGAGTGCATGCCGCTGGCGGTCACCGCTTTCCTTCCTGTCATCCTCTTCCCTTCGATGGGCATCATGGTGTCTGAGGAGGTAGGGTGCAAAAGGAAGGTGAACCGAAGAACTAACATGACTAAAGCTGCATGGTCACAGACATACGTTCTTCCCACCATTCAATAAGCTTCAGTTTCACCCATGACTGCTTAAGGACCCAAAAGAACAGGCTGCTTGCAGCTGGTCCCACACACTGCTTCCTCCCTTAGGTTTGTGTGCAGTACCTGAAGGATTCCAACATGCTGTTCATCGGTGGCCTGCTGGTGGCCATTGCAGTGGAGTCCTGGGAACTGCACAGGCGCATTGCCCTTCGCGTGCTGCTGCTGGTGGGAGTCAGACCTGCACTGTATGGACCAGCCCGAAACACATGCACATATGCACTGGCACTCACATGGGCACTGGCTCTCACATGGGCACTGGCACTCACATGCGCACTGGCACTCACATGGGCACTGGCAGTCACAGGGGCACTGGTATTCACAGGGGCACACTCGCACAAATGCACTCTCAAATACTCATACAGGCAATACATATACGCACACATGCAGTCATACACACGTTTGTTTATTTATGTCCTGCGATGGGTTGACACCTCATCCTGGGCTGTTCCCTGCCTTGGCCCCTGTTCCTCAGGTCCCCCAAATCTGCATAGGACAAACGGGTACAGAAAATGGATGGATGGATGTATGTATGGATGTATGGATGGATGGATAGATGGATGGATGTATGGATGGATGGATGGATGGACGGACGGACGGATGGATGGATGGACGGATGGATGGATGTATGGATGGATGGATGGATGGATGGATGGATGGATGGACGGATGGATGGATGGATGGATACCTAGCTTCTCCTCAGCCAAACTGAAAACATGGGGAAGTATATAACAAGCTTAGCTTTTTGTAAGCTCATTTAAATAACAAGCTTTGTTAATAGTATGGACACCTTCAAAGGTATGTTTTCTGAGTGTTCACTATGCCCCTGCGGATATTCATCTCAAAAACCTCCAAAGAACTTTAGCAAAACACACCAACACATACCTGCACACTCACACACATTGTTTTTCTTTTACTTATTAATTTCAGGTACATGCACTACATCTCAAGCACAGCTTGCTAAGTTAGTTTGATGCCTTTCCTACGGATCAGTTAGTGCCTGTTCTAAGATTTAAAGATCTAAAGGTTTCCTTAACCAGTGTTTCTCAGCCCAGTCCTCAGGGAAACCCAAACAGTCCCCACTTTTGTTCCCTCCCAGCTCCCAACACACCTGTACCAGGAATTTGGTGCTCCTGATTGGCTGGGAGTGGGGAGGGAGTGAAAATGTGGACCTTCTGGGGATCCGCGAGGACTGGGTTGAGAAACACTGTCCTTAACCGCCATTTTGCCCCATTGTAAGCATGAAGCTCCACCCACTGGTTCTCCTCCCAGGCTGATGATGGGCTTCATGGGCGTAACAGCCTTCCTATCCATGTGGATCAGCAACACGGCCTCCACAGCCATGATGCTGCCCATCGCACAGGCCGTCCTGCAGCAGCTGAGCGACACAGAGGCCCGGGCGGACGAGCAGGAGCTCAACCAGTCTGTCCATGACAACCTGGCCTTCCAGACGGACCTGGTCATGGACCAGAAAGTCAGCCTGCAGGACTTGAAAAAAGGCAGGAACCTCACCCTCAAGATGGGGCCACCAGAGACACAGGAATAGGGCTAGTGCTGCCATTTCAGAGGCTCTAGGCAAAGCTTTACCTTCCAAGAAAACTGATGATCACTTCATTTCCTGCACAGTCTTGTTAATTCAGGGGCCCCAAGCAACTGTCTATTCCACCTAGAGATGGAGTCGACACTGCACAGAACAGAAGCGAGGTTACTCAGTACAATGCCATGTTACCAGATGCATTTAATTCTGAAAAGAGCAGCGATGCATCATACAACAGAATGACTGAATTACATAGCAAATTAGTCACTTTCATTATGCATCTTTTTCATCGTGAGCATCTCCAGAAGAATGGAAGTGCTGGTTTACCAGACGTGTGCAGTGATCTTCTATGAAAGGCCAAATCTGAGCTTCACCAAGTCAGCAGGGGCTGCTTTAGGTTACTATTGTCCGGTGAAAGCTCCAGTAGAAGAATAGGTAGATTTTACATTCCCCCTTATGAAAATGCATGCATAAATCAAAAGAATTCATGCATTTTCTATGTTAACTTGAACATAAGACATTACCCTTTTTCATTTTAATGATTGTGCAGGACATTAAAAATAGCTTGAGCTGGATATTGCTGCAGAACAGCCTTTGCTCAAGCCTTGCTTAGATTCAGCAGGTCAGACACTAAAGAACACGATTCTTCTGTTAGTCGGTATTCGGCATTTTGCACAACTTGACGCACAGTGCTGTGATTTGATCAGAGGGATTATGGTAGAATATAAATTGCAGGGAATTTTCCAGAGGGAAGCTTCTAGAAAGAAAAGTCATTGCATTGGTGAGGGACGTGGAGATGCGGGGATATAACGGTCCGCTCCCCTTAGATGAGGCGATGGAGACTGAAGTGGCGGACAGCTTCTCCGAGCAGAAGACGCGGGCCCGAGAGGAGAAGTACTTACAGCTATCCAAAGGGCTGAGTCTCAGTGTGTGCTACGCAGCCAGCATTGGCGGTACAGCTACGCTCACAGGAACCACACCCAACCTTATCCTCAAGGGCCAAGTGGACGAGTGAGCTCTCTTCCTGCAACCAGCCTTTCAGAGCCATCTCTGATCAGATACACACAGAGAGATCCGGGCTCCGGCCTACTAGAACTGACACCATTTAGTTGAATATTAACACAATTACATCATTAGATGTTGAGGCGTTAACTGAGTAATAACGTTAAAAATTAATGTAATTAAATGCAGCATTTAGAGCTTATGCCTATTTCCAACTTGGTTTCCACATGAACTTCTGTAATTGGTTCTTCCACAAGCTAAAGAAAAATTACACCCATTTAAACGAAGACTTTTAATTGTATTTGTAAGCATGACAGTCATACACAGGTAATTTCCCTGCTGCTGCAGGCTTTTTCCAGATAACAAAGGCGTAATCAACTTTGCCAGCTGGTTCGGCTTTGCTTTTCCCAACATGCTTTGCATGCTGGTCTTCTCCTGGATGTGGCTACAGTTCATGTTCCTGGGATTCAAGTAAGTCCATCTGCTGTTAAGATCTACTGCCATGTACTTTCATCTTCAAGGCGACGCATCACGTCACACTAAAATTCCAGCACAGAGGCAGGCAAATACATAAAACATTTATGAAATACTCCGTTAAATATAAAACTGACCCATACACGGCACATGCAAGCAGTCCCTTGATACAGATTATGCATTTTAATGGGTTTGCAACTCGTTGCTGGTGCCCCTTTGACAGCCAATGGGAAAGCAGGGTTTCAGGAACTGGAAGCTTGGCGGCAAGTTTGCATTTTCTGATCCCTGGGAAACATGTTATTTTGGAGGAAACTTAAACTGAATTACAGTAAAGCTGTAAAACTGTAAATCTATGTGCAGCTATTGCTCTGGATTGAAGCATCTCATCTACAAGATGCATGACTTGTGTAGGAGGCCCAGCTATGGGAAGGATGCCCCAAGCTCTGGTGTTTAATTTATTTTTCAGCTGCAAAATCATGTAGCCTGCAAGACGGGGATCTTCGCAGTGCTACTTGGACTAGTAGTATCTGGTCAGTTATATAGAACCATGATTAGCAGGTAAACGCAACAGCACCCTTTCTGCAAATTTCAGCCTGAAGAGATCTTTTGGCTGTGGCTCAAAGAATGCAGGAGACAGGGAGGCCTACCAGGTAATGCGTGCGGAGTACAAGAAGTTGGGCAGGATGAGCTTTGCAGAAGCCGCTGTCCTCATCATCTTCATCTTGCTGGTGCTACTCTGGTTTACGCGGGAGCCTGGATTTATCCCTGGCTGGGCTACCGTGCTCTTCAACATGGACAAGCAGTGAGTTAATGGGTCTTATGAGGGACTGTAGAAGAGGGTGCTTCATATCATTGCTTTTCATTGTGTCTAGTTATCGACTGTTGTGATTTTGAGTATGTCCATTCACCCATGATAGCATCCGACATCTAAGTGATCAATGGAAATATGTTTTATGAAGTCATCTATTTAAATAGCACGTTTGTATTCATGATGGTTGTTTACGTGAACTACTTTATATAGCTAATTTAAACAAGGGACAGTCGATAGCTAGATAGTCAGCTAACTATCATCATTGTTAATTGTGAATATAAGGTGAGATTAGCTCGCATTTTATCGACGCTGAAATTTCTGCCTCGCTGACAAGAATCCATGCGAGTCCATTTAAAATGCTCAGCCGTCCACTGATCGCAGTGTACAGATTGATTTCTATTTGTGGCGTTTGATTATGTTGCTTTAGGTTTATTTTGTAGAGTAGTTTCTGAGAAAGTGTATTTTTTCCACGCTCCAGAAATAATGTAATTTTAGTGAAATGCGTTTTTCATTGGAGAGCCAGGAAATGACTCCCGATTCGTGATAAACCCCACAAGAAGAGCGAATCGCATAAAAGAGAATCAGTACCTGTATTAGAGACCCACCGTTGTTTTCCGCGCAGCCTTTGCGTTAACATGCCCGTCTCTGTGTTGCAGGTATGTAACTGATGGCACGGTCGCCATCTTCATGTCTACACTGTTCTTCATAATCCCCTCCAGGCTGCCCAACGCCTCCTGTCTCCGCCACAGTGATGCCGTCGATGGTGATGAGAGCAGCAGAAATGGATGCGAAGGCAAAGCCGATGAAATCACACAACACTCATGTGCCAGTCACAGAATTAGGGTTTAGCTGCACGTTTGCAGATACCCTGCAATGTGTTATTTTTCAGCCTGGCCTACTTTCTGAAATCTGCTGCACTTTTACCAAGCTCCCAAAGGCCAGAATAATTAGACCACATTGGTGAATTAACATTTGTGTCATAATGGTAATGATCAGTCGCCGCGTCTGAAAGATCCTGCAGTGTAAATTAGGATGTTCCGTTGCTTAATGCTGCTTTTTAAGATTCTCACTCTAATTATACTTCAAATGCACTTAAAATATTTCACCGACCTTGGTAGGAATTCCAGTCCTCGGTTCCCAGTGCATAAAATCCACATTTTCTGTACCTGATTCCAACTTCCCTCAGGTGAGAGCATGAAGGCCCCGCCCACCCTGCTAAACTGGCAGGTTGTACATGAGAAGATGCCCTGGAACATCATCCTGCTGCTGGGAGGGGGCTTTGCTCTGGCCCGGGGCAGCGAGGTTTGCATCTCTCTCTCTCGGTTCTCACTATTGGAGTGCGAGAGAACCTGCACCTGTATTGTCGTGATTACGCTGAAACCCGGTGTGTCTGCATTCAGAAGTCTGGCTTGTCCCTGTGGCTGGGGCAGAGTTTGGCCCCCCTGCAGCAGGTCCCACCCTTCGTGATCTGCCTGCTGCTCTGCCTGCTGGTCGGGACCTTCACAGAGTGCTCCAGCAACTCGGCCACCACCACACTCTTCCTGCCCATCCTGGCCTCCATGGTGAGCCAGAGCTTGCCGACACTTACGGCCAGAACATAGACGTCACTTTCGAAAAGAATCAAAAGCGAACGAACATTCATGAGGCCATTATGTATCCCTATAAAAAAACAGAGCACGTGTAGCTTTTTTTCTCCCTTAAAACGTTGCAAAGAGTAGGCAGCCGATTGACACGCAGTGTGTGATTCTTCAGACACTTTGTTAACGCAGAGTAGGGGGAGGAGTTACTGAAATAGCAGTTGATGCAGTTCTTCACTTCATGGATTGAAGTAGAATGGTCTTCAGACAGTCCCTCTCTATCAACAGGCTACTGCCATTCACCTGAACCCACTCTACGTCATGCTGCCCTGCACCATCTGCGCCTCCATGGCCTTCATGCTACCTGTGGCTACTCCACCCAACGCTATTGCCTTCTCCTATGGCAAGCTGAAGGTCATGGACATGGTAAGACCCTTTAACCTTCAGAACACGGAGTTGCTCTCCTAAAACTCCAGATTTAAAGGTCATTATGTATCTCCATCACCAGGCCAAGGCCGGCCTTGGGCTCAACGTCGTTGGCGTCGTCATGATCAACATCGCTATCAACACCTGGGGCACAGCCATGTTCCAGCTGGACGTCTTCCCTTCCTGGGCCAATGTTACCGTGACCACCCCCTGAGCATGAAGGACAAGGGGAGGCAAAGATTATGGTTCTCACCATGGAGGGGCAGCAGAACTGATGCATGCTGCTGTCTAAATGCTCATGTGGTGTGGTTCTAGAAAACAACGCCTGCACCTTTATCACTACTGCTGCAAATTGTACTACTAACTGGACGCCTTTGGGTTTGCGCTACACAGGGCACACAGTGCGTAAGGGGAAGAGAATCAATGTATCACTGCCCCGCGACCATGTGACCAAAGAGAACAGAGCTTATTGGGCAGTTCAGTGTTTCGTTAACTTCCGTCAAATTAATGTAAAACTGATTTCGGCCGTTCGCATACAGGTTTTTGCATGAATCTCCTCTTTTATTTAGTTAACTATATATTAATATTTAACAAAACACCAGGAAGGGGCACAGTGGTGCATTAATTAGCACTTTTGCCTCACCTTAGGGACCAAGGTTTTGCGAGGCCGCCGTAGGTCCATGTACGGAGTTTGCATGCTCCCCCCCCTATCGTTGTAGGGTTTTCTACTGGATACACTGGTTTTTTCTGCCCCCCCCCAAATCCCAAAACATGCTGAGGTTGTTTGGAGTTGCCAAGTTACCCATAGCTGTGCATGTGAGAGTAAATGGTCTGAGTGTGCAATGGGTATGTGCATTCGGGGCACAGGGGGGTGCTATTTGTACACGGCTGGGCTCTCACCAACAACAAGATAGTGACTTCCGACGACCCCCCCCCAGCCACCCTGGATAGGACACAAATTTGCAGAAAATGGAAGGACAAAATGCTGGTTTATTTAAAGAAGAAACTGTGTTTGAACATCATAATCTACATGAAATGCATCAGGGCAAATAGACCAAGACATCCAGAACGGGCCGGAATAAAAAATAAGCAGGAATTACTGCAACTCAGCCCCCCCAACAGAATCAAACTAAAATGCAGCATTTCATATAAGGAGCAAACAGCAGACACTGGCCAGAGTGAACGAGAAACAAGAGACACTCATAGGCCTGGAAATCTATCTTGGGTTTTGCCTAAAACTAGGAGCAGCCCCCCTTGCCCACTGCACCCCAAGGCTGGCTGCGTGCTCCTCTCATGCACGGCCTACCAAGCTGATTACTTTCTTTACACACTATAGCCCGTGAAGTCTTACGACTGGATGCTGCACAGTGGAACTGCAGCACATGTTGTTATGGCAACGCCTCTGTGAATGTGATCACAGCAGGAACACAAAAGTGAATTCACCGTGTTCCGCTGTATGACGATTTCAGCTTTGACTAATACCTGTGGGCAGACATAGTAATGATGCTCTTCCACAAGGTGGCAGTATAGCATCTTATTCATTCGCTTATGTCAATATGCCGTTTCTCTACAGTCTTTTGGATGTTATAAATTGCATTTTGCATGATAAGAACAGAGTGCTATTGCGTAACGTCTTCTGCTGAAAGCAGACGTTGTACTAAGAAGAGAGGAACAGTTCCGTGTAATTTCACATAGATGTGGCGGTTAAGCTTTCCGGTGAAAGCGAAATAAAAACAAGCGAAGACACAAATGATTAGTTGAGAAAAAAAAAATCCACATATTTATATAGTTTTTATAATGCCATTTTAATTGTCCAAAACTTGGAAAGAAGCAAATTAATCAAAGTAAATTCGTTTTACAATAATCACATTTTTAAAATATAAATAAATCTCTTCACATACATTAAATCATATACTGAAGTCTGTATGTATTTTTTATATATATATATATATATATATATATATATATATATATATATATATATATATATATATATATATATATATATATATATATATATTTTTATTTATTTATTTTAACACCCAGAGTTAAACTCTACGGTATCAAATTGTCTTTACTTCACATATTGGATTTCTGTGAATCATCTACAGAATGCTACAATCCAGCAACTACATACACAAACCGCGTCACCATACTCACGCTACAGAATGTCCACTAACAGTCAGCGGAGGATTGTGGAACGTCTCGCCTCTGCTCCATCGTTCCTTAAATTTGACGGCTGTTTGAATTCATTACAATTCATTGATTTGCATTTGCGGAAGGATGCAGGGATCAGTAACATTCTCAAGGACTATTATTCGATGGGCAAGGACTTGGCGATTTGATCACACAGTTTTAAACGTTGACGCTACACACATTTTCATCAAAAACACTACTAAAACGATTTCAGTTCGTGTGCTGTTGCTTTAAATTCGGGACAGGCCACCCTCAAAATAAGTACTGATAAGCCATGTCGGAATGATTCTTATTCCTTCAAACATTATGTTAATTGTCAATGTAAAGCAACATATCCAAATATGAATCGATATAAATGGAAGTGGATGCAACCTGGATGCTACCAGTGGATGCAACCATGTATTTTACCCACCGGTCACAATTTTGACCACATTTTTTTTTGCTCATTAAGCTCCAAACGAGTGGTTGTTGCCTGGGAGCCCGAATGACTTCCTATAAATGAAAGCAGATGTGCTGATGGTGCATGAGCAAGGTCAGGTCACTAGTGTCAATTGTCACATAACCGGAGCTGATTCCTTCATGCACTCTCATGGCAGGGAAAACTTTGAGATTAGATGTGTTAATGTGGGAGTTAGACTCAGACATATCAAAAGACATATTTCTTACACACAGATTTGGATTGTCTTCTTAAAAATGGCAGTGAGATGCTGATGCAGGTTCACAAACAGGCTTGGCAGAGTCATACGGCACAGAACTGCTGCAGGACCCTAGATCCGGAACCTTGGAAGAGTTCAAAGGTCATACACGGCACGACCTGCCGAGAACAGCCTGCGATGTAATATCGTTCGGTAGCAGGGATTATTAGCCAGGTCATATACGAGAAAAGCTTCACTGCCTAACAGTATTTACTTCACTATGGAGGTGAGGGGATTCAAATACTGTTACACCAGCAATTTCTAAAGCCCATGGCAATTATAGAGAAATTACAGTTGAAGATTCATCCTATCAGGTGCGGACCTAGAGAACAGAGAGGGTTGGGAGGCCACTGTATGGAGTAAGATTACAATGCATAATCAATTCTGAAATAACTAAATGTGACTTTACTATTTATTGACCTGAGATCGGTGTCACAAGATCACATGACATTTCACATGGTGACACTGGGGCATGAACACATGGGGTGTGGACAGCCTGCTGGTTATCATGGCTACCAGTGACTCTTACTAGGGCAGATTTGAGCCCCTCGCTATCAGTGTCTGCTTGTGGCGATGTGTCAGCTTCATACAGACACGCACAAAGTTAGGAGAGGAGTCCATGATTCACTGGAGAAGTGAAACACGCTTCCCTTTTTTCTTGGCAACTTGTCTGGAACAAATTAGTCAAACGCAGCAGTTTATAGACACATCGGACGTAACAAAAGAGCAGCGCTGAATACAACTTTGATGGAAAAGGCATGACCTTCAGCTAGGCTACACTCTACACACTGATGGTATCACTGACTATAAACATGTTAGTGTTTCAGACTATCCAAGCAGGAAGTTATTCTAACCATGGGCTGACTTGCAGATTTGTGACCTACTAGTTCTGTCTAAGGAGACAACGCTAAGGGTGACTTACACCAACGCTAGATGATGCACCTGGGATGGCTTTCATTCGAATGTTCTTAAATCATACAGTTCGGTTACTTCGACCATTACAAAAATAATTTGTAAATGCTACTCAAAGGGGCTGTGTGTGTGTGTGTGTGTGTGTGAGAGGGAGAGGGAGACTGGGAGACGTATCCACAGTTGGGGGGGTGGGGGAGAGACAGATTCAGCAGTTTGAAGGGGAATTCTGGAGCTGCAGGTGACCAGGTAACCAAAGAGAAGATATGAAAATAGTTCTGCAATGTTAAGTCCCACTAGACAGACGTGTCGAGAGTTTTAAGCAATGCTTTGTAGTTCACTGGTGTATGGGGTGGGGGAGCCGGGCTCCGGACCTGGTGGGCGCAGTGGGACCTCTGATCTCTGTCCTTGGCCTGTCCATCCATCCATATGTCCGCCCGTCCATCTGCCTAGGGTCCGCCACTGTACGAATAATCTGCCTTGTTATGCATCACCAGCTTGTTGTCCACAAAGTAGAAGCTGTCAGATTCAGTCTCAAATGGATGCAGGATCATCTCTCGCACTGCAGGGGGCAGAGGAGAGGGTAGATCAGCCATGTGTGGCTCACCACCCCCACACATCCGTCATTACACACACTAAACACCAGGGGGCAGACTCCTACATTTGTTTGTTACAAATAAGTAGCAGTAGGTTAACCCAGGCAAGGTCTCACTGATTATTCATTGATTACTCACTGATCACTCACTGATTATTCATTGCCGGTGCTGAACAGTATATTTGTAAGCAGTTTTTGTAAAATGTTATCAGGAACTGTAGTAGACATGGATTCGTATTTAGAACAAATGTCCAAAACTCACACAGTCCACAGGATACGTTTTCATGCAAATTTAGATGGAAATTTAACTAAAGTTCTTTGTTGGATTACATGAGGACTGAATGAGTTTTAGATCGAAATACTGTATCACATGGTGAAGAAGCCTGACTTTATGTCATTGGACTGAGTGAGTTTTGGAAATTTGCTCTTCATTTTCAAGGTTCAAACCTTGTGATTCTCATTTCATTTCATTGCTCCAGTAGAATATCCTACTACATAAATCAGTAAAATTATAAACCATATCTGTCAAACAACAGCAACTGCAAAATAAACTGCAGCCACGGCACTGTTGCAGGAAAGCTACTGTATACTACATGTCCAATTCTCACGCTATACGAATGTCTGATCCTTACTGAGGTCCTCGGAGAGCGGTGGGAACTCGTAGATGTGCTCGCAGGTGTTCTTGCTGCTGGGGATGCAGAAGCCAAACTCAAAATCGAAGCTCTTGAGGAGTTGCTCGCGGAAATAGTGCCTCTCGATCATGCGGAAGTTGTTGATGGGCTTGTCGCCGACAGTGAACTCTACCCTGCAGCAGAAAGGCGAGGTCGTTCAGCATCCCATGGGATGCCCCCCCCCCCCTTCTCGTCACCCTTCCCCTGCCCCGCATCCACTGGACGTCATTATATATGGCTTTCTTACCCGACTGCGGTCACGTCATGGTCGCTAACTCTGGGAAATGAAATTAGATGTGGAGCAATGCACACACACACACACACACACACAAACACACACAAACACACACAAACACACACAAACACACACAAACACACACAAACACACACACAAGGAGACGATCTGTCTGGTGTATCGATACTTACGTAGCGCCAACCTGCCGCAGCCGCAGGAAAGCAGGGGTGAACTGGTAGCGTACAAATCGTCCAGCGTTGGGGTCCAACTCCTTCTTCTCACCAGCTTTGTCTGAGGAGCACACAGAAGAATCACGCTGAGATTCTCGCACATCCCTAAAAAGACAACTCCCTTCTCCTCCTACTGAGACACCTATAGGACCTTGAGAAATCTGTGCTTCTCCTACATTAATATGAAAAACGTTTTAAGGATGCTGCTCCTTTAAGAGCGGTCCGGTTTAGGTCAGCTTCATCATGTGTAAGGGGGAGGGATTTATTTTGGAACGTCGGTTTGGCAATGGACAGAAATTTTGTGTGGCTTACAGAATAATTTCTTTAACTGCATTTTATCGCATTTCACTGCATTATTCAGAACATGTTTTTAATTTTTTGTATATATATATATGCATGTTTTCTTTGAAACACAACAAAATATTGTACATAGTTTGATTGTTGGAAAAAAGAGTCAAACTAATCAGAATTTAATATCCCTCATAGGCGTCGTTTTGCATATAATAATCTCACTGGATAAACATGCACCACTGGAAGAACAGATGTGAGTAAGGAATGCTATTAAGCCAAATCATCACCCTCCGGTAATCCCCACGCTCGCCTTATGCTCAGCCCTCCGCTTTAGGCTCTCTCCTCACCCACACATCTTCTCCTTGTCCTCAATCCCAAGCTCTCTCGTTCCCTTCAACATCTAGCCTTAGTTTGGTGGGGGAAGTGACCCAGGCATGTCCTCTCAGACAGAGAATATCACGGCTTACCAGTGCTCGGAGGCTTGGTGATTTCAAAGAGCACGGTCCCTGTCTCCAGGTCGCGTATCTTGAACCTCGTGAAGTCGATATTGTACACATTCTCCTCCGGGCTGCATAAGTAATCTGAAAGAGAGACCAGTCACCTCACATAGTCGCAGTGTCACCAACACCCCCCCCCCCCAAAGGCCTCTTGAGGACTTTATCAAGTGTCCTTCCTAAATTCCATTCTTTCACACCTGCTTTACTGATCTTTCTATGTGAAGCTACTGTTTGCGCCTTACCACCGTCGTATTCCTCATAACTAGCTTCATATTCTCAACGCTCACCTACCTCAAACACTGACAGAAAAGGTCTCCACCCGCATTTGTACTATAATGTTATTTTGCAGTCTACTGTCCATATGCACCAACTCACACCTACTGTTTACTTGTATTACTGCACTGAGCCATTGTTCTGTACTGCTGTGTATCGCTTTTTGATGCAGTATTTATTGATCAGTGTTTATCCTTCAGTTGTTCTTTGTTCTTGCTGTCTGGTGTTCTGTAGAAACACAATTGCGTTTCATGTGTATAAAAAGATAATAAAAAACGACTGATTGAACTGAAAACAGTGCCGACAGAACATTTCAGAATTTGGATTAACACACACATACACACACTGAATTCTGTTACAGCAACCCGAGGATTATTCATCTTAAAGATTAAGGAACACCGAAGGTCAAGTTACAGCATAAAAGCACAACAGCTGAGCTGACCGGGAGTGACTGACTGTCTGATTTACGGTCTGAAACTATATAGTGGATCTTTGATGAGTGAAACATATCAGTCTGAAATTTCCCTTTATCGCGAAATGGTTTTTTGTTTCATAATATCTATGATTAAAGCTTTATCGAGCTATTTAGGGTAAATATTTTGGGAATTTGATTTGAATTTTGATTTAAAAAAGGAGTAACATGACAAAAATGGACCTTCTAAGGATATCTAATATAATTATTAATATCACTTAATATAATATACATGGATGGACGGATAGCTCACACAGACATATACATATATATACACAAACACACACACACAAATACACATACATATACATATATATGAGAGAGAGAGAGAGAGAGAGAGAGAGAGAGAGGGAAATTTAAAAAAAAACCAACACACTAATTTTCATGAAATGGTTCTGAAGTATGATCAGGCCCCTCCCCCATTATGCTGGCCAATTCTAGGAACAGGTGGGACCTCTGACCCCCAGGGCTGGTCACATGACTATATTACACCAAAAGAGGCTTAACAAAATTCAGCATCACATGTGGAGGAGCAAAGGACTATGGGATTACCGATAACCATAGCCAGCCACCCAGGAAGGAGCAAGGGGCTACTAAACGTTATGAAGGCACACGGTGTGCTGAGCAGGAGTGGTGCCACTATACTCTTACAATCTGTGTGTGCAGATCCCCAAACACCAGGTGCTCTTAGACAAACACAGCCAAAAGACATTTCAAACGCTGCCAGAGGTTGGACAGAACATGGCTGGAGTAGATGGGTGCATCACTAGGTCAAGAATCTCTTGAATGCTGAGCGAAGATCCCTACAAAAGTGTTACGTTTTCCGAAAGTTTCCTTTAAAACTTGCAACGGGTCCAGCCTGTCACCCAAGTGAGCTGAAAATAGGGCGACATAAAGCACGTCAGACGCTCAGCCTGCTTTGCAGACCTTCGATGGACTCGGGCTGTTTAGGGACCTGTCAGAAAATTCACAATGGGAGACCTAGCAACCGTCTCAAAAGCAGAGTTTGATCATCACCCACTACTTGGTCTCTGTTGCTTTCTTCTGCTCGTCTTATTCTCGCTCCATTTCTCTCACACTGATATTTGTCTACTGTGCACAACCACGGATCAGTAATTGCCATCATAATCCCTCCTCTATGCACCCTTTGCTCAACTGTGATACACACTTAGGCTAAAACACTCCCTTCCAGGATTCACTGTCGTTTGCCCTACTTCATCTAACAATGGGGCATATACAGCAAACAGAAGCATCCGAACCAGCAAGGACGAGTCAGGGAGGCAAACACACACAGAGACATTGCCAGGAAGACGCTGCGTCATTAGACCTCACATCAGCAAATGCAGGCGTGCAGACGTGCAACCGCAAATCGACAGGAAACGGAACAAGAAGTAACAGTAAGAGACTGGGTGCAGACCCAGTTGACATTTTTGTATTCATATCTTTGTGGGGACTCTCCATTCATTTCTGCAGGCAAAACCCTAATCCTAATCCTAACCCTAATCCCAACAATGACACCCTTAACTCCTACCCAACCCTAACCTTAACCATAACTAAGTCAGAGATTTTTTAAAATTGAGTTTCCCCTTGTGGGGACCAAAAAAAATGGTCCCCGCGATGTGATATACACATATGACCACACACACACACAAACCTTGGTCTTGCATGCCATGGCAGTGTCTACCCAGTTCATGTGATGAATCATCACACAGTTCCGAGAAGCCAAAAAACAGATTGTTTCATTTCACTGAGCAAGCAGACGGCTGACACATTTCACTGTGACCGTCACCTGCTAGTACGCACCAAGATGCCAACATATGACACAACCACAAAGCACCCTGACAGCAACCATTTGCTGCTTCTGGAAATCGGCAGGTAGATCCCTGTAGACAGCCTACCCTGGAAGGATGCTGGATTGTTAAAGGGTTTGTGTTATGACTCGGTGGGTTACTATATGCTATCACAGCACAGTCAGTCACTTCACAAACCAGCCTTTACTGGAAACTGTGTCATCCATTGCTGCGAGGCATCAGCGTTGCGAGGGACAGGATGTCTGATAGGAAAAACTCCCCCACCGCTGAACCTCAGAAGCTCTACTGATGGCAACAAATATCAGAATCTATTTATATTCTTTAGCAAAGTTAGTTGTTTTCCTGTTAAGCTAAATCTGTGATTTGCGTTTTCATTTGTCACTTCATCGATTAAAGAGCTGATATGTTTTTTTCTCAATAAATTAAACCAGTGTTTCCCAATCCAGTCCTCGAGGACCCACAGACAGTCCACATTTTTGCTTCCTACTGGTAGCTAGGAGGGGGTAAAAGCATGGACTGTCTGGCAGGGGGATCAGAGGGAGCAAAAATGTGAACTGGATGTGGGTCCTCGAGGACCGGATTGGGAAACACTGGATTAAACTAATAGGTTGTAGCTTCTCTTTAGTACATGCTTGGCACGTTGAGCAGATTTTAATTCTTGACTAATTTTCGTTTAATGGGACAAAAGCAATATCTTCTGGGAAATAGATCCAATACTGTACAATTCTAGTTTCTCATCTACTTCAATACAATCTGACCCATGAACCAGCAGTGGGGTATATTTTGATTGTGGTTTTAAATGCCTTTTTCACAGGTCTTTGCAAGTGACAATCTATTCTAATCGGCCAAGCTGCTCTTGAACCGACTGAATCGAGAGGCAGAACATGTCTGAAATGTTTACAGAGGAAAAGTAGTATAAAACTTTCCACTAGGGCCTTAAAGGTATAGGCATTTGTTGTGTACTGTACGGTACACCATTTTCTGTTCAGTATGCACAATGAGTCAAACGAAGAGATTTATTGACATGGGTGGAACCTAAATTCACAAGTTTGATGTTCTCACGGAGAGCATTACGCTAACCGCAGCTGCGAGTTCATTATAGTCAGTTATCGGCAGTGAATTAAACAAACACTGGACAGAGAGAAGTAAATAAGATCAGAACTGTTTCTATATTTAGATTTTTCAGTTTTTACATATTTATTTTTACAACTTCACACTGTTCCACTGCATTTGAACTAGAGCGGTGCTGAGGTTCCACCCACCACAGAACTGGCCTCGGGTTCTCGTCCCTGAGGTGGTGCATCATACGGTGGGTGTGGCAACGCGCTGTATAAGCTCACGCTGCTCATCTCTCTTTCTATTTTTACAAAGTGCAAATAAGCATCTTTTAGGTTTTGCTATTCAGAAACAAATCGGCAGATGCATTGCCTGTGGTTTACGACCGTTACTAATTGTTTGTGTTTGCAGTTGTGATAATAAATAATTTAAAAGCAAATTGTTTTCCCTGCCGTACAAAAATTGCATCCAACCACAAACCCAAAACAGACATTTCTCCTGAACCGTGAATTTTGCATACCCCTGCCCCTCCACCCTGAACAAGCTAGCAGTCATTTGTTATTGTCCTTCATCATAATAAAGAACATTTGGGTTGACAAAGTAATGGTTTTAATAATCGGACATTCTCTGCACGTTGCGTGTGTTTTTTTTCCCTTTAGCAGCCCAAAAATGCCAACTGTCATTGATTTGAGGCACCCTGCATGCCACAGCCTCGGTGATGAATAATCATTACATTCTGACTGCTCTAAAACAGAAGGATTCAAATTCTACAAGCGTCGTCGCAATCAGTGTCATCACTTGTGATGGGCCATTCTCTGAACTGAACCTGTTAACGGAAACTCTTGGAAGGAGGCTTATTGACACATTTTGGGAGGCTCCCCCAATCTACCACCCACTCATCCCCATAACACGGTCACCTAGCAACCAGCCTTCATTTCTCATCGGCAATATTTCTGCCTGTGTTCTTCACTAGCTGATGGCATTCAATGAACGGAGTAATTGCAGGCGGTACTAACAAACCAAAAACGGTAAACACATACTTAAACATACTGAAAGTGTGACAGTCTGAATATGTGAGATGTATAATAATAGTTCTGGGAATTTTACTTGTGTATTAATACAAGAACTCAAACTCAAGAATTCAAATGTGAAGCACTGACTAAATGTAAGCAGATGTTTGTGTTGGACGTGTGCTTTTCTGTTCCAGGATATGAGCAGGATTGCCCATCCCTGATATTACTTATATTACGACATTTTTTTTTTGTTTTATTAAATCGCTGGAAACCAGAATTGTAACAGAAATTAAAATTTGATGAAAGTGCCTAGCTCTAGTTTGAGTGAATTACAGAGAGAGAGAGAGAGAGAAAAGGCTTTTCTGCTTTTCTGGGTGGTATGTTGGTTCATTGGGTTCCGCTGCTGCTTCAAACCTTCAGCCATGGGGATTCAAAGTCGTGCTGCTGCTTTGTGTGGAGTTTGCATGTTCTCACCACG
This sequence comes from Brienomyrus brachyistius, assembly GCF_023856365.1. NCBI lineage: Eukaryota > Metazoa > Chordata > Actinopteri > Osteoglossiformes > Mormyridae > Brienomyrus > Brienomyrus brachyistius. The sequence continues at coordinate 11,987,298 of NC_064550.1, forward strand.
TCAATCACCTTCTCCCTGGGGACTCCGGCCTTGTTCCTAAGACGCGGCTAAGCTAAGTAGCATCTCTAAATTGCTCTTGGCATTTGGGCATGTACCCTGTGTCAGAGTGTCATCCATCCATCCATCCATTCACCTACCAACCAGGGTAAGTAGGTACAAGGTGGTTGAATGTACTTTCATTTTTATTTTCTTTCACCCTCTGATCCGACTCCATTTATAATACATACCCATGGCACATGGAACTTAGCTATAAGGCTTTGCCTCGTCACCCGACACCATCTAGTAAGTGACATCCCTCCTTATGCAATACTCCACATCGAACAGCACACTGTACAGATATAACATTCCTAGACTGCGATCAGTCGTGTGTGTGGCGTACTGAGGAAAGCTGCACGGTGGCTCTGCGAAATCCAACTTCAACTCCACAGCCGACTGCAAAAACAGCAGCAGCCGGAACAGAAGCCAAGCATCGGCAGTCCCTAATACACCTGTAACAAAATGGCACCCAGCCTCTTCTAAGCTGACGCCCACGTTCACATTGTGCGAGTGGAAGCGTCCATTTATAGCTACTAATCTGGGAGATTAGCCAGGGGGAGTTGGGGGGGGGGGGGGGGGGGGAGTTCCCGGAGGTCTGAGTCCACAAAGACAGTCGCTCAGCCGGTTCACATCACCATCTATTGTGGCTTACAGAGCCAAGACTGGGCCGCGGTAATGGGCACTAACTGGTTTGACGATATTTTACTCTCTTAAGAGTTTGTTCTTCAATAGGGCAGCTTGGCTTGGCCTCCATTAGAGCAGGTAGTCGCAGGAAAGTGATTTACTGGAGGAAATATCATTTCTCGGTCCAGAATTGTCGCATTAAAACATTTTTCCCCCAAAATAAAGCCTATTTCTCACTCTTTTGCCAACTTATGCCTTATTATTTTTCAAGAACTGCACTAAAATAACCGAATGAAATGCAATGATGTTCATTATTCTTCAACTAAAATATTGGTGCTCTACTTTATTAAGGAAACCTTAAAACCTCCATAGACTAGGAACCAAAATAAAGTTAGAAAAACGAACCTTTTCAAGAGGTTCACAGCTGCCATGTTCAGATCCACCATGGAAATGAAGGCGAGGTCCTCCAGCCCATCAGGTCAGAGGGTACCCCTGTACCCCAGTACCCCTGTACCCCTGTACCCCAGTCTCAAAAACTGTTACATTTAATGACTTGAAATTTCTGTCTTTTAGTATCAAAACAAAACATTCTGACTGAATACAACATAGGCTAATTTTCATTTTTTTTTACCTGTTGGTACCTATCCATTATCTCTGCTTGCTTGTCTTATGCAGAGTTGCTGGAAGCTATAGGTGCAAGTCATGGAATAACCCAGGATGGGACGCCAACCCTTTGAAGGGCACACACATGCGTTCATACCTATGGACAATGTTGGACTGTGGTGGGGGGGGGGGGGGGGGGGGGAGGTGCGAGAACTTGGAAGAAGCATGGGGAGAACATGCAAGCTCCATATATATGGAGCTAGGGTGGAGACATGAACCCCAGTCTCAGAGGTAGGAGGCAACAGTGCCAACCACTGCTCCACCATGCCACTCCAATCAGTACCTAATCAGAGCGATAAGTTTGCCCTCCATCAGTGGGTCGGTTCAGACATCAGACTGGCTTTCTATAGTCTTCATCAGAAGACTGTGTGTCTGGTCTGCACCAGTTGCATCTTGGCTCCACCTGCATCTGGACTCCATCTAATGAGGATGCTTTGATATCCACAAGGGCGATTTCCAATGTGGTTCTATCCGGGATTGGCTAGGACATTCACTCCAATTCTCAGACTATCTCAGATTAATGTGCACTTGCTATGCTGTCATCCGCACAGAAAGACTTGCATACGGAGACCCCAACAACTTGGTGAGCTGTAACGGATGTCTGTGGGCAGACATCACAGTGAGCAAGCGTAGAAATATGTACATCTGAGAACCTCTCCCTGCATTTATTCTGCATTCCTCCCTCAGACCCTTCATCGCGGTGACAGCTGTGACCCATAATGCCATAGTGCTCGCATTTATACGCTCACAGCCCCATGCCCACTCGGTTCAATATGAATCATGTCAAATACACATTTTACCCGCTACAGCACAAACATATAAGAGAGAAATGCGCACAGCATGGATACCACTGTGCATAGTGGCAGGAGTTCTGTCCAATAGCAGCCACACTTACTGTGTGTCACATTCTGATTGGTCAGGAAACTGAACCTGTGCACACTTCTTAGGACTAAGGAGCCTGTTCAAGAACAGGGGCTCTGATACCATGTCAAGCAGAATCAGGCCAAATTAAATGCATAAATACATACTGAAGAACGAGGTAAAAACAGGACACTCGGCCTATAAAACTAAAAGATTTTTGCTACTTAAATTGCACCACTTAATTAAAAGCATGTAGAATGTTAAAAATGCATTCATAGAGAATTCATAAGCAGAATGCAAGTATACCATACCTTGACCGCTTTAATATAAACAAATATAATTATGTTTGTTATTAGTGATCATCATATAATGTTATAACAATCATTCAAGGTAAATGCACTCAATGTTTTATAAATGCATAATTAATGCATTATGAAGGTGCGGATAATGTGAAGCATCCCCATACTAACTCACATACACTAGAGCTGCACCACAGGTCAGATATGCTAAGTAAGCATCAGAGGCAAAGTCACCCTTCAGGCCGCAATACCGGCCAGACAGACTCCATATTTCTCATACTCATGCCTCTGCAGGAGAACAAGGCCTCATGCTCAAACAGGCCAAGTATGAATGAGATGCTGAAATGGGTGCTATGATGGAACCTGACGTGTGGCTTTGGGTCCGAGTGCCAGACTGGACTTTGCTGATGTACTGTTAAGTGAGGCTCTTAACAGGCACTGCTTCGGTAAACATCCCACTGCATGCGTGAGCAAATCGCTGACTTTTCCACTAATACAATGATGCACCACCTAACTGCAACTATAACATGCCTTTGGGGAGAGCAGCCCTACTCTGTAACCCTGTAACCCGCCGCCCCCGATGTAGGGCACACTGATCGATTTCAATGAATAGCACAGCAGCAGAGAGAAACGCATGTAGAGCATGACTGGGAAAAAGTGTGGCTGCTCCTGATATTGTCGTCAACTGGCTGTTACAAGATACAGTAACGCTTCACATTAACTGGACCTTAATAATGCATTTATAACACATTCATAGAACATTCAGTGCACCTTCATAATGCATTCATAGAAGATTTATAAGCAGTATGTAAGTATACCAGGGCGGCATGGTGGTGCAGTGGTTAGCACTGTTGCCTCACACCTCTGGGACCCGGGTTCGAGTCTCCGCCTGGGTTACATGTGTGTGGAGTTTGCATGTTCTCCCCATGTCATCGTGGGGTTTCCTCCGGGTACTCCGGTTTCCCCCCACAGTCCAAAAACATGCTGAGGCTAATTGGAATTGCTAAATTGCCCGTAGGAGTGCATGTGTGAGGGTGCCCTGTGATGGGCTGGCCCCCCCATCTTGGGTTGTTCCCTGCCTCGTGCCCATTGCTTCCGGGATAGGCTCCAGACCCCCCGCGACCCAGTAGGATAAGCGGTTTGGAAAATGGATGGATGGATGTAAGTACACCTTAAAACCCTAACATACCTTAATAGCTTTAATATACATTAATAACAAATATTATACGATATAATGATTAATAACAAATATTATGATAACAACAATGTATATTAATAACAAGCATATATAACATACATATAAATGCATGTTAGGACATTAAGGTACATGCTACTTATGAATGTTCCATAAATGCATTTTGAAAGTACACTGAATGTTCTACAAATGCATCATAAAGGCATTATGAAGGTGTAGTTAGTGTAAAGCGTTACCCAAAATACTTGCTGGTATATATGCACTGACTGGCCTATATGTGGCCCTTACTGATGCCTTAGCTGGGTGATGCAAGACACGTCCTGGTAGAATATTTATGATTGACCTACATGTGGTGCTTCGAGATAAATGCAACATCATACATCACCCTACCAAACTCATCTTGGAATAAATCGTCGACATTATCAATGACACAGAGGAAAAGTTGAACCTGGGATAATTCAGGTCCCAGGAGAGGAATTGCTGGTAGCCTACACCACTACTAAGCAAAAAAAAACAGTAAAATTTAAGTCACTTATGCAGAAGTCATGCGTTTACCAACATCATTTATCTACACTGAGACATAAAAAGGGACACGCGTTCCAGGACCATGCTGGTGTGCTGTCAGGTGTGCTGTTTGGTGAGGTGTGCACCTTTCCCCTATACTCTGAGGTAAGCATGCAAAAGCTCAGTATGCAAAAACATACACTTTCCCCTCTATACCTTTCACGACTGCGTCAAAGCAGCAGATGAACCGGTCAACGGTAACAAAGGGAAGCCGTGACAAGCGAGTTTCTGTATATACAACATTAGGCAATTAATAAGGATGAACGCAACCACTGTAGTAATTATTGGCATATATATGCACTGCAAAATTTCAGTGTCACCCTATCTTTCACAAACAGAGGAAATACTGCACCGTACTGCCAGGAAATTCATGGCTTGTATTCCAGAAGCCTGTTTAAAAACGCGGGTGAGAATGAGTCAGTGCAAAGTTCCAATACTCACCCTGATTATCAAAGGGTCGTTACATACACACATCTGGCATTATCCCAGAAGCACTCCATCCCTCCATCCATCTGTTTTCTGTAACCGCTTGTCCTATTCAAGGTCACAGAGGGTCCCGAGCCTATCCCAGAGGCTACGGGAGCAAGGCAGGGAACAACCCAGGATGGGGGGCCAACCCATCACAGGCCACACTCACACACCATTCAGTCACACATGCGCACCTACAGGCAATTTGGTAATTCTAATCAACTTCGGCATGTTTTTGGACTGGGGGGAGGGGGTTGAGATCGGAGCACCCAGAGGAAACCCCATAATGACAGGGGTAAGACATGCAAACTCCACACACATGAAGCCATGCAGCAGCCATGGATTCTGGTGTCAGAGGTATTTTCAATAGGAGCCCCTCCACCCTGCCAACCGTACCCTAATACACAGCACAACAGCATGTCATTATAAGAGTGGGAGCTCCTTGCATTTTAACCTCTCCTCTTCACCTCTGCAAACAATCTAGAGAGCTGCCATTCTCTTCAACTGCTTGAGGGAGGAACAACTTATCCTTGCCTAAAAATCTGTTAAATAAAAAGGAGAATACGTTGATTTTTCATGGAAAGTCAACAAATGGGCAGTTGCAAGTGTCACCTGTTAGCTAAGCGCATAAAACATACAAAGAAAACGATTGCCGCCCAAGTTATACATTAAGTATTTCGTAAACATTTTTATCCAAAGAAACTTGTATCTTTCCACTGTCACCTGTCTACAGAGAGGAATCAATTAGTAGCATTTGAGGTCAGGTGCTTTGCTCAGGTGTGAGAATCCTGTTAACTAACCAGAAGAAAATCAGCCAAACAGGCTCACATGGAAAGCATTAGTCAGTCAGACAATAGAGTTTCTGTGTAGACCCAAAAAGTAATTCTTATACAGTTCAAAGGTACCGGATAAAAACCATACAATCCGATCGGTCAGTAAACAGCTTTAAATTGTCCTAACTCCTCATGGGGAGGGTGTCTCCGAAATACCACTGACTACCCGTTATGTAATCCTGTCCAGGTCTGTTAGGTAAAGAACTGAAAAACAAAATCGCTTAGTGGATTTCAACAAACACACAACCAACCACATGTGCACCCCCCACCACTCCTGACTTTGTGGCTTCCTTTTTAGTGCACGGATGTTTGTCTACTCAGCCTCCACTGCGATTCCCAATTAAGAGCCCAGCACTTAAGCCCAGTAAATAATGTGAATGTATTTTTTTTTCACACTTTTTCAAAGGTAACTTGTTTTTAACAACATTAGAAATTCCCACAGAAGTTTTGTATCCAAGATATTGGCTCTGGCTTTGATTTTGAGGCTAGTATTTCAAAACATTGAGGTCTACCGTGCTGGCAAATAAGAAAAAACAAATGCTAATGTATAATGAACGTGAAAATGATTTCATTGTAAATGAAAATAGTCGGTTACACAACAAAAAAGCCCGGACTGATGGAACGATTAATCGCGAAATGACGGTGCCGAATAATCGGATCAACAACACCATCATTTTCCCTTTACGCGGTTATTCTAGCTGCCTATATATATATATATATATATATATATATATATACACACACATACACACACCTCTCATTTTTTGTCATACACAAGAATATCTCAAAAAGAGAATGGCAATCGTGATAGTTACCCTGTACCAATTTGATGATCCCTGTGGACACATCTACACCATATAAGCATTTTCCTTTTAATAAAGGTCACATTGTTTAATAGCATCGCAAGCACACAAAGTGGTAACATGTATTAGTAATCGGAGTGATTATAATTACAGCGCAAATAGTGATGGGCTGACCATTAAACGGTCACCGCGGTAACCGATGGACCTTTAAACCTTCGAAAAGCCAGTGGTATGACATTTTAGAATATTGGTGTTTAAGGAAATCTACACTTTAACCTTTATTCAACTTCGCGCATCCGTATGCATATCACACGACTTACTTTTCGTGATCTTTTGCAAGCCGAGGACATCCTCGGGAACTATTACGGAGTTGGAGCGCAATTCCTCTTCCATGGTCGCCGGGACCCCCGAATCCGACGAGCTGCATCCCTTCTTCACTTTCATTGCCGCCTGCGCTTCTGGGCTCGGGTTCGCCTGACTGCCACGGGGTTGGTTGCTACTGGTGCCGCCGCTGTCTCCACTGCAGCTGCTGCCAGGATTACTGCCACAAGGTGTCCTGGCGCTGGACGGATTCTGGCTATTGCAGACAGCCTCTCTGCTGGTACAAGAATAGCTCATCCTCCTCCCTCCCCGGTCCACTAAGGTTAAAAACACGGCCTCTCTCCCTTCCTAACTCGAACGCTCAGCTTGCTTAATTAAAATCGCCCGTTTGCCCCGTCTATATCTTAGGTTCCCTCTCAGAAAGGACAGCCCCGTCAATGCAAGTGCAAGAGCTCAGCGTAAAGCGTTTCGGAAGCAGCGAGCGGCTGCGCTGTCTGCGCTCTTATCTGCAGCCTGACAATCACCGCGTTGTTTGGTTCCCTCCGGCGGAGGCATGACGTTGGCGGTATGAATTCGTATTAAGGGAACTACACCTCACGCTTCTCAGTCACATGCTGTGACAGGGATTCATATTTGAACAATGAGGAATTTCCAATGAATTTGGTGATTTCCAGGTATCTACGTTGGTAAATCTGACATCAGTGTATTAAACTATTACCCCTCGGAAAACTGTGGTACAACCCAGTCTGCTCGGTTTGCAGGAAGCGAGAACAAGTAGTTTAAAAAAGAAAAACGGGTTACACCGCTTCGTAATGTTCCAGGTGCCTGCTGTGTAGGAAGTGCACTCTCCCCTTCTGACTTTCTCTCTCTGGCGTATAAATAAAGCCATTTACCTATCAACGTGTAAAATAATCGTTTGTAACTGGCAGGGGGATATTCCCTTCCTCTGACCTACGTTCATTCATTCATTCATTCATTCATTCATTCATTCATTCATTCATTCGTTCGTTCATTGACTGCACACTAAAACTGGTTCTTCCGTTACATTTCTTGTATAGTACATCTACATAATGATATGACTGATCATAAATTAATATATGGGTTCCAGACTTCAGGCAGTCATTTATTAGAAATGATTTGTAATCAAGTATTACATATGGCAATATTCCTTAAGATAGTGCAAATTTGCCCAAACACTTTCGGTCCCTTAAAATGGGGATGTCTATGTATAAAAATGGTTACAATTGCCGCGCAATTTACCCGGAATAACTGCTTATACCCTTAAATAAAAGTTGGCAGTCTGCACTTCAAGCGAGTAATAGGAGTTTCATTACATATTCATTGCGATACAGAGACAAAACAAAAAATAACGAAAGTCTCACTGTCTGAATACTTATGGATGGCACTGTATGTGATGGACGATGACATCACCGTACTACGTATGAGATTTAATAGGCATGTGATTCGCTTACTGAGGTTTTTATTCATGTAATAAATGCATGAATGATGCATGATAGGATCCAAACTCACAAACTGCTGCCAACATGCGTAGTTCTTTAATCACACAACCATTCCTCTCGCTTCCCAGTTCTGTTTTGTCTCATTCTTCTACACAAGCCTACCATCTATACAATGAAGCTGAATTGATCTTTTCCCGTGGGGACTCATTACACAGAATCACACTGACCGTTGTGGGCCGTGTACTTAAATAATTGTAAAAGAGAATATATGATGGTTAACAAGAGGGCCATAAAATCATTCTCAGATTCAGATGGTAGTGATCTGGATGTTTTACATCCAAAGCTAAACTAACTTGAAGGCTATAGTTGATCAATAAAATCCAATATTCATTTTGGAAATTACTTTATATATTACTAACAGGGGTGGCCAGTCTTATCCTAAAAGGACCGTGGGGTATGCAGGTTTTTATGCAGGTTTTTGCTGCAACTCCCTAATTAGATTACTAATTAGAGCACTGATTGGCTGAACAGTCCTCACACCTGGGTTTGAGCAGCTGTCATAAAAGTTATCTCAAAAACCTGCACACACACTGGGCCTTTGAGATTGGCCACCCATGGACTACATCATATAAGAATTATTTTATATGTGATTATACTATGTATCATTTGATTACATTATATATTATAGGAAATGAAAAAAATCAAGTGATGACAGAAATGAGGACTGTGACTGATATGGCTGTTTTGATGTTTATTTCAATTTGTGAATGATAAATTTAAAAGCTAAACCTAGACAACTGTTTTTTTTTTCTCGCAAATTTCAGGATCCCTGAGGAAATATTACAGATTGGAAAGACTCTCTGAGATCAGCCAGTAACAGAGTGACATGCTTCTCTTTACTGGCTTATCCACTTAAAAAAGATTATACTTTTGTGGTCAGCCAATCACAAACAGGAACGTTACGGTCTGAAGCCTTTGCCACAAACAGCCAATCGACAACATGGTAACCCTGTGGCCTCTGATGATGACACCTGTCTTCTGTGACCTTCGTGAAGGACACGGCAAACTGGGAAGGAGGTCGAAGAGCCCCCAGCTGATCGTGGGACAAATGATCTCTTGCTGTGCGTTTGCTGGGATGTGCCGCAGGGCTGCTGCCCCCTTAACAGAAATGTTTAAGGCGTAGAGAAACAGACTTACTTCTTAATAAAAACACAAGCTGAATAATCTTCTTTACTAATAATAAAAACTCATCCTGAAGCATCCTGTTTTTTATCGGGGTGAAAGAGAACATGTTACAGAAAATGTCATGAATATTGTAAGTGATGGAGCAGACAACTATTCAGTGTGGCTCACTGAATGACAAATAGTGTAGCAGCCAATCAGCTGCAGGCATCCGCAGCATCAGTTCGCCCCCTCGCTTAAAGTGGCAGTACTGGCATGTGGTGGCTGGTGGGGGCACGTCTCCCACCGGGCTCTATGCCGCCATGTCAAAGTGACCTCGTCGATGAGTCATCATGTCACGCACACGCCGGATGGCCTGGATCTGGGGGTGCTGAGCTCCCCATTCACTCCAGTTCTTGTAGGCGCCATGTTCGAACACATACTGGTAGCCACGGTAACCGGGGTATTGGTACCCCACCCATCTGCAAATGGAAGTAGATAAGGAGGAGGATTAGAAATGACGGTGATTGTCAATCATACCCTTGAGAGATTAAGGAAATTTTATTTCAGGAAATTATTATGAATGAATAATGTATTTAATAATCAAGGAAAATGCTTTGCATGAGACAGCTTGCATGATTGTCTGCTGGTCCCATATGTGCATCGGATTCTGACATATGTGCAAACTTCATAGATGAATGTAGGAAGCAGAGAAGGGGTCCAACGTCCCCGTGTCCTCAGCTGAGCAGACACCTAAAGGCAGAGTGTAGCCTGCAGGGGGCGCCGGTTCGGACGGGACTCACGTGCCGCCGGTGACTTCAATGCTGGCCACATGGCCCCGGAAGCCATAGGACCACAGGCTGGGGATATCCTCGTCACACACCTCCATCCTTCGGCCCTCGAAGCTCCTGCACTCAAAAAGACAGATCCTATGGTCCCGGGGGTCCTGTGCAAAAACCAGGGTGGGTGTATGAGGTGGAAACAAAATACTGAAAGGTATAAAAAAAGGTGTAATGTGGCCAAACAAACCTCAGACACACGATGTAATGGACACTAAAGTTAGATGGTAGACTCTCAAATATGCCAGTATATAGCGATACAGCTGAAGAAGCATGAGGAACAGACCACGGTGGGACTCACCATGCGGACAGGTCTGACCGACATCAAGCAGTCACTGCAGTAGCTGTTGGACCAGCAATCCCAACGTGGATACTCGCCTTTCTCCAGTATGAACATCTCCCCCAGCATGTTCTCCAGCTCATAGCCCACCCAGCTGTGCAGTGCACAGTGACAACCAATCAGTACTGAGTAATACTCGGAACTTGCCCTAACTTGCATAAGACTTGGGGTGAACCAATCAGTACTGAGTAATACTCGGAATTTGCCCTCACTTGCATAAGACTTGGGGTGAACCAATCAGTACTGAGTAATACTCGGAACTTGCCCTCACTTGCATAAGACTTGGGGTGAACCAATCAGTACTGAGTAATACTTGGAACTTGCCCTCACTTGCATAAAACTTGGGGTCAACCAATCTGTAATCGGTAATGCTCAAAACCTGTCCTTGGATGTGAAATATGCAATATCTGCAAATCAATAATGCATATTACAGAGATATTCACGTGGAGGTACTCCAAGAGTGTTCAGGTCTTTCACATGGATGTACAGGAAGTATATGTAGTTTGAAAGCAGTCTCCTTGTCAGTTTGTGTGTCTGGGACAATATATGCGTAGGTACTCACACTCCACACTCGACCCGAATGGAGCGGATCCTGTCCATTCCGCGGTCACACAAGTTCCGACACTTACTGTTCAGCTCCATGCACCGGCCTTGGAAGTTTTCATACTCAAACAGGCAGATCTGGGGCGAGATGAGTATAGACTGAGCATGTGAACTGGTATTTACTGGTTACCCCTAAGGCCACACTGTCTACTGTATGTGCAGACAGTCTATCTTATCTTATAGTGCAGCTGTGGCATGTCTGCGCAGATGACAGAGACCTACCTTGTAGTTGCGCAGGCCCACAGAGGCAGTGTGACTCCCTATGCTCCCTTGAACAGCAGTGTGAGCCATGGTTCAATCTATGAGGGGGGCAACTTCAAAGAAATAGAGCAAAATGTTTTAAGGGAAAAACAATGGTAACACATGCTTTCTTAATGCATTATAATGGTCGGTATAAGCATTAAGGATGTTTTGTACTGCATTATGAAGGTATTATAGTGCATTATAGATGAGAGCCTCATAAAGCATTCATAACGCATAATACACATGGCTATAATGTCTTATGCCTTTTAATAAATATATTATACCCATGTTTATAATGCTTTATAAAAGCATTATGATGTGTTATGAATGTGTTCATAGATTATTATAGACATGATATTCATAAAAAGTGTCGCAAAAAAATAATGTAAGCTATGTTTTAGTACCATGTCTATGAAAAAATGTCTGTCAGAATTTGCCTTGGTGTTGATCCTTGGTTCCGATTCAGGAAGGTACTCAACCCTAGTCCTAGCATTAAGCTCAACCCTAACCTGAACCTGAGTGCTAACTGTAGCGTTAACTTTAACGCAAGACCTAACGCAGCTGTTGTAACTCTGTGTCACCAAAACCTTACTTAGACCTGATGCTGTTTAAGGAAATTTGCACCGTCTGAAACTATTTCGTTTCCTCTTTCCTGCAAAACGAGGTCTCTCAACATGGCATAAACACCGAATGTGATGCCATGGGCCGTGTCTTCACAACGTGAACAAGCTGACACATCCTATACATGAACTTCTGTCCATCCTGAGTCCAGTAGGAATCTCACCTGAAGGTTGCCAGCAGGTGTGGGGGAGAGGGGACCAGGGTACAGGATTCTGCCCTTATCCCAGCCTTATATATACAAATATAACCCCCCCTCACCTAGATTGGATGACAGGGAGAGATATTGTGGGGGCCAGGCCTTTCCTCCTGCCTCGCTGACTCTGCATCCCTTTGTCCTCATGTTCGCTGAGCTGCAACCTGGATCAGCAAATCCCCCCCACCCACCCCGTGTCCTTTTCCAGAGTGGGACAGGGGGGGCTCACGCAGGCCTGCATGTGAGTGCAATGTGCTGACCTCAGGAAACGTCTCTGGCACTTCCATTGTGCGAGTGCACTTACAGTGAGGCCGCTTTGTGTGTGTGCATTAGCCCTCCTTCGTTCTGCCCCCAGCTGCCGATCTAACACACAGATTGCGAGGTCAGGGCCGGGATGTTACACCATGCGCTTTAACATGCCGAACATGCTGAGAGACAGCGGCACCTGCAATGTTTCGCCTGAAGCGCTTATTGTAGCGCACATGCTCAGTTAGGGCTTTTAATTCACTGTCGCTGCTAGGGAACAGGGCAACGATATGGAGTAGATTAGCTGAATTTTTCTCAGTACTGAGGAGCGGAAATGAGAAACTGTAAAATACATAAGCTGATCTGGATGGGGCTTATCTGTCTATCGCTTCGGTCGAGGTCCTACCTAGATCACACTTTACCGAGATCTCGGACACTGTTTATTTCCCTTTGAGTAACTCCCTTTATCTTTTCTGTTCTGCATTTCTGCGTGTTTCAGTTCTACTCCTCTTAAACCGACGATCAGAACATTTTTTTGTTAGCTGAGGACTTACATACCAACTCCAAATAAACCACTTATGATTAAGCCCGTGATTATTTGAATCACATGTATTACGGCTGGAACGAAATACAACACTGTGTCTGCCCTGTCTAGCTCTCTTCTCCACCTTGCACTTCTCCAGATCATCTTGCATATCCTAGGATATAAACTGCTATACATGAAACTTCTATCGCCTTCAGATTATGGTCATCAATCAGGGTTGCCAGCTCTCACGCCTCTGGAGTGACTGTCACGCTTTCAGACAGTCACGCTCACGCAAGGAATCTTGCAGCAAATGTATATTATTCCATTATAAACCTAAAATTAGGTACATCAAACGTGTTGGGTTAGTTTGCAAACCCTACAGACTATTTACAAGGTAATAAAACTGTCACATGCATGTAAATGCGTGTGCATTTGTGTGCAGACTTGTCTCAAATTGAAAATTTCACTCCAACTACCTGACCAAAGTTGGCAACCCTGACAAATTCTGGCCTCATTTGATTCGTCTGCCTTGTGCACTGTAACCGGCGGTATTCTACTTCCAGATCCCACCTAATAACATCCACAGTTTAGTGAATAACTCCATGTACTGTATGACAGTGCTTTGTGAAAAAGGCGATCCTGATTATTTAGCTGTCTGGCAGAGATTCCCTCTTCAAGTGTTTTTAGAGAGAGACCAATGTTAAACCACATTTACATTTAGGGAATAAAATCCACCTCGTCACTCTTGTACCCAGAGCCGTCGCTTGGATCTTAAGACATCTGGGGCTTATCCCAGAGCCCTAATCTGTCTGAGGGTTCAGTCTGAGGCATGGTTATTAAAACATCAGAGCTAAGCAATTATCCAGGCCTTGTTCGAATTCTGTGCCAAGCTCGTGACGGATCTGCTAACACTTGGAGGTGTTTTCTGCTCATTTCTCGCAAGAATACTTCCAATAAAAGACCCTGTGGTTTTGAATGTTTGTATCTGCAGATGGGTGTTACATACAGACACATAAAAGCCTGTTCAAAATTGGCTTAAGTGTTCAGGGGGGTCCCCATTAATGCTCGTGTCACATCTAATGTGTAAACGAACTGGCTTCTGAAAACAGTTTGATTCAGTTTCACACAGAGGAAGCTGTCGCCGCGTTTTTGCATCAGTATTTTTCGTCTCACCTGATATTTCTTGCTGTTTTCTTGGCTTCTCATGGACATAACGTATGAAAGCACATTCATTTATTTTCCTGATTTCAGATGTGTGGCACATTGTAATGCAAATTCAGCCCAGCCTATGATATTCTGGTAAACAACTCTTTAAATATCCATCCATCCATCCATCCATCCATCACACTGCTTACTGAGCACAGGCCTATTAAACTCACCCCATTATAAGACACATCCTAATTCTCATGTGTTCCTCTATACCAGCACTTAATCACTTTATTGCCATTTGCACCAATATTGCCACGCTTACTGATATCCATGATTTTTATTTATTTGATCGTTTGTTTGTTTGTTTGTTTGCTCCGAAATGCCTCTTATATGCTCTGCTGCTTCCATCATTGCCCATTGCAAACATACCATCATTGTTTAATTTTACATTGTGTCAATGTTGTTAATCTCCCCCCCCCCCAACTTGTCCTATTTTTATGTATATATGTAGCACTGAGGTCTGGGGAGTGTGATTTCGTGCCACTGCATGCTGTGTTACTGAATATGTTTGGCGTAACAAATAAAGTCCCACTGAACTTGACTTGATTGACTTGAGTTTGTTTCCTCCTAGAACCGTGTGCCCTGTATACGGAACCTTCCCATCTCAGACACTGTGAGCCCCTCTCTCTTGTAGTGAGGGATCTACCCTAAACCCTAAGGCTCAGCTGGGAACAATGGGCCCCACAGCAATGTGCTGACTGCAGTCCAGCAACAACCAGCCTGGGTATATATTCCCTAAGGGTGCCAGTGGCTGGATACCACCGCGTGGGAGTCTCTGACGAACAGACTTTATATTTCGTAGTTCAGGTAGGCCCTCTCCCCCCTCCCTCCCGGTTTCACTAAACCTTCCCGGCTCTGTAGTCGCCTCCCACTAGAGGAGTCAGCACGTTCCAACCCAGCCGCGGATACCTCCGCAGCGGCTGGGTCAGGTCTGTAGGGTTCGTCTCGATGACAGCAGGGGAATATGTGGTAGCGGAAGGATGACAGTCTCACGCTCGTGTGTTTGTGCCACGACGCCTAAAAGCACGTGGAAGGTTGAGAGGCAGCTGGGAGCACAGGTGGCGTGGTTCTCGTGTGGAAGAGAAACGAAACACCATGCGACGTGAACGATGAGACGATTCCCGATTCTTTTATCAATTGTATTTGTTGTCTGATTTAAGAATGTGCCATAATATCCATTATCAGATCATTTCTGGACTCTACACAAAGAGACCAAAGCTTGTGCACATCTCTTTATGTGGCCCACAGATCAGTCGTCATAGTGGTACCAGATGGACCAGACCAACCCCACAAACACCAGCATGAGTCCCATGGGGCCGTTCAAGGTGAGTGCCCCTCCTCCGCCACACACACACACACACACACACACACACACACACACACACACACATACATACATACATACATGCATGCATGCAACTTCCTCCAAATTGCTGTCTGGAGTCCTGCGCAGGGACATGCTGAGATCACCAGGTGCTTTTAAAGTACCGCGTGTTCCGTACATCTCCTTCCAGATCACCGTCTATGACCAGGAGCACTTCCAGGGCAGACGCATGGAGTTCACTGCAGCCTGCCACAACATCATGGAGTGCGGAATGGACAACATCCGCTCCTTCAAGGTGGAGTGCGGCGCGTAAGTTCCCAATCGCAGCAGGGTGGGGGGAGGCCGGCGTGTAGTACTGCCTCACGGGGCTTGGGGAGGGGAGGGCGATCCCGTTTCACCGGCCCGCCGGCTTGTCGCTCTCCGCAGCTGGGTGGGTTACGAGCACTCCAGCTTCTGCGGGCAGCAGTTCGTCATGGAAAGGGGTGAGTATCCCCGCTGGGATGCCTGGAGCGGCAGCAACGCCTACCACATAGAGAGGATGATCTCCTTCAGGCCCATCTTCTCTGCGGTGAGCATCTCATCGCCTTTATCCTGCTTGCCACCAAAAACAAAAGGTGCCACAGGGCTGGTCAGGAAGCTGACACATGAAAAATCTAATGAAACTGAATACATCTGATTTACATTAAGTGGCCAAACACCTTATTATTCTCAAATCACAGATTCTATATAAATGAATGATTGTGGTTCTTTCGGTAACTCAGTGTACTTAAAGCACCCATGGTGTACTGACCATTATAATGCATTATGAAGGTGTCTATAAATTATGGATTAGAGCTTCATAGAGCATTCATAATGCATAATAAACATGGCTAAAGTGTGTTATGCCTTTTTATAAACACCTATAGCCACGTTGAAAATACTTTATGGATGCATTATAATGCATTATGAAGGTATCTATACCTGCTTTCACTAAAGTGTTACTTTCTGATTTTGCCATAAGAGGTAATACAGACCTTTCTGCCTAGCCATGTGTGACATGCTGGATAATCCACTCTGCCTTTTCTTTGTTTGGGAGCAGTGTCATAAGGAGTCTAGGATCATTGTGTTTGAGAGGGAGAACTTCATGGGGAGGCAGTTTGAGATGTGCGACGACTACTCCTCCCTGCAGGCCATGGGCTGGTGCAACAACGAGGTCGGATCCATGAAAGTCCAGAGTGGAGCGTAAGTACTCGTCTTCAGGCGAGACGTTGGCAGACATCCATAGATGCTTGTGTAATGTGACCAACGTTCAGGGAACCTGGAACCATTCTAGAATATCTAACACATTAAACGATTGGTAATGGTGTGTGAATGTGCCTGGAAATAGGCTGGTGCCCCTTCCTGGATTATTCCCCGCTCTGTACTCATTGTTTTCATGATAGGCTCCGGATCCCTGCGACCCTGCATAGGACAAGTGGGGATGGAAGATGAATGAATTAGAACAGTGTTTCCCAATCCGGTCCTCGAGGACCCGCAGTCGGTCCATGTTTTTGCTCCCTCCGAGCTCCCTGCCAGACGGTCCACATTTTTGCTCCCTCCCAGCTCCCGGTAAGAGAGCAAAAATGTGGACTGTCTGTCAGTCCCCAAGGACTGGATTAGGAAGCACTGAATTAGATGATTTGTGGCAGTCGTGGCATTTATCTGAAATCCCACATTATGCAGCACAGTATGTTTGTATGGAGGTTTGCATACTGAATCTATATTGAAGGCTATATTGAATCTTTTCTCTCATAACCCCCTCACCAGGTGGGTGTGCTACCAGTATCCTGGCTACCGTGGCTACCAGTACATCCTGGAGTGTGACCGGCACGGAGGCGGGTACAAGCACTATAGGGAGTACGGCTCCCACGCCCAGACCTTCCAAATCCAATCCATCCGCCGCATTCAGCAGTGAGCGGATCCCCCAGTCCATCCCTCCTCCTCCTTCGCCTCTCACTCTATCATTCTCGCTACACTGGCCCACTCCAATCACTGGGGCCAGTGACCCTATGACCGTGGGGAGCAGAAGAGTCCTCAGTCCAGCACCTAGCTTCCAATTTCACAGCAACGTTTGTATGAAGGTGATCAATAAAGAGAATGACAGAAAAAATCTTCAGCAAATGAGTGAAGATTATGTCTTTTTGTGTCCCTGTATTTTGCTCCATCCATCAACACTGAGCAATGACCATATTTACAGTGACTTAACAGATGGTACACTTTAGTGTCTGGTACCCTGTAGCGTTTTAATCTTGAAGAAGTTCTCCAGCATTACGGTCCTTTTCATTCGCTTCACCCTTTTCATGCAGGAGTCTGAGTGATAAGCCATTGTCATGAATATTCACGCTTCCTCTTTAATTATTCATGAGAATCCCTGTAATTGGTTAAGATCAAACAACTTCTGTTGCCTAGCACCCACCGGTACAGCTAACGTAATAGTTCTGAGAGCATGACAGCACCACCAAAACCAGAATCTTCCAGCCTGCGATGATTTAACAAACCGCAGCGTCCATCATTCTTGAATTCTGTGATGCTACAGAATAGCAAAGAATACTTAACTAGAAAAATTTGTATATTTGTATGTAAGTGATTTAACTCTTTCTTTTATTACTTTATTGGTGATAACATCATTACAATTACAGATTTAGTCATACAGTTGTGTTTGTCATTAAGCAAACCCACAGGCTATTCTGCAGAGGCTTCAGAGGCCAAAAACACAGTTCCCCCCCCACTCGGAATCAAAGCCCACTCTCCTGTGTGACAGGCAGAGACAACAACTACACTAATAAGGAAATCCAAAGTTGATACTGTTATTATTTTTTGATGCTGTTATTTATTGACATTCTCTGTAAAAGCCACTGTTAACTGACAGTCTGCAGGAGGAATGCAAGTACTAAGTATTTAATCTCAGTTTTAATCTTACGTAAATCAATGAACTTGAATTGCATCTGCTTGTTGGAAAATAAAATCATCACCACTAGGAGGCGCTAAAATCACTCCTATACAATCGGTGTCCGCAATAAGCCCTGCAGTCACGCTCCACAGCAAGCTATACGTCGAAATGACAATACTCGAATAAAGAACAGTGCCTTCAGATTACACTGGGGTCACAGACAACCCACGGACAAGTGTATTTGGACACACTACACACTACATACAAATAAGTCACAGCCTTTGTAACACCTAGTGCGGTGTTTCCCAATCCGGTCCTCTGGGACCCACGGTTCGTCGATGTTTTTGCTCTCTCCAGGCCCCCTGCCAGACAGTCCACATTTCTACTCCCTCAAGGAGCAAAAACATGGACTGTCTGCCGGTCCCAAGAACCGGATTGGGAAACACTGACCTACCATATGAAAGGACCACCGGTTGATCCCAACAATCTTAGGAGCTATAAACACGCTAAATATATTAACAAGACTATGTTAATTTTGCTAAGTACTCTGGCTAGGATACACTAGCCATACCAAGCATACTACTAACTCAAAAACTTTCATTGGCGAAGTGTATCGCCATAGTGAATGGTGAAGGGTAATTCCCAGAAGGTATCAAGTGGGATTGCTCATTCTACAGCACTGATTCAGCCAAAAATACGAGCATCAGAGGATGATGTATAACGATTGGCCTGTCTACAAGGGTCAGCTGCTTGCTTCATATAAACAGTGAAGAACTCCTTCTGCTGTTACTATGGAAACAGGAAATCCAGGCTACTTTCTCGATTACCACTGACTCCTTGTTCCCAGACCTCAGACAATAACTTGATATTTATGTGAGTTTTCAGATCCACAACCCTGGTTACAGTGTAGAATCTGGAATGCTGTAACATTTAAAGTAGACAGGTATCCCATTGGTTGTGCAATTATAGCAATGCTTTGCTGTCCTCCATAGTATATTTTAACAATTCATGATAACAGCAACGGCATGGTCATCTACCTATCGGAATTCTTCATAAAAATGAGGTTAATTAAAATCCAAGTTAGTGCCAGCTCATGGTCAGAATGCGGAATCGCTCTGTCTTTAAATCTCGACTCAAGACCTATTATTTCAGTTTAAATTACCCATAACTTAATATAAACACACCGTAATAGTAGCATTATGTTCGAAACAGAACGATCATGAGCCGGAAATACGGGACTAATCACGTTATTCAGATCAGCTGGTTCCTAGATTCTCTTCTAGATTTTGACTCGTGCCCTGTACTTACGCGCGCCTTCAATTGACAGTTCAGTGAAATGATCTTACATCGTTCACCCACAGGGGGCGTCAGACGTTTCCTCTCATTTGCGCTCATTGCCGGTGACGTCAGACAACAAAGATGGCAGCTGGGAGCAGCAATTACTGGGAAGGTGAGGCGATCTTAAGACACGAAAGCGGTTTTTGTTTTTCACTGCCTGTCTAATCAGTTTCACATCGGGTGGCCTGAGCAACTGTTCACGACTGTTGTACTTCAGCACTACGGACATGGCCAGAAATGTTGTCTCCTTCGTATAGAGCCAGTTTCAGGCACATATAGGGTTCTGTACGGCACCCTGATCGTTACACATTTGTTTACGGCACCATGTCCGCGGTCATGATTTTCATTATGACAGTGATTCTAAAGAAGACTTCCTATTATCTGCTCGGGACTGTTTGTTAAAATGCTGAGCTTTTGACGATGGTTTTTCTTAAAACCGGGTTTGGCCTAAATCGGGAGTTGTGCCGTAAAAATCCTGCCGGAATGTGCACATGAGCTTTTTTTGGTGCTTTCTGGCTGCCAGGCTCACACTTCCGCAACCGTCATCAGTACCCTGTCCCGTTTAGTTCCTACGAGTTAAAGTAATTCGCCATCAAACTCCTGGCACGAAGATCACCGCCCACCACTGTATTATTCAGACTAAAAAGGGTGATTCTAAATATGCGTATTTGACCGCGCTAGTGTTTTTGTGTATTCGTTTTACGTCATCTTTTATTGCCGAAGACCAGTGCCAATACTGAAGAACAGGGTTGAATCTCAATACCAAGACCGCGAAGACCGTACTTGTGGTCTTGGCAGGACCGGTCTTGCTAACTTGCCTTCCAAGAACGAACTTGGAGCGCAATAAATTATGGGATTGGTCTCCTTCGGCGAGGATGCAACCTATGGGTGAATCTCAATACCAAAAACGCAAAGACTGTACTTGTGGTCTTGGCAAGACCGGTCTTCCAACCTTGTTTTCCAAGAACGATCTCGGAAGATCACGAGGACAGAGAGCGCACCAATTGTGAATTGAGACAGATGTGTACTTGTTGTTCCACTATGCAATACGCCCAGCTGATTACGCTGGCCATAATTTTTATTACTTAATAAATCACGCATTATAGAAATGTCCAGTCTAAATGAATAATTATTCCTGGTATGATTACTTGTGCTTTTTCACAAATAATGTTTATACTTAAAATGGCCTATTTGACGGTGTTTGATGTCAGGATTGTGAGTAATAAAAATGATGTGGTGGTTATGGGTGATTTTAATTTACCTGGGATTCAGTGGGACACAGTCTCTGGCTCTTCTGTAAATGAACTTGAGATGGTGGAATTAGTACAGGATTGTTTTTTTACTCAGTTTGTTAATAGAAGAATAGAAGAAGCCCTTCTTGGTCTTGTTTTCTCTATCAACCAGGATAAGATTGGAAAATTAGAGGTTTTAGAACCACTGGACGGTATACAGCAATCACAACATGATTAAATTGGTGGTTAATTTTAGTGTCTGAAGAGCAAAATATACAATGTTAGGAACTTTAATGGAATGAGACTGAAACTAGAAACTGTAAACTGGATGGAGTTAAACAGCAAACCTGTTGAAGATGCATGGGAATTCTTTAAAAGCACATTGTTGCAAGTGCAAGAGGACTTCATACCTGTTTCCAGCAAAACTAAATCTAGGAAATTGCAGCCAAGGTGGTTTACTACAATTTGTCTTCCACAAATTGAAATTAACTAACAATTTCAAAATAAAGCAGGAGTATCTAAGTCTACAGGTTGAGTTAAAAAAAAAAAAAAAAAAAAAAAAAAACAGACTCGCTAAGAGGAATTTAGAAAGGAAGATTGCATTGGAGGCTAAGGATGACATTAAAAGTTTCTTCCAATACTTTAACTCCAAAAGAGCTCTAAAAGCTGAAATCACTATTCTGCAGGATAGTAAGGGCCTTATAATTGAAAATGAAATTGATATAATAAATCAGTTTAATGATTATTTTACACGGGTGTTCACAGTAGAGAACACGAGTAACTTGCCAACATTTAGTACAAATACAGCATCGTCTATTACCAGTATATGTACAACTGAGGCTGATGTGGCACTAAGCCTACCTAAGCTCAAAATAAATAAATCACAGGTGCCTGATGGTATCTTACCTATAGTTTTAAAAGAGATGAAAGGTATTATTAGCCAACCTTTAACTTTACTATTTCAGAAATCCTTATCTACTGGTGTGATTTCTTCTGATTGGAAGCATGCTAATATAACACCCATATTCAAAAAAGGGGATAGAACCCAGCAAACTATAGTCCAATCAGTTTGACTTGCATAACTGGAAAAGTAATGGAAGCTATAATCCAAGGGAAAATGGCAGATTACCTGGATGCAAATAACATTCTGAGGGATAGCCAACATGGATTTAGGAGAGGTAGATCCTGTTTAACCAATCTACTTGAGTTCTTTGAGGAAGCTACAAGAGAAATTGATCACAGAAAGGCCAACGATGTGATCTACTTAGATTTCCAGAAGGCCTTTGATGTCCCCCACAAATGGCTCTTGCTTAAGCTCAATTATGCAGGGATTTTAGGAGCTGTAGCAGCTTGGATGGAAAACTGGTTAACAGACAGGAAGCAGCGAGTAGTTATTAGAGGCACAATGTCACAGTGACCCTGTGTTCATAGCGGGGTACTGCAGGGTTCAATTTTAGGGCCACTATTGTTCCTAATTTACATTAATGATATACAGTAAACTGGTTAAATTTGCAGACAACACCAAGGTGGGTAGTGTAGCAAATACTAAACTTGCAGTACAGAGGCTACAGTGGGATCTTGATTTAACTAGTGACTGGGCTGATACCTGGCAGTTGAAATTTTACGTAGATTAAATGTAATCCATGCAGGGAGCAGAAATATAAAGTACAGCTGTTTTATATCTGCAATAAAGGTAGCTGATTATGAGAATGACCTCGTGCGTCATGTTGATGCTTCCATGTCCCACTCTCACCAGTGTGGGGAAGTAATAAAAAAAGGCCAATAGGATGTTGGGTTACTTCTCTAGGTGTGTGGAGTTTAAGTCAAAGGAGGTGATGTTACGATTATACAATTCCTTGGTTAGACCCCACCTACAACATTGTGTGCAAGTTTGGTCACCATGCCTTAAAAAGGACATTGCTGCCTTGGAAAAGGTGCAACGTAGAGCTACAAGAATGATTCCTGGTCTTAGAGGAATGTCTTATGATGAGAGGTTAGCTGAGCTGAATCTGTTAAGCCTCACGCAAAGGAGACTAAGGGGGGACATGATCTAGGTATATAAGATTCTAACAGGTCTGGATGCTGTTCAGCCAAATGGCTATTTCAATTTTAGTTTAAATACTGGAACTCATGGCCATAAATGGAAATTAGCAGGAGAACATTTCAAAATGAATTTGAGGAAACACTTCTTTACACAGTGTGTAGTTAGAGTATGGAATAGTCTTTCTGCTAGTGTAGCGCAAGCTAAAACCCTGGGTTCCTGTAAATCAGAGCTAGATAAGATTTTAACAGCTCTGAGCTATTGGTTAAGCTCTCCCGAAACGATCTTGATGGGCCGAATGGCCTCCTCTCATTTGTAAATTTCTTATGTTCTTGAAATATTTATATTTATTTCAACTCTGTACAAACACTATACCTGGGTGTTGACCGTTACAGTTCAACATTCTCATGAGCCAAAAAAGTTAAAAACAGCAGGAAAATACTGTCTGACAAGAATGTTAGAAACATTACTCCAATTAAGGTAATCCTGATTAAGGTTATGATTATTTTTTGCGCCTTCTCCCTCCGCCATTACAACAGCATGCACTGATTCATGGGATTGTTCTTGTTTGACAAGGATGCACCCAGTGACACAGATGCACCCAGTGCATCCTTGATATTTGGGGCGGAGCAAGATCCTAGTATTGGAAGTGATCTTTGGCAATGAAAGATGATGTAAAATGGGTGCACGAGAATACAAGTACGGTCAAGTTCACGTATTGAGATTCAGCCTATATATCCTTTGTATTTAGGATGGAGCAAGACCATCATCTGGGAACTTTTACGGTCCTCGTGTTCTTAGTATTGGAACTGGTCTGCGATAGTGGAAGATGATGTAAAACGGGTACAGAAGGTCAGAAATATGCATATTGAGATTCACCCTAGAAGTATATAGGACAGTAAAAATCCTCAGATCGTGGTCTTGCTCCACCCGAAATATCAAAGATACATCAGTTGCATCCTCACCGAACGAGACCAATCCCATGATTCATTGCTCCACAAGTTCATTCTTGGGAGTCAAGTTCGCAAGACCGGTCTTGCCAAGACCACAAGTACAGTGTTTGTATTCTTGGAACTGAGATTCACCCTAAATGTGTATCAATGGTGTCCTGGCTTTTTTTTTTTGGTTAAAATTGTCAGTACGGGAGAATATTTCTATGCCGGTCGCGTTTTTAAGTGGTGTCGTCTTGCTGTATTGCCTCCAGACCTGAGGAAACAGGCGCGGCAGCTGGAGACCGAGCTGGACCTGAAGTTGGTCTCCTACAGCAAGCTGTGCACCAGTTACAGTTGCCACGGAGATGGGTGCGCCGCTCTTCTGGCCAGTCAGCATATGAACTGGAACTGGGGCTGAGGGCAAGAACCAATCCATGGGCAGAAGAGACTGCTTTCCAATTTGTGGGGCTCCCGCTCATGCTGCTCCAAACAGCATCTGCTGCAGTCCTCTACTCAGGCCACATGTGTCTGCTGACCCAGTACTGACACTAATGGATGCACTGTTTCTTAATTGATGTGTTTGCTGTTTTAATAGCATCAAACCTCGTTGTAATCTTTATTAAAGCTGCCATGTGTCCAGTTGTTCACTGAAAACTTCATATTTACACCCCACCCGCAGCTTGGACACCACACCCCTCTTGAATGGCTCCAACCAAGACAGGATGTTTAACACGATGGGCGTTGAGATTGAGCAGCTTCTGGTAAAGGTGAGGGGGCGGGGCCATGTCACAATTGGGTGTCACGAAGTCATTGGGTATTTATAAATATTCGCACCATACTTATGTTCTTATGTATCTGTTTTACGTCATCTTCCGTTGCCGAAATACAGTTCCAATACTAAGAATAGAAGTCGAGAGGACGGTAAAAATCCCCAGATGTTATTCTTGTCCCGCCCCAAATATCAAGGATGACACCAATCCCATGATTCATTGCATCCCAGGTTCGTTCTTGGGAGGCAAGTTAGCAGGACCATTCTTGCCAAGAATGAAAGTACAATCTTTCCGTTCTTGGTATTGAGAAACACCCATTGTCATGACTGCTTGGTATGTTGATATTATGTGTCCCCCCCCCCCCCAGTTGACTGGCATTAACGACAAAATGGCCGAATGTACCAGTGTGTCGGGCATGACGTCACACAATGCTGCGCTCATGCATACGCTGCAGAGACACCGAGACATCCTCCAGGTGGGCACCCTCCCTCTGTTTAACCCCTCCTCCTCAGCTGCTTTCCCCAGGTCCAGGGCTGCACAATACATTGTGCGAATGCACACCAATCACATTCGCAGTCGTTGGCTCCGCTTTGCGTCCTTTGACACAACTTGTGGCAACACCACCGACTAATTTGACACACTTTATTGGTAGATAATAACAAGTTCTATTTGCCTATAGTTTATTTCTGGTAATGTCATCTTTTTTTGTTTTATGAATATTGCAGTTTTACTCTCAGATATTTGCCATATCGCATAGTGACATCGTACCCACGTCTGAGTCCCTCAGCAGATGTTACTGGTTTCTGTGGCATGTAGACTGGTAAACGTGTTAGATCCGCATGTCACATTTTGGATTTTGCTCCCCTCCACCCTGTAGATTTGGGATCATGAGGGATGAAGTGTCCACACTTCTCGTTTTGTCCACGCCTTCCCGCTTTGTCCTCTAGGCCGCCACCCCCAGCGCCTTCCCGCTTTGTCCTCTAGGCCGCCGCCCCCAGCGCCTTCCCGCTTTGTCCTCTAGGCCGCCGCCCCCAGCGCCTTCCCGCTTTGTCCTCTAGGCCGCCGCCCCCAGCGCCTTCCCGCTTTGTCCTCTAGGCCGCCGCCCCCAGCGCCTTCCCGCTTTGTCCTCTAGGCCGCCGCCCCCAGCGCCTTCCCGCTTTGTCCTCTAGGCCGCCGCCCCCAGCGCCTTCCCGCTTTGTCCTCTAGGCCGCCGCCCCCAGCGCCTTCCCGCTTTGTCCTCTAGGCCGCCGCCCCCAGCGCCTTCCCGCTTTGTCCTCTAGGCCGCCGCCCCCAGCGCCTTCCCGCTTTGTCCTCTAGGCCGCCGCCCCCAGCGCCTTCCCGCTTTGTCCTCTAGGCCGCCGCCCCCAGCGCCTTCCCGCTTTGTCCTCTAGGCCGCCGCCCCCAGCTCCTTCCCGCTTTGTCCTCTAGGCCGCCGCCCCCAGCGCCTTCCCGCTTTGTCCTCTAGGCCGCCGCCCCCAGCGCCTTCCCGCTTTGTCCTCTAGGCCGCCGCCCCCAGCGCCTTCCCGCTTTGTCCTCTAGGCGGCCGCCCCCAGCGCCTTCCCGCTTTGTCCTCTAGGCCGCGCCCCCAGCGCCTTCCCGCTTTGTCCTCTAGGCCGCCGCCCCCAGCGCCTTCCCGTTTTCCAGCTGCCTGGGCCCTTGACACTTGCGCTTTCCTTGTCTGTTACTTGATCCCCGGCTAATTCTTTTTCGCCATTTGCTGGGGCTCCACGGTCCGAGGTTAATGGTCCTCCGCCTTGTTTACTGGACACGGAGTGTCTGGTGTTTTGTTTTCTAGGACTACACTCAGGAGTTCCACAAAACCAAGGGCAACTTCCTGGCAGTGCGGGAGAGGGAAGACCTACTGGGCTCGCTCAAGAAGGAAATGGAGTGAGTGCGACTTTATGTGTGCGGAACGTATGAAAATGGTGTTTAGCTTAATGGAAACTAATAGGAAATCATTTTCATAAACTGAAATTAAAAAAAGATATGAAAATTAAAAAAAAAAACAAGTAAACGAAAACTGTCTATATTGCTTCCAAAATATAAAATAAAAACAAAGTTTGTATACTTACTTATTTTTAACACTATTTAGCTAAAATACCTGGTATATGTTCTGCCCATTTTGAGGACATTAGTATATAATGTGTGCTGTGTATTCATGTGGGATTCTCTAAAGATTCGATATGGAAAATAGTTCTACGACTTTCAGTCTATCCCTGGAAATAAAATTACTAAAACTTAAACTGAAACTAAAACATATAAAAACTAAATTAAATATATCTTTAAAATGAAAAACTAATAAAACCACACTATAACTAAAATTAATCTGGATTTCAAATGAAAATTGATATACAAACTGCAAGGTGAGCTGTTGGACTAAAGATAAAGGGATTCATCTCGGAAACATTTTGTTCATATGACAGTACATTTCCTTTTATTAATATGTCATGTCCTTCTAAATTTGTGCTCTTTCCTCACACTAACTTTTATGTATTCTCTGAAAGGATGTACAAGTAGTTTAGGAGAAAAATCACGTCTACATTTGGTGCCACTTTTTTTTTGTTATTTGGTGTTTTGTTATTTGGTGTTTGTTTGTTTATTTGGTGCTTGTTTGTTTTGTTATTTGGTGTTTTGTTATTAGGCTATTTGTTTCGTTTTTAGTGACTGATCGTTAAGTGTGCACCTATTCACCCTGCCCATTTAATTCCAAGTAAAGGGGTAACTGCAACCTTGCCTTATGAATACTTTGGAGTTATGTCATAACTTCAGTCTTTATTCTGATTGTATCTGTATACAAGAAAAATGTCACATCTTAAGAGATACTGATGCCTGTTAGTCTGCAGAGGGTTAGAAAGCTACCCGGAGGTCCTGAGGTGTCCCAGTGTCATTCTGTCATGGCTTACAGGGAACAGAGTGAAGACAGAGGAGCAGGACGCAAGGAGTCGGTGAAATAAGGGGTTTAATGCAGGGGTAGACAAGCACAATAATCACGATGACGTTAATGACCGGACTCGGGAAACATACTTAAACGCGGACGTAAATACGCAAGACTAATGAAGACAATGTGGAACAGCTGGTAAAGACGGGGAATCCACACGGGGTTAACGAGGACAGCGTGCCACACAGGAGGATCGGACGAGCAGAGCCCGACACCTAGAGCCGTAGGGTTTGAATGCACAATGCGGAGGTTAGAGTGGTTGAAGATCTAGTGAATTTAAGGTTTTACACAGATGTATAAATAGAGAGAGTCACAGTAACAGGCTGCTGCTTGTGGTATCATCGGAAGTTGAATTTACAGAACTTAAGATCTCCCCCCCCCCCCCCCCCAGATCCATTGGGAGCAGCTAATACGAGTGGCTTATACTCCATAAACTAATTTGAAATGGTTTCTAATGGAAGAGCCCACGGAAATTCTTCCATTGCACCGAGAGACTTTAACCATTTACTGCAAGACCCATTTGGGTACAGTCATCACTGCTGAGCATTGAATAATTTAACTCCAAACAAAATTGGCTACATTTGTGTTAAAATGGATCCTGTGTGGGAATTCTGCAGATATTCAGTTCGGTTAGAATGCCGTCAAGCATTCAGGCTTGCGAATGGGCAGACAGGAGTATGGTCCAAGAGCATAAGTTATGCTTTGTGGTTCATGAATTTTAAATTTCCAGCAAGACACTGTGTACAACAGCAGCAATCTACAGGTAGTCCGATAATCTATGATGTGGAATAAGCGGGTTTAGCTGCCTTTAGCTGCACAGGTTCCACACAGCTGCCCTTGGTGCGCTAGTCCCGTTTTGGTCTTTGTCCAATGTGGTTTCAACTGTTTCCATATGATCTGTTACAGCTTCTGTGTGGGTGTCAATACATTTAGGTGCGTGTTTGCTGGCAGTACAGCTGCTGTGAGCCCAGGAGACAAATATATGGGCCTTTTTGTTTTACTCTGAGCTTTAAATGCCTCCTTGTAATCACATATTGCATCTGCAGGATTTGTTGTGTCATCGTCATGCTAGAAATTGGCCCATAGGAGAGAGCAAAGCGGTTTGGAGAATAAGATCTATTTTTCCTGATAGGTTTTTTTTTTTATGGTTTGCTTAGCCAGTGTTGGGGTTAAGGGGACATTGTAAAATAAGGCCTGGGGAAGGAGAGCTTCTCTTTGGTGCTATTTTTTTAATCTCTGTGAGGATCATTCTGCTTGGGTCACATCCAGAAAACCGTCACACACACACACATGCACACACTCCCTTCTGTAAAGTAATTTCACTGTTTGGCCACATGGGGTCCCAAAAGGCTTTTCTTTTTCTTCTTGAACCCATTGATTCTCTTCTCGTTGGGCTTTGGCAGGGAGGACGTCAAACACCGCCGAGTTCCCCCTCAGCATTTTATTTTCCTTAGTGTCCATTTTCACAAGCGAAGCGTTTGCGGTTGTCACTGGAGTATGGCCGCGCTGCATTGTGGGTAATCTCTGCTCATCAGCAGATCCGAAATGCAGCCGTGTGCCAACGACTTAGACGTTTCCCCTGAATGTAATTCACATAAGTGCCGGAGCCTGGAGGAATAACAAAGGTTGTGCAGCAAGTGTGATCGTGGCTCTTTAAGACATTACTGACAGGCCACTATGCCTTAAAAAAATGACTTGGTCAAATGGAACGGTTAAATGGGTTGCACAGCCATTCCGTACAGCACTGTGCGGAAGGCATATCTGTGTGGTATCATTTTCCTTCATTGCTTCGGTTTCGCTCGATTTGTTATCTTGTGGCTGCAGTGTCAGCTCGTTTCAGAGTGCAGCTCATTTCCGTACGCTGACACACCCAGTGGCCCTCTAAGCCGTGGGTTTTCCTGATACTGTCTATCCCTCTGACCAGAGTGTGTGTGTGATGTTCTCTTCCCAAACCAGGACGTACAAGAGCAGCTCAGGGATAAACAACAGGAGGACGGAGCTTTTCCTGAAGGAGCACGAGCATTTGAGGAAGTAAGAAGGCGCACACACACACAATCACTCTGTTTTTACACATTTGTAAATGCATACAGACTGGACTCTACAGTATAAAGACAGCACACACACACTTGCCTTCAGTGCCACTGTGCTGCTTACCTTTTCACACATGAACCCTGAAGGGAGGATCAGTGGGTCAATGGTTTTGACCAGATTCCTGCCCCCCTGAGTCCAGTTCAGAGTGGTGACCGTAGAAGCTGGCTCTCTCGTCTCCCCACCATGAATTAAACATCTCGTAAGAGCACAGAAAGCCAGAAGCATCATTTAAAATCACCCTCAGCCTTGAGGCAATGAGCATAAAAATAGCTATGGATTGTAAACGAATATTAAGGATGTGGATGAGGTGGGATGGAGTGTTAGCAGGTGTCCTGACTGAGAGTCGGAGCGGAGTTTGGCCACACCCCTGCTGGGGTTTTCTTTGATAGCTACTCTGTCATGTCAGCATTCTTTGTTTGAACAAAGTCTTCCAGTCTGCTTCTGTTTCCTGGTCCGGTAGAGCCCGTTAATTAACCTCTGTTTTGCATGACGGATGATAATATTAAGAAACATTTTTCTTTGTGTCAAACTGCAAATGGTCCTGTCCTCCACACGCTAATTGATAGATCCTTCCAGTTTTACGGAAGTTGTACTTGGGAGCCGTTGTGGTTAGGGCGAATTTTCCTACAATGCAAATTGTTGGGACTCAAGATCGCCAAGTCCTTATTTCAGGGGGGTTGGAGTGAGATGGCCTACATTACCAAGCCTAGCCTTAGCTTCCTCTTGAAGGAGGAAGATGATGTTTCAAAGGCCTCCTGGAACATGTACCTTATGCAGGGACCTGCAACTTTAATAAAGTGCTGCGGGGAAGCTACTTCCTGTTCAGGGCTCTTTCATTCCAGGGGAGAATGTTCAGAACCTTCACGCCATCACTGAGCATGTGCACATGCTTGCCTGGTGAGACATCAAATGGTGAGAGGGAGATGTTGTGTTGATTCTGTTCATTGGCCACAGTGCTGTCTTCGTTCCTTTCAGCAGTGGCTAAAAAGTAACCCTACAGCCTGTCCTGGACTAGTCACGGTGGACTGTTCGAGATCCTTGGCGATAAGAACCATGCAGGATATTCTGGTGGTGATGAAAACGGGTGAAGAGACTGTAAAGAGCTTCATATAAAGAACAGATTTGGATTGTCGGAAGCCTGTTTTGAAGCTTAAAATAATTTTATGGATTGAATGTTTTAAGTTTGGTCCCAGTGCAGCCTCTAAACCAAAGGTGAGACTTGGCATAATGAAATAAGGGACACATTTGTCCTTTCGGGCACTTCTTGTCCCTTTTATAAGCCTAAGATTAGGGCTGCTACTCCTCTAAGAAACACTAAACCTATACAATCAAGGAACTGGCCGAGCCTTCGTAACAGAATTAACAGCAGCTCTAATTCCATGTGAACTGAAGGAACACTTTCCTCCTGATCGCCCAAGCCCTTCTTTGCCTTCGGAGAAGCCGGTCGCCCTATTTCATGTCAACAAACCCCACGAGTTCCCTGCCCTGCTCATTTGCTGCCATTCCATAGCATGTCTGAGAGTAAACGGCTGCTACTCGTGCTTTCACATTTTTGTCCTACCCTCTCTCCGCTTCCTACTAAGCATGTTTAGTCCCACCCTGATCTCGGT
This sequence comes from Brienomyrus brachyistius, assembly GCF_023856365.1. Taxonomy (NCBI): domain Eukaryota; kingdom Metazoa; phylum Chordata; class Actinopteri; order Osteoglossiformes; family Mormyridae; genus Brienomyrus; species Brienomyrus brachyistius. The sequence goes on from NC_064550.1 coordinate 12,018,590, forward strand.
TCCCTGGAGTTTTTAAACTGCTCAGACCAGCGAGGAACATGACGGGGCTGAGAAACGGAACCATGGTCTTGAGGAACAAACTAAACCTCTACGGTCGTGGACCTGCGTGGGCCGCCAGATCTGTCTGTGCTTCGCGTTGCCTCTATCTGTGCTGCGACAGATCAACTCACCCTATTATCTCGGCTATCGTTTCATCTCTGCTGTAGTTATTTCGAGCACGTACAGCAGAAGCGCCTTAAGACAGCTCCCTGATTGTGGAGGAAGGTCCAGACAGGCTCCTGGCTCTGAAATGGATACAGCTCCCAGGTGCTGAAATAGGTACAGGCTGTTTACTGATGCTGAAGTAAGGCGGATGTTTAGGATCGCTGTGATGCTGCACTGCTTCTGGGAAATCCACCCCCCGGTTTCAGGTGTTGACCTGTTCTTTGGCACCAGGTGGGGTGTCAGTGCCTGGAATATGGGGGCAGTCTGTCACCTGGTGAATATTACGGCTTATTTACTGCTGGCTTTCCAGTGATATGCTGTGTCCAAGTGGAACCATCTGACTGTCTCACTTCAAAAACGTCTTGTGTTTAACAGTGGAACATTGTCATTGGTCTAGTTAGCCCCCATCTCTTTGGTTTCTGGTTTGGTTTCTTCTGGTGTGAAGCTGTCTTGCTTCATGATAGTACCACCTCCACATTTCTGTGACAACTTGAGCTTCTGGATGTTGGCAGTGGAGATCAGGAAAGGTACTGTGCTGGAACAGTTGTATTCCGAACAGCTGATGGGCTGAGAGAGGTGGATCCTACCAGGACCTAAATGGGCGAAATCTTCCCCAAATGTTGAGGCCAGCAAATGTTGGACACCCAGCAAACGCCAACACATTCATATATCTGTCAAAATGCACATTATTGGCATTATTCTGTATATAATGCTTTTCTATATGTGCATGTTCCCTCGCCCCTCATCTCTCACGTATGCTTCGCCTCTACCTTCCTTCCCGCAGCTCAGACCACTTGCTGGACGACACGATAAGGTAAGCCTGCTGCCCCTCACCTGTGAAGAAGGGAGTCAGAACCTGCATTTCTGTCAGGTGCATCATAGGGGGGGCTGTATGTCTGCTGGCCGGTCTTTAAGGGAGAGATGCAAGTTTATCCTGGGGGGCCTCAGTTGGGCACCAAACCGCCCAATGAGGTACAAACATCCCCCCCCCCGGTGAATCCACTAGAGCGGCTAAAACTAGCTAGATGAAGCTGGGGAGTGAGGATGTGGTCCAGACTTCCCGAAGCTTGTGTTTCCAGAAAAAGCTGAGTCATCGCTCTCCCGGACGCGCTATGTGAGCTCCTGAGAGACAAACGGAAGTGTGGTCTTACCCCCAATCCCCCCCCCAGCATGGACCTTGTATGAGGCATCCATTCAGATTCATGTATGATCTGCAAAAGGCCGCTATTATATCAATTTGCTTATTCTTCAGTCTCTCTCTTTGCCTTCATCTTCAGCCATATTTCCAGTTCTTTGCAGAGCTGTTTTCGTGTGAGCTGATGTATGACAGCAGGAGACCCAAGACCGTTGGAGGATATGTGGGAGCATATCTACACATTTGCTCATGCCCTGATGTTGCTTATTTTCTTCCAGCATTGCTATGGCAACCAAAGAGAACATGACATCCCAGCGTGGGTTGCTGAAGTCCATTCAGAGTCGGGTCAACACTCTGGCCAGTATCCTTCTTGCCTCATCTGGAGCTGGCCATAGCTCAGTAGAAATGTTATGTCATTTAAGTTGGGTGGTAATTTCAGTTATTTATTTTTTTTTTTACAGTGTTCTAGGCTGAAATGTCATGTAAACTCCTAACGGAACTAAGAGGGTTGTTCAGTCATTGAGCTGGTTGGTTTTCAGAATGAAGTGATTAATGTTTATACTTCTTTAACCAGCTTTCACTGTAGACCGGTTCCCAGCCATCAACAACCTCATCCAGCGAATCAACTTACGGAAGAGGCGGGACTCCTTCATTCTGGGCGGAGTCATCGGAGTCTGCACCATTCTCCTCCTGCTCTATGCATTTCACTGACAGATTCCCCCGCGGTCGGGAAGGGAGCGGCTTTTTAACTTATGTGACCAAATTGGATGGCTAGGGGTGTGGGTATGCTACACTGCTATTTTTGCTTTTGGTACCGGAGGAAGGCGAGCCCAGCCGAGCCCAATGGGTTTCCCCAGACAGGATGAGCTACAGGGGCCTGACAGCCTCCAGGTGGTGGTAGGGGGTGGGGTGGGGTGGGGGGGCATTTACTGCTCTAGAACGATTTATTAAAATGATATATTATTTAAATATTTTATGTTCCTTGTAAAGAGGAATATGTGTGTTAATACACTAAGTAATATATTATATACATAGATATACACACATACATGTAGAACAAAGGCATGTGTGTGTATATATATTTGTACCAGTTATTTGCATCTATTTTTTAATAAGTGTTTTATCGTGTGAAACCAAAGCTGGCTGGAATACATTCAGATCCCCTGTGGGGTTCCTGTGCGCTGCTGATTTGGACTTCTGTCCTGGCTCTGCACAAAGGGGTGGGCGGATCCAAAAGCAGGGACAGCAGGGGGCGCCGTGTGACAGGAAGGGCTTTCAGAATCATTACCGGACTGAAATCGCCCCCTGCGGCAGGTTAACGCAGACTTTGGTTTTTCGGCAAGAGCGGCCTTTGGGCCGTCAGATCGTGTCGCGTTTGTTTGGGTCTTGGTAGCTGGTACTGCTGCCGTTCGGGTTCACAGAGGACGTGTCGGCTCTCTGTGGGTCACGGCGTGGCCAGAACCAGTCCGTGTTCCGCCTGCTGTCAGGTGTGGCACTTCTGTTCTTCAACAGTGTTTAATGACTAGTCTAACCCTGTCATTAGATTTTAACACTGTATGTGTAAATTTTCACATAAAATTAATACATTTTTTTAAAAAATATTGATCTGTGCCAGGTGTATTCAGATCACTGTTTTCCCAATGCCCTTTAAAGTGTGAATTTCTGTGTGTGTGTGTGTGTGTGTGTGTGTGTGTGTGTGTGTGTGTGTGTGTGTGTACGTACACAAGTGAGCACTCCAATACAGACCATGCACATATACCTTTATTTCAGACATGCAACCAGCGCAGGAAGAATGCAAAGGTCAGCAAGACCCTATGTCTATGACCCAGGCTCACCCACAAATGCAGCCTGGATTGAACTGACTGCATAGGGCTCCAGTGTAAACCTCACATGAGCTGCAAACGTTGCCCTGCTGGCTGAAGAGCACACTAATAATCACGCTAACCCCCCCCTCCCCACAGGACTGGTAGGACTATCCTGTAGTATAGGGGTGATCTCCCAGTTACCATTTATTCGCCCATATAAAGGCCTGGCTACTGTTCTGATTTGACATTACTGCTGCCAGACAATGTTTACAGCTGGCAGATGGGTAGGAGGCGGAACTAGCTAAGAGACGCAAGTGCAAACAAGCTTGTGTTCCTGGACCAATCTGAGCATTCTGGGCCACTGGCCCATAGGCTTGGCTGCCTCCTACGGGTGGCTGTGACCCTCCCCACAGGTGTCAACACATCCAGAGGGATCAGAGTTAGTGAAAGGGGGGCAGGCAGGTGGTCAAAGACACCATCTTTGCCTCACATCCACAATCTTCTGCCTACAAAACGTTTTTCCGTAGAAAGTACAAAACAACCTTAAGAAAACATGCAGTGGCATCTGCTGTAAAGTGATCAGAATAAAACTTACATCATGCATATAGTTAATAGTTGGAGTCATGAGCAAAGGTGTAGATTAATCCCCACTGCTGTTAAAATTGCTTCCTCCACATTCCTAGTCAGACACTTCGGGTTTGTTTTGTCCCAGGTTCATGCATACATTACCTGAAGCATGCATTTATCTTATTTTTGCTTGTTTTTGTCCATATTTTGCTTGTTTTGCTTGTTAACATGGTTGTTTTGGACTTTCTGGAGGACGGTTCCTGGTTCCTTCATTTTAAGGATAGTTTTTCCCTTTTCTCCTGTGTGAGAGCTTGACTTTGGCGGCTTCCTCGCTGTCCTCTGTGTCAGTAAACGTTCGTAACTGAGAGAGAGGAACACAGAGTGGAAGCGAGCACTTTACACACGACCATAATCCATCAGGTAGTTCACATCACCATCAATGAGTGTGTATTTTTAGACATGAGGGAAAACGTGTAGCTGACAGGGAGAAGACGTATTGTTCCTGAGAGATTCTAGCTCCTCATCGTGCTTTATATTCTTAAGGAGTCAAACATTGCATTGTTGACTGAACCACTTAAGCGACAGGTGTGAGGACCGCCCCTTTAAAAGTGATAGGTCTGGGGCTTTTTTCAGTGTTCCGTGACGGCATGTCGAGGTGGCGCACCTGTAACTGTGATGTAGACGGCAATGA